>NW_025223656.1:0-122839 GCF_014066325.1 Apis laboriosa
ACAAAGTCGAATTTTTAGCCAAAAGTTTCGTGCGTTCGAAATTTCCAAGAATTGGTCGCCAGTTCCAGGAATTTTAAGAATTCTAAGAATTTGACGTCAATTCCAAGAATTTTGGCGATTCCGAGAATTTTACGTCATTTCTTGGAAAAATTTTTCGATCGACTTCCTATCATGTCATGTTCTCCTAATACAAAATTGTATTTTTAGACAAATATTTCGTTCCTTTGAAATTCAGTAGGAAATTTCCAAGAATTGATCATCAGTTCCTGGAATTTTAAAAATTCTAGGAATTTGACGTCATTTCCAAAAATTTCTCATGCTTCTTCCAATTGATATTCATATAATACAAAAGTTATTTAAATTTTTCACTTTTTATTAGATAAATATAATTGAAAAAGGAAATTTATACTTACCTTATATTTTTCTTTACTTACCTTTACTGACATACTTACCTTAGAAATTCTAATATTTTCTGGAATCATTTTTTAGTAATTTACTTAAATCTAAGAGATTGGAGGGAATGTAGGAATAAAGGTGTTTTAAATAAAAAATTCATTGATTTGTTGAATAATAGCATTTTATTGTATATTATTTACATTTTTATATATTACATATAAATACATATTACATAATAATTAAAATTACATATTTTTAATTATGAATTCATCTAGATATATTTTGTTTGTACTAACTTATAGTAATTGTTTAACGTGTTTAATGTATTTCTAGAAATTCTAAGAATTTGACGTTTTTTCCAAGAACTGTTATAATTCTTGGAAAAATTTTGCGAGCGACTTTTTGTCAAGTTATGTTCTTCTAATACAAAATCAAATTTTCGGCCAAAAGTTTTATTCATTTGATCATTTGAAAAATTCCCAAAATTTTTATTATTCCGAGAATTTCATTTCCAAGAATTATCCAAAATTCTTAAAAAATTTCTCGAACAATTTCCTATCAATTTATATTTTTTTAATATAAAGTAAAAATTTCAGCAACAATGCAATTGTACAAAAATAAATATCTGTTAAATTAAAAAGGAAGTTTTAGTAGAATAGCATTTTTTTATGAAATATGAAGAGTTGCATTAATTAATCTGTTAAAAAGATATAATTTTAATTTTGAAAGAATGAAATTAACTTCCACTGATTTTTTTATATATCCATTTCTAAATAATACGAGAATATAAATTCATATATATTCTTTTTACTAAATTATTTAAATTTTATTTGATATTTTATCATTTTTCGCTATATACAATAATAGAGATATAATTCGTGAATAGTATCAAGTGAAATATCTTATATGTGGAAATGAATGGGAAAAAAAAAAGGAACATATAATATAAAGAAATAACACAATATCTTTTATTCATATTTTTATAAATTCTTAGAATTAAGAGAAGTATTGCTATAAATTAATATAATTTTCTTTTTCTCTGTTTTCAAAATGCAGGATATCCACATTGATAATACAATCGAAAAATAGTAAAATTTTATCACTCAAGTTCTTGTTTTTATGAAAATTGAAATTAAATATATATTAAAAAAAAAATCATATAATTGGCAAATTGTCAAATTCAATTTTTTTTAAATTAATTTCTATATGAAAAAAATTTATTCTATATTTTCTATACATTATTATATATTTTCACATATATAATTACTTCTTTTTAATGATTTACTCATCAAAAGGGAAACTCATATCTAATCGGAATTAATCACTTTCATTTGTTGAAAATTTGTTGGACTTGATTTATTTTAAAGCAAAGACTCAATAGAGAAAATTATGTTCTTGATTTTTTTTCTTATTTCTTCATTATGATTCATCTTTTCCTAAATTATTTATTTGACATTCTGCATATAATCTCTAAAATGGCAAAATTAGTTAAAAACTTTTGCCTTAAGAACTAAAAATTCTTTATTCTATTAAATTAATAATTAACATTTAATATTAATGTATTATCACGTAAAAGTAAACGAGAAGTAATAAATTAATTGTTACAAGATTTCTTATTGTTTTAATAATTAGTTCCACGTTAAAAGACATAAAAACTACTAAAGGTAAAGGAGAGTTTAAAAGAAATGATTATCAAGCGAGGTTAATTGTACATGCCAGATTGTACGTGAATCACGAACGGTGAATGGAAGTTATATGTTGATCCTCATGGAATCTCAGACGGAGACCGTGAGGTTTCTCTTTCCTCTCTGCCCCTCCTTTCTCTTCCCGCAATCCACGAAGCGTAGCTAGCCTTTCTTTCTTCTTCTTGTTGGCTCATTATTGTCGGTCTTCATTGCACGCTTGCGGTTTCCGTTTGCCTCGTAGAGGCCTCACCAAGCGTATCACTTGACTCGAGGCATGTGGCGGACAGTTTACTTCGTGATTTCGAACCGGTCAATTCGTGGACGATTCCGAACGCTTCTTTGCAAATAAAGTGAAGTAAGAAGAAAAGATTCATCGTTGATATGGGGGTGCACGCCAGGAATGTCAATGACAGTCTTGGAAATGCGTTATCGACCAAAGGTAATTGTTATTAATTCGATGTAGACTTATTATTATTTTTATATCAAAATTTGGTTAACAAAATTTTATTACAAAATGGCTCGTTTAAAATGAAACGATTGATAACTTCCCTTCTTTTCTATTTTCTCGCTAAATTCATCTAAAATTGAGACTAAATCTTACATCCTATATGAAACGCAACAGGTGGCAAAACGTGAACGTTGCTTTTCTCTCGTTGCCTATACACATACCTAGATAGTTTGTATAAGGGATTGTATAAGGGACGAAACGTATAGAAAAAATTATTCCGGTTTTTCTACTTATTCTTGTAACTGTAACATAATATTAATAATATCATGAGATCAAACTTTATTCTGAGAATGTTGAATTTGAATTTGATATAAATTGAGACATGTTCTATTTCAAATATATCTGGTGGGATTTTAAATAAAAAAAAATTTGATTTATGTATACTGACGTTATAAAAGAGGAGAAGGTAATCAAGTTATTGAATGAAAACAAGTATTTGCTTATAACAAACAAATCGCGACACCAGAGGAAAGGATAGGTATACACTGGTACTGGTACGTACAGGCATCGATAAAGACTTATTGTTATACTCTGCTAACCTGTCGTGATCACACGATTGTAATAACAGTTATGTTGGATCTGGTTACATGACTACTTATTGCGATATTTATCATTCAATATTATCAGTGTGATTTGTTGTTTTATTATGAAGTAGAAATTAAAAGCAATTGCGCAAATGTGATAAAATTTCTTGGTAACCTACAAAAATATTTCCTTTATATGTTCATTGAAAAGTCGTTTTCATGAAATTAAGATAATATCCTTTCCACAAAATATTAAGAATAAAATCTAAAATAGATTATAGATTATTAATAACATATCATTTTTTACGTACAAATTTATCGGTATAGAGCTGATACCAATGCATCTAACGCCCCTCGTATTAATCAATGGGCGTTAAATATATAAATTTTCATTTTCAACTGAAAATATTACTTTCAATTTATTCTATCATAAATTGAACATAAAAGATTCTATCTTTTCAAGATAAAATTATAATTTTAAAATTATTCATTCCTGAATAATGCATATATTTGATTCAAACAATTGAAAGTTTCTAAATACTTGAATCAATGATAAAAGACTTTCAATTTCTTCTTCGATGCATCAAATATCGTAATTTAAAAAGTCCATAGAAAATAGATTTTCTTCGTGAATTTTTACGATACTGGAACAAACAGTGATATTTCATCAAGCGTGTACAATCTTTCCTGTTATGTTTAATCCTACCAGAACAAGTTTTAGCTTCGATGATTTACTGAATCTAACACGATAGTACTCGTATCGCGAACATGTACCGTTAATGCGTTATTCCAAAACTGCCGACCAACTTTTGATACAACGGACTTTCACGAGTACACAGCGTGTATGCGATAATGATGCTTTCGAATAAGTACATAAGACGTTTTTCGTTCGCCAGTTTCAGTGATTGCATTCCAGCAAACAGTTTCAGACCCTTTCATTTCCTGTTTCGTCTGGCCGGTCGAATCTGATCAGGGTGGCGTACGTGCTCGAAAAGACGTCATCCGCAACTTCTTACGAAGAACGGAAGCTATGGGATGACGTCAATCGCGTCGAATTATTAAATCTTTCGTCCTCCCTTCCGATATGTCCAAACCTGTATATATCGCGTGAAATTTAAATATGCAAGACTATGCTTTTTCAGTAGTTGAATGTTGCAAGAGATCAAACCTTGCAATATCGTTTGGTCATTGACCGGAAATTTATATAAGCTGTTAGGAAATAAGCAAGAATGTGTGTAAAAAATTTTTCGAGAGGCGAAAGATTCCATTGTTTTTAAATTTGTATGGACACATTTGTCGTTATTATATCATGTATTTTTTTATATGTTGGACAGGAGAAGTGTCGTGGTCAACGACAGAGGAACCCTTTACTCCCGAAGAAGAGGACGCGATAGTAACGCTGGTGGTAGTCGTGATCGGTATCATCATAGCTATAGTGATATTATTCTCAATGGGAATATTTATCGATTGCAAACATCAGTACGTAATTCGTTTCCCTTTTGGGAAATTTTTTTCAAGAAAGAGAGGAAACAGATGATCGATTCGTAATTTAATTTTTATTGCCATTTTAGAAAGAAGGATGTTTTAAAGAAAAAGAAATTGAAATTGAAAATGCCACCGTTGTCTCGAATGAGAAAAAATCAAAAGGAGGACGCGAAATCCTTGGCATCGGATATGTGTCCAAACGGTGCTAGCGACGCTGGCTTTCGAACACGTGATGTTATAGTCTGACATCTTTTGCGATACATCGATTTTCAACGCGCATAAGGAACGAAATGCCACCGGTTCAATTTCTTCGTTAAACAGGAAGAAAGTCGTTATAAGTACAGTTCGATGAAAAATTAAAAAATGAACAGAAGAAATACGTTACACCGAAAATTGTGTTAATCCAACATAGATCGAGTGGACTTATCGTGTTTGGATAAATGACGTGAATCAAATTTTGCGAATAACCTATCTTTCACAAAGTTGTTCAACTCAATATCGTTCGCGTAACTGTGATTTTCATGTTTTTATTTATATCTTAGTTATCAACTCTCTCGATCGTATCGATCGCATATTGCGATTGCTTTTAAAAATGAACATAGAAATTTAAGTAATAATAATTTAAATAATAATTTTAAAAGGATTGAAAGTCAACGATACGAATCTAAATTTTAATAATTGCTCAAATAATCGAATATATGTATAGATATTATTAACTCAATTATTCAATCTTCAAGAGAGATAAAATAAAGATGAAAGAATGCGATCGCATACTCGAATGCAAATCTGTTATGTAGAGTATGTACGTAAAGGCAAGTTTTCTACGAAACGAATTGAATCGAATCAAATCGAATCAAATCGAATCGAGTTGAATACGAGTATTTTCATTTATACAATATCATCTATTCTTTTGAGGTCTACTTATTCTTTCGACCTTATAACAATTGATAAACGATGAAACATCGATGTTTTAATCATCTTATTACTAATGATTCGACTAAATGATGATTAAACTGATAAAAGTATGAAAGAAATGCTAATGTTAAAAGCGAATATATTCGCTTATTATGATATGCGAATATACGATATACACATTTACCATTTAATGTGTAATTGTATATTAATTCTAAACAAGTATTTACTTATACGTATATTATACGTGTACATACGAAAGAAAATTGTAAATAAATGTATTGTCAAAAATAAAAGATTTTATTACAAAATATAAGGTTTTATCCATCTGTGTACAATAATATATGGAAATATGGGGGAATCGGTGATAAATTTCATTCTTTTTGTAAATATATTACACAAAGATAAAAAATTATCAAAATATACTCTTATCAAATTACGCAGGCATTAATAAAATACCGTTTTTTTTTTTTCCATTATAATTTGGACGAATTTAATATTTTTGCCAACTCGCGTTGGCCAAAATATTTTTGCTTATCATTTAGCTATTTCTATTTTTGAAGATGTCATTTGAGGATATTTATTCCTTTGATAAATAATATCGTTATCTCAGTTAATTGGAAATGCAATTGGAAATATTTTGTCTTTTTTATATGTTATTGATAATACATTTAAAATCAAGCTAATCTTGATTTTGATCAATCTTATTCCTTATTTTCGAATATGTCACGCACGTCCAAGAACCATTGCCAAAAGTGCCATTCGAACGTAGACACCGTTTTCGGCTTGTCGAAAGTAAGCAGCACGTGGATCCGTGTCAAATTCTGTACTGATCTCGAATACTCGTGGCAAGGGATGCATCACTACCATTTTTCTTTTGGCTCGAGACATTAACTGTGGAGTTATTATAAAATGTCCGCAAACCTGTAAATATACGAATATCCTGTTATACATTGTACATTTAATTAATGTGATATGAATTTTTATCGAAGATTTTATGATGTAACTTTTCGAAATGAAAAAAATGCCTATCTGCTTACGATTTCGTGATTTTTTTTTCATATCTCATTCTAAATACATAACATTTATCTTGATAATAAAATTTCAAGATCGTATAACGTATATCGCAATTATCACGTTAAGAACAAATTTTAAAATCAAAGCCTATCGTAAGCCTGCAATATTCAATGTCAGATATCGAAGAGAATTTATAACCATATTGACGGCTTATACTTTTTTATACTCCTCTTGAGAGGCGAAACGTTCTTCTTGAATGCGTGTCATGTAAAGAACATCAGTGTCGGGAAGAGCTTCTTCGAGTGTAGTAAAATTGTCCTGACGTATTCCATGATCGGACACGTACTTGACAACATGGTCAGGCATACCAAGGCCAGATGGGCACACGTAACGAAGTTCAACGTTGTACAGAGTCAATAATCTGTAACGCGAAACGAATATTTAATAGCAGCTCTAAGTCGATTAATTATAGATTCTTAAAATTACACGCAAATAATTCCTGACCTTGCGAGAGAATGGACCGTTCTGCCATGTTTCAAGTCCCCAACCATGGTGATTGTCAACCCATTCACCGTACCGATCTCGTCTCTTATCGTGAAAATATCGAGTAACGCTTGAGTCGGGTGTTCTCCAATGCCATCACCGGCGTTCAGTAAAGGTTTTCTACAGTGTTGGGCAGCTCTCTGAACACGAATCATTTACAGCAAATAATATATTTATATTTTTAAATATTTTCGCATTACAGCAAAAATAAAAAATTAAAAACATTTACCGCAATGGCAGTAGACTCGGGATGTCGGAGCACCACTACATCCGCGTAGCCAGCCATCATTATTACCGAATCTGTAAAAGATTCGTTCGTTAAGTTAAGTTTTGATTGCGTTCAATTACTTATTCGTATAATGTTGCAAACCTTCCAAAGTTTCTCCCTTTTTTACCGACGATGTTGTACCGTCCATGTATATCACACTTCCTCCAAGTCGTTGCATGGCAGCCGCAAAACTGCAAGACGTTCTCGTGCTAACCTCGTAAAAGATCGTCGCCAGCAACTTTCCCTACATGCGCAAAATCAACATAGTGAAAATTGAAATTAATCGTGAAAATGGAATATATACGTTCTTACCCGTAAAATATGATCCAACAGTCGTTCCTTTCTAACAGCGCTGCGAAGAATTTCCGCAAGGTTAAATATATCTTTTAACATGTCTTTGTTGAAAATATCCACTGTCAAAATGTTATGTCCGACTAGATTGTGACAAATGTGGACCGGCGTGATTGGTGGGACCGAGGTCAACAGAAGATTGGGATTGCTGTCGCTTTTGTGTTTTGTCGCATTGCTTATGGGAAGGGGTGAGATCGTGCGTTGTTGACTTGTTAAAAGTTTCGAATGTTCGCGCGTATCTACATCCAAGGCGAAGTGAACGTTCGATTTGTGCGCCACTGTTTGCAACAGATGCGCGTACGATTCTGGAAACGATGAATAAAATCGTTATTTTATTATTAATATTATTAATTATTATTAATATAATTAATATTTTATTATTTATTAAAATCGTTATTTTAATAAAAAATGGCTCGTGTTTTCTCGATCGGAAATAGATTTTCATACCGTTTTGATCTTCTTCCGACATATCCGTTATCCGCTCGATATAATTGTTGTACTTTTCGTAGTTTGGCGACAAAAGGCCATCCAATGCCGAGTTTGGTCGACTAGTGGTTACGTCAATGACCGGCGCGTTTACAATTGTTTGAACTTTCATTTTCGATTGAATCTCTCTAATATCTTGGCCAAAGCCAGGATTCACCAGAACTTGCCCCTCAACGTAGGCAACTTCTCCTCTAAGCACTACACGATGAACGGAACCACGAACTTTCATTCCGGCGAAAGGCGTCCATTTTGATTTGCTGAAAGGCATCGCTTCAGGAATCGTCCACTCATCGTCGAGATCCACTTCGATGTAGGTGTTTGATTGATCTGGCACGTTAAAGATCTTTTTCGGATTTCTGTAGAGTTTGTCTATAATGTCCTAGAAGAAAAGAGAGACAGAGAGAGAGAGAAAAAAAAAGAAGTAAAATTTCTTTCTATGCTCAAAATGCTGATAAAAAAAAAATCTAGTCGAACAAGATACGAATCAATTATCTCACCACAATGATATATCGAAAAGGAATGTTTTTATACGATATTATACGATATCTCGATCGGGATCTTAAATTATCGTTAATTTCATAAGTATATTATAATTACTTCTATCGTTAATTTTCCTTCGTGAACCGCAGTCAACAAAAGTGGGAGCATAGTTTCGAGGCCGGGGAATCCAGGTGGTGGTTTCTCGCTCGATTTTTCTTGCAACGTGTGGGGTGCTTGAAACAAACAAAGACACGTATTTTTATTTTTATTTAAATTAAGTTTGAAAGAGGAAGTAGAATAAAACTAACCATGATCCGTAGCGAAGCAATCGATTATATTTAAATTATTCCAAAGAGCTTGTTGATCTTCCTTGGTTCCCAACAATGGCCTCACTTGGCCTCGGCCAGGTCCTATCCGTTCAAGATCATCCACGCACAGGAACAAGTGATGCGGACACACTTCGCAAGTGACGGCCATTCCCTGCCAACCAAATATACAAAATGATATACAATGTGATATACAAAATGTGAAATCATTATCGTAATAGAGATAGAAATAGAGATTGGATCATTTGTAAATGCATAATGACAACGTAATAAGCATACTTTCTCCTTAGCCGCGCGTATTATTTGAATCTCTTCCTTTCGTGCTACATGGCAGACGTGAATAGGCCTATTATGCAACCCAGCCAGCAAGAGAATCGCTGCAGTTGTTTGACCCTCGGCGTGAACGCATAGGGGATATTTCTTTGGCCAACTTTGGAAATGCTGAGAAGAATAAATAAATTAAATTAACATTTCGATTAAACGAAAAACGAATATATATATATTATTCTCGTTTCAATAATTTTACCTTGATCCACACGGTAAGATCGGACAATCGAAGTGTTGTGAAAGTCTCGTTGAGATACATTTTAAGACCCGCCGCTAGGGGCGCTAATTCGGCCGTTATGTTGTGATTATCAGACGAAGCGCCGACATAAATTGCATAATCGCATCTAGCGTTTGAAAGGGCGCGCTGAAAAAGAAAAAAAGAGGGGCGAATCTCGTTATTAAACTTGCAAGAATTTTTTTTTTTTTTTGTTTTTTTTTTTACTCAGCAGAAAAACGATTTTTTTTTTTCTTCTTACTTCTTTGGCCAGAGCGAATGATTGATGATCGACGACAGCAGGATTCGTGTTGGGCATAGCAAAGATCATGGTGATACCTCCGGCAAGAGCAGCGGCCGTACAAGAAGCGAAATCTTCTTTGTAAACTGCGCCTGGATCACGTGTGTGTACGTGAATATCGATCAAGCCGGGAAGTTTAATCATCGTCCGCGATGACATACAATCCGTATGAGTTTTCATTCGAGGTGCACGTCCGCCGAGCATTCTCATAGCCTACGAAACAGAATGCATATTTATTGTGACGTCATTTCTCGATAATCATAACAGTGCCAGTGCCGCTACCTCGTCGACGATTACATATGCTCGTTTATTATATATGGCTGGTTACATGCAGGCTGAATAACACGTTCAAGCCGATATGAATTGAAAATGAAAAAATTAGAATAAGTAAAACTTATAAAATTTTTTCGTCTATAGCTTTTATTAAAATATTTTTAAGCGGAAATGAAATTGGTTAATTTCCGATTGGATATGAATTATCGTGATGAAAAGTTATTCTACGAATGAAAGTAAAAATAAATAGAAAACGAAGAGTAAAATTTTATCAAAGTAATTCCACGTTTTTGAAAAAATTCGAGTTACGAATATATATATGTAATTAAGATATTATGTAATCGATGATTTATAAAATTCACATTTAATTTTTTCTTATCTTTTAACCATGAATAACTTCCTATCGATTTCAATTCATTGGAAAATAATTAATCAATATAATCGATTTCATAATCGAACTCGAAAATTTCGAAAGAAACGAAATCTCCAAGGAAAAAATTTTATTCCATTTTTTTTTATTCTTATTTTTTCAAGGAATTATGATGACTGCTTGTTGTTCGGTCGATTATACGTCACTTCAACGACAAGAGAAAAAGGAAAAGAAAAAGATAAAAAAAAAAAAATAGTTCTACACGTGCCAAATGTAAACGATAATTGAAATTATTACGAACCTTTTTAGATGAGATATAATTATATCAAACTTTACACTCACTTCAACGAGCAATTTAGCACATTTAACATCCGTGATTAAAGGAACGGAATAATCGACGGCGAGCCTCCTCGTACGGTATCCGTGTGTCATGAAATTGGAAACTCGGCGTGCACCGCCGTTCCTCATTGGTAAATTAATCACAAGATCAAATTGTTTCTTCGATAGAAAGTCGGCCAAATGTCGAAGTTCGCTCGGGCTGGAATCTTCGTTGACGCTGATATTCTCGAACGTCCATTGTACGGGCTCTACCTAATATTTCAAAAGAAAAAAAGAAAAAGAAAAAAAGAAAAAAAAAAATACAATTCATCGTTTCTCTTCAAATTTTGTTATTCCTATATGTGCTCTTTCATTTCTTTATCTTATTTTTTTTTTTTAAGTAACATTTATCCATTAGATTCTATCTGATCTATCGTATCTACATCGATAACGAACTTCTACGCGTTAAAGCTTTATTGAATCTTTACGAAAAATAGCAACACGGATCAACGAGGAACAAGCAATTATTTTATAATTTGAAATTCCAAAGATGAGAGAAAAAAAGGAACGCGTATATGTTATACTTAAAATACAAGAATATTTTTTGATTCGATATATATATATATATATATGTATGTATGTATATAATAAAAATAATTATCGATTGATTTCGATTTAGACTTGAGATTAGATAAAGATTTCATTTTTTTTAATCTTACGAAATCAATATATATGATTATTCGTGAAAGAAAATTCATTCTACCTTGATGTCATCGCATCATTAATTCTAATTCTTTTCCATTATTAATCCGCAAGAACGTGAGATAATCTCGCATGCAGATTAAATTTATCGAAATCGTGTCCAATCGATCTATAAAATCAGATATATATACAAATATCAATCCATTTTTTTCTTTATCGATATTACTTATTAATTATTTATTTTTTTTTTATTTTTTTTTTAGATCTTAGATGATTTACTTATGCGAAAACAAAAACCGCTCTTGTACTATTTCTCCCGATATAGTCGATAGCGAGCGAGGCGATTAAAACGTTTAAAGCTGACCGTGATGATAACGATAGGTAAGATGACGATATATCGACGATACCTATCGACGATACTCGATTATTGTCTCGTTGAATACTTGTTACACGTTTGTGCCTTTTAGACGCGTCATGAACGCCGCCGTTTATTCTTCGTCAAAGTGTCCGATTCGAGAACGAGTAATATTTTGCGAGGAGATGAGAGGGAACACAGTTCACAGTTTATAAACCGCTTGCTTCTTTTTTTAAGGGTGAAGAATCGCGTGAAGAGACGAGAACGAGAAATGGGAAATTCGAAATCGAAGATCAAGCGGACAGAGAAAACGAACGCGAAGAAAAGTGGGAAAAGTGCTCGGTTCGAAAGTATTTCTAAATCATCCGATAATTCCATCGAGGAATTCGCTAATGATCCGCAATTATTGTTATTGAGACAAACCATTAAAAGGAATCCAGAATTGTTCATACTGAACAATCTCATGATGTGCGTTCAATTCTTCGGGAACTACGAAGAGTAAGATTATGAAGATATATATGTATATATATATTTTTTTTCAAAGATCGTTTGCGCAACGTTACGGCAATAATAAGAAATCGATTCGATCGGGCGGACTATCTTTCGATTTTTAAAAATACAATTTCTATTTTCTATATTTTTTTCGGCAAAAAGAGAGAAAAGAAAAGATGATTCAAAAGTTCTTTTTACCGCGTGATTCACATTCCGTCACACAGCGAAAAAATTTAATTATCGTTATTTTTATCAGATTATTCTTTTTTTCCCCCGTTAATTTTATTATTGCAAAAATTGATTCCATATTTATCGATATTCATTTCCTGTTGTTTTAGAGATAGATTAACGACGAAGTAGATATTTTTAATATACAGAGATATTGACTTTAAATATCAATAAAAAAAAAAAAAAAGAATTGCGTATTAATGAAATAAGATTTAACCAATGTCAATTAAAATGTAATGATAATTGTCTCGAGTAAAAAAAAAAAAAATTGGATTTCGGCATACGAACTATTTCAAAGAGAATATCATATCATTATCTCAAATTGCATTTTTTTCGTATTCATTCATTCGTGTTCGTGTATATATATATATATAAGATAAAATAATATAAAAGTTATTATGACAAATTAGGTCGGTTTTAAAGATCATGTGTCATCAAAATTAGATCATAACTTTATCACACCGATAATTTTCTCTTTTAAAAAAATTTTACTCTCAAATATAATTCTATATATAAATTTCGAGGGTAATTTATTTTCCGCAAAGTAAAAGAGCGATATTTCAATAATAAACTCTCGAATACGTGACAATATTAAGATATATCCTCATTATCAATTAACTAAACACATTCCTCTTCCGATAATTATTAGACGAGCAATTTTATTCTTCCGAATGACACATTACATGGTTGACCTCGATAACGCGATTAACACGTGTAGACGATAAAATTCACAACGATTTATCACAACGATCGATCGGAGAAATAAATATTTGATCACGACTTCCCCATTTTTTTCAGGGAAATCAAATATCTGAAGAAGACGCTGAAGTCCTCGCGAGAAATGAAAATGAACGAACAATTGAATAAACAATCGCAGAAACGAGTTTTAGTTCCAGACATTCTTCAGGAGCACATCACCCGCCACGTCGGCTTCATCTCGAGGCGACAAGATATTCGATCTACGATCGAACCCCTTCAACCGGTTCGCATATACATGGTCCACGACAACATCGATATCACGGAGGAGAATTACTCGTCCCATTACAGCAACGTGAACGATTCCATTACGTACAACATACTGTTGAAACCAACGAAACACGAAGGTGGAAAGTTATAAAAATAGGATAAAATATAAACAATATAATATTAAATCCACGATGACATAAAGTTGGCCTGTTTTCAATTTTTACAGGTTACGTTCAGCTTCAAGTGTTGGACGACTTGAACGATTTCTTGTTGAAGAAAAAGTCGATCAAGGAGGATGACATGGATCTATCCTCCATACTCGAGGATGACGACGAACTGTACAGCGACGCCAGTATTTACGGGTCGAAGGCCCGATCTAATATATCCGTCAGTTCGAATAGATCGGCAATCTCGAATAGATCGAAGCAGGATATGCTGAGAAGCAGGCTGAAGCACACGAGATCGTTGCCAAACTTGACCGAGGATTTGTCCCGCCCCGATATCATGGATTACGACGGGGTTTCCTCGCCCCTCGAGGAGCGAAGGAATCAGAATCGATCGAAGATGGGCGGGAATCAACGTTGGCAGAAGGACGCGCAGCAGTCGAAATTCCAGGTGAATCAGGATCATCCGAGCAGCAACAGTTCCGGATACCGATCCGACAATTACGCGATATACAGCGAGAGCAATCCGAGCCAGAGCTCGAGAGTTTCCCAAGCATCCTCCAGTTTCGAGGAGATAGATGAATCTTGGATAACGAACGGGAGATTCCCGAAGCGTTGTTTCAAGAAGGTGACGTACACGAGCGACGGGAAGATGTACGACCCGGCCGAGGAGAAGATGAACATGTTGAACAGTAAACAGCGTAGGATCAAATTGGCGATGAAGCGGCACAACTACGATCTGTTCTACATAAGCAGTACCGAGTTTATGAAACATTTTATAAAATTGTTCGTGTATAAGTTGGGGTATTCGTTGTGCTTCGATCGAGAGACGGTGGAGGACGTGAAACGGGAGGGATGCGTGCTCTACTGTGACAAAATTATGATATCGGACGCGTATGATAAGGACAGCCAGATAGAACAGTACGAGATAATTCCCGCCATATGGCTGAAATGGCCGATATGCGGGCAGGAATGGTTGAACAGGTCGCGGGAAAGTTGGCCGAGCGAGAAGGACATTGACAAGGTGAAAGATTTCGGGTGTTACGTTGTGCCGGAAGGGTACGTGCCGAAAAGTGGAAATAGCAATCTCATCGAGGATCTCGAGTGGCAGCTCACGTTCCCGACAGCCGAAAGGTATCTCGAGACCTGCATGACCCAGGCCCAAGTGCAGGTATACTTGATCGCTTTGATGCTTCACAAGACGTTCATGAGGCCGATATTCGACACTATGTTCGGGATGACTACGGCGCACATAAGGCACAAGTTATTTTGGATGATCGAGGAGAACGACAAGCCGTCGAAATGGCCCGAGAACGGGACGGGGGAGTGTTTGTTGAAGTTGCTCAACTCATTGTACTACAATATCAGCCAGAACGAGCCTATATTGAGGGATTACTTCATCAAGGGTAGGAATCTCTTTCAAAGGATACCGTGCGAACACCTTCTGCACACGCAAAAGCAGTTGAAGCGCATCACCGAGAACCCGATAATGTACGTTTTCCACGCGATGGAAAATATTCAGTACAGAAATAATTTTTTCCCGAGATTAGATTTCGAGCTGTTGTTGAGAATATTAACGGGTGAAACGTTGACGTTGATCAATCCGACGTTGAACCGATACATATCGAAACAGTTGCCGCAAAAGTATGCAAATGTCGTCCAAGAGGATAAATACGACGAAAGAGGATTTTGGGACACGCAACGGGTCAAACGTTCCGTCAAATCGATTAGATCCAAGACGTTGATCAACGCTCGCAAAGCTACAGATTCGATCATTGAAATCTCGGTGAGCTCTTATTGATCCGTTATTAAATTATTAATTGTATATCGAATTAAACGAGATATATTCTTTTTGAAACAATTTGTACAGATATATATATATATATATATACAGATGTCTTTGATAAATGAATTATTTCTAAGTACGATAAGAAACAATACAATTGAATTAGTTTATTTCATTTATGTTTCTAACAAAGTCTAATCTTATCTGAATAATCATATTATCTATAATCCTACGATCTATCATATGGGATGACATTTTATTGATTAAAAAGAAACTAAACGATTTATTCATCTCTTTTTTTCTTCTTTTTTTTTTTTTTTTTTTTTTTTTCAGACTCGATGCGCCGAGTTGGAAGGTCCAAGGCTGTGTATACTTTTAAACTTCTTCATAAAACATTTCATAGAAATCGCTGAATGTTGTATTCAATACGAAGCGTATCGACAGAAAACAATATATCTGAATCAAGCCGATCGATTGTCCATTCTACTTTTCGAGGGTGAAAATTACAGGAACGACGCTCAAACTTATCGCGAAAAGATAAAAAGTCTCAGGACGATGAATTCAAAATCGAGAAACGAGCCGTCGAATAGTTCCCTAAGAAATGCGGAAAAGGCCATATACGTTGAATCGTTGAACGATCGCTTTACATCGAGGCCCGTTCGTCCGACGGAAACGAAAGAAAAATTGTCAGAAAAGCGATCTGATCAAGAGAATAATCGTACTCACGTTGTAAAGGCGATTATTCACGAGAGGCAATACGAAGAACTGGATAAATTGAACGATAGAAGTAAAAGCGTAACGATTAATGAAAACGAAAATCAAATTTCAAAATCGAAACGCAATAAGCCTCAATCGCTGCCATTTCTAACTTCTATCAAATTAAATGATACGAATATTTAAAAATTGCCAAAGCCAAAGCACACACCGATCCTTTATTATCCAATAAATTTCTCAAGCTTAGAAAGTAATCCATAATTTATTTAATTTAGAAATTATTTATATTAAAAAAAAAAAAAAAAAAAAAAGAATTAGAAAACTATAGTTTTTATTTCTTATATATTTAGAAAAACTAATACGTAGAAATAATAGAACGAGTAAAACGAAATTTAAATTATTTAAATCTATATGTAAATTAAATTTTCGATTAGTTAACTTTAATCCGAATGTAAATATTTAAATATTCGTATGTTTTAAATTTGTAACAAAAAAATTTCGTAACATGTCCCTCTCACTTACCTTCACTCCGTGTTCTGTGTAGAAATCTGCGGTACCCATACTAGCGTATAATTTATAACCCATCTTATGAAGACTGCGAATAGATGGCAACAGTTCCATCTTGTGCTGTAATTGAAATAAATAATAACGAATTAATTACGATCTCTAATTTTATTAATTTCAATCTTTAGACCACGAAAACCTTACTTTAAAGCTTCCTATCGAAAGCAATATTCCTCTCTGAGGTATGTGAAAACCGGTGCTCATTATTCCCTTCAAATAAGCTTCGTATCGATTATCCCCGAAACAAGCCACTTCACCAGTGGATACCATCTCCACTCCCAACATCACGTCAGCCCCTACGCAAATTATTATTATTTAAATATATATTTTCACATATGATTTGAATGATTTTTTCTCAATATATATACTTGCACATACCCGCAAGACGAGAAAAAGAAAATTGTGGAACTTTAACCCCGACTTTGCCACATCCAGCGAGTACATCAACCGGTTCTACGGCCTCTCCAACGATCAATCGCGTAGCCATAGCAACGAAATCGTGATCCAAAGTCTTCGATACAAAAGGGAAAGATCTTGACACCCTGACGTTACATTCGATGACTTTAAGCTCGTTATCCTGTGGATAAAACGCGTTTAATAATTCTTTGCTCGACCCTCTCATCCTCCAAGAAATATCAACCGTATTTTTACCTTCGCGATCAATTGCATATTAAAGGGGCCGGTGACGCCGAGGGACGCGGCAATCGCCTTCGACATCATTTTGATTTTCGTCAAAGTTTCCGCGTTAATATCCTGCGGTGGCGTGACCAGAGTAGCGTCACCCGAGTGAACGCCCGCATTCTCCACGTGTTCCGACACCGCCATGCAAAGAATAATTCCGTCAAAGGCAACCGCGTCCACGTCTATCTCCTTCGCTTCGAGGATAAATTTTGATATAACCACTGGATGCTCCTTGTTTACTTCGCTTGCGCTCTTCAGGTACGACTCGAGATCGTTATTCGAGTGGGCCACGTTCATCGCAGCGCCACTTAACACGTAAGAAGGACGTACCAAACATGGATATCCAACTTCCTCGCAAAATTCGATCGCAGATTTCAAGTTGGTTAATTCTTTCCACCTGTAAATACGTTTTATGTATATCAATTGGATAATGGAAATAATTTTACGTTTACCTGGGTTGCGAAATTCCAATGCCATCCAGCATACGAGAAAATTTGAAACGATTCTCAGCTCCATCGACAGATTCAGGCGAAGTCCCGAGAATTCTCGCTTGCTGTCTGTGAAGATCCATAGCGATGTTATTTGGTAATTGGCCGCCCATTGATAAAATTATCCCCTCTGGACATTCGTGGTCGTAAATATCCATTACAACTTCGAACGATATCTCTTCGAAGTACAATCGATCGCTCATGTCGTAATCGGTGCTCACTGTTTCAGGATTGTAATTCACCATGATCGTTTTTCGCCCCAAATTTCGCAATTCCCGCAAACAACTGACGGCACACCAATCAAATTCTACCGAACTACCGATTCGATACACTCCGGATCCTAGAAAAAAAGAAAGAAAAAAATATGCATATGTCCAATTCATCGAAAATTAAATTTTATTGCTTACCTATCACCATTGTGTATCCACCAGGGAATTCGACATCGTGTGTAGTGCCATTGTAAGTTAGATAAAGGTAATTAGTAGTGGCTGGCCACTCCGCGGCTACCGTATCTATTTGTTTCACCATCGGTCGTATATTGTTCTCTTGCCTTTGTATCCTGACAGCCAATTCCGAACTTTTAACCACGGCTGCAATTTGCTTATCCGAGAAACCAATTTGTTTCGCCCGTAGCAAAACGTTGTGAGACAATTTCGTGTGATCCGTATTTTCCAAGACCAAGTAATAGTCGATGATGTTTTTCATCTTGTGTAAAAACCACTTGTCTATTTTCGTAAGTTCGTACAATCGATCGATTGTATATCCAGCTTTTATAGAGGCTGCAAGTACAAACATTCTTTTGTCCGTCGGTTTTTCCAATTCCTCGTCGTTCGGAGTTTTCACGTAAGGGTCGAAACCGTTGATGTTCTCGTCGACCATCCTTAAAGCTTTTTGAAAAGCTTCCTCGAATTTACGACCAATCGCCATAACTTCCCCTACGCTTTTCATGGAGCTGCCGATCTAAAAATCGAATTGGAAAATTTCATCGTTTTCTGTTAAAAATAAATGTTGTATGTAATAATAATTGCACATTACCTTTGTGCATACCCGATGAAATTTGCCTAGATCCCATCTGGGGATCTTAACAACGCAATAATCGAGGCTAGGTTCGAAGCAAGCCGTGGTCTTTCCAGTAACGGAATTGTGAATATCCGGTAAACGTACACCAAGAGCTAGCTTCGCGGCTACGTAAGCCAATGGATATCCTGTTGCTTTGCTTGCTAAAGCCGAGCTACGAGATAATCTTGCGTTCACTTCGATTATGTAATATTCCTCGGTATTTGGATTCAGCGCGTATTGAATGTTGCACTCGCCGACAATGCCGAAGTGTCTAATCACGTTAATAGCTGTCGTTCGAAGCATATTGTATTCTTTATTGGATAAGGTTTGGCTTGGAGCGACGACGATCGATTCTCCGGTATGAATCCCAAGGGGATCGACATTTTCCATATTGCAAACTGTGATGCAATTGTCGTACGCATCCCGCACGACCTCGTACTCCACTTCTTTCCAACCTTTTAACGATTTATCGATGATCAATTGATTCGAATGAGCGAACGCTTGTTGAGCAAGATTTCGCAACTCTTTCATAGAATTTGCAAAACCGGATCCCAAACCACCAAGGGAGAATGCTGCCCTAGCCATTACTGGATATCCTAATTTCTCGGCCGCGTCTAATGCCTGATACACGATATACGATCATGATGTTTTTAAACTCGTGCCAAAGTTTATTTTTCAATTTAATGAAACTCGATTATCATACCTCCTGGATGGAGTACACCGCTGCGCTTGGTGCCACCTTTTCATCGATCTCTGCTATACGTTCTGCAAAAATCTTTCTATCCTCCGTCTCTATAATTGATTGTATAGGCGTCCCTAGAATTTTCACATTATACTTCTTAAATATCCCGTTCTTCTCAAGCTCGACGCCACAATTGAGAGCAGTCTGTCCACCGAATGTTAATAGCACACCATCCGGCCGTTCCGATTGTATTACCTGAAATAAAAATTTGTCAGAGAGAGAGAGAGAGAGACAGAGACAGAGACAGAGACAGAGACAGAGACAGAGACAGAGACAGAGACAGAGACAGACAGACAGAGAGAGAGAGAGAGAGAGAGAGAGAGAGAGAGAGAGAGAGAGGTTAAAAATTTTTAAAACATTAATTACTTGTTCCACGTATTCCGGTATAATAGGTAGAAAATAGACTTTATCCGCCATGCCTTTGGATGTTTGCACAGTTGCAATATTAGGATTAATCAACAACGTTTGCACGCATTCTTCCCGCAATGCTTTAATCGCTTGTGATCCAGAGTAATCGAATTCGCCGGCTTGTCCAATGCTGAGGCCGCCCGATCCCAAAATTAACACCTTCTTCGGGCGTACGGACAATTTAAAATTTTCTCCATGAAAGCTCAATTCACGATTTAATCTCTCTTTGATAGAAAGTTGTCCTCCTTTTGCATTATCGACCACGACATCCAAAAAGACGTCGAACAAGCATTCTAGATCTTGTGGGCCGGCTGAATGTTCGGGATGAAATTGAACGGAAAAATAAGGAAGCGTCGAATGTATTACACCTTCGTTGGTGTTATCATTAGTATTGGTAAAAAGCGGTTCCCAATCGGTTGGCAATTGATTAGCGTCCACGGCGAATCCATGATTTTGCATAGTCATGTAGCAACGAGTGGTTCCATGATGTGTAACCGGTTGATTATGACCGCGATTTCCGTAACTGTATATAAAACGTGTATGCTTTCAAAGAGAAACTTGAACGTGCAATTAGAAGATAAACAGGAATACATACTTCATCTTGTATGTGACGCAACCGGCGGCAATGCAAAGTAATTGATGTCCGAGACAAATACCGAATATCGGTTTTCTCGTTCGTGACTCGAGAATGGATCGAATATTTTCAATCGTCGTCTCACATTTGGTCGGATCGCCTGGTCCATTACTGAGAAATAAGCCGTCGTAATCGATATTCTTTAAATTGTTATTCCAAGGCACAACATCTAATCGGGCACCTCGACTAATCAAGCACCTCAATTGATTGTACTTTAAACCGCAGTCTACTACACATATGCGAGGATAACCAGCGGCATTGTACGTTCTTTGCGCAGACTAAAATTCAATGATCCATAATAAATCTCAATGGGGGCGATGAAGGCTAGGAATAGCATATTATATCAAATCGTAATATAATAAATTCTTTGCTGAATACCTGAACAACTTCTGCAACGAGATTTCTTTTGTTCGGGTCTTCTATCGGAGGAATTAAAGAAGGAATGGGATTAAATGTTGGCAGATCAAGCACGATTCTACCTAATAAAGTGCCCTTCTCGCGAATAATTTTTGTCAAAGCTCTGGTATCGATTTCGTATATGCCAGGAATATTTTGTTCCTTCATCCATTCGGACAGGGTTTTGATTTGACGCCAATGGCTCGGAGTTTCGCAAATTTCACCGACCACCAATGCAGCGGCCCAAATTTGATCAGATTCGAACCAACTGTAAGATAAAAGTCATATGACTTTGAAAAAATTTCAATATTATTTATGGAAAATGAAGTAATAAAAAAAGTCGAAAAATTTTAAATTGTTTCTTTTTAACATTAAACATCGTTTTTGAACGTCTTACTATGGGATTTTATGTTCATCCGTTTCGTGGGCAAACACTCCATAATTTCCGACCAGTGGATACGTGAGCACTAGAATTTGAGCATGGTAGGAAGGATCTGTAAGCGACTCTAGATAACCCACCATACCGGTCTGGAAAACTGTAAAAAATGTATCAATGCGAATAGTGTGTATATGTACACATATAGAATAATTTAAACTCTAACAGTAACGTTCGAAATGTAAATATTTATATCAAAAAAATATTGAGAAAACAATTAAAATATATAAATTATTAAAGAAAATGCGACACATTTGGAATATTGGTAATTTAGCAAAGTATCTAAAAAAATTAATGTTATCTTAATTTGTAACATCGTAAATAGTAAAAATGAACGACTTACTAATCAATGATATTTGTATAAAAATTGTAATTTTAATATTTCTGATTTAATCTCAAAAACAATTTCCAAAAGTTTTTCAGCAAGAAAATATAATTAAAATTTTAAAATAGATTATTTAATTTGCATTTAAATTTTATGATTTCATGTGAATTTTGCAAATATTCCGAAAATATAAAATGTGACACGAGTATTAAGATATTACAATTCGAAATATTGAAGATGAAAAATAATAAATGATACAATTGATATCGATTAATCAATTTATAAACAAAATGATTGATTGATAATTTGAAATATCGTTATTTCAAATTATTTTAACGAAATCCTTATTTTATATCATTTTTTAATTAAATCAAAATTTCAGACACTTTATGTTTTTTAATACTATTCAAGATTTAAAATATAATTAATTTATTAGTTTTCCTATATTTTTATGTAATTTTATTTTATTTTCCAATCTCTGCAATAATTTTTTATTCGTCTTGACAAGATGATATTCTTAATAAATTATTTTATTAAATTGCTGTGTATATTTAAAATAAATCACATATATATATATATATATATATATATATATATATATATATACCTTAATATATATATCTATAAATATCTTCAAATATATCATGTGTTTAAATTTGAATTTTGCTGTCAGCATAAAGATAAGTATCACAGAAAAAATAAACAAAACATGTCTGATACATAAAAAAATTTCTTGCATGAAGTGCAGTAATGCGATGATTGTTTAATAAACGATAACATATGAAAACAGAGTTGTAATAAAATGATTTTAATATATCCACGTGGTTATTTAATATTCACTGTCTGTAAAAATCACGTATAAATATTATTCTTGTTTTTTTACTCAAGCATCCGTTTCAGAATAGCTCAATTAAAGGGAACAACGATCATGCTTATTGAATTAAAATCAAATGTATATATACATAACAGAAAAATAACGACAGATAAAGTTATATCATGGAAACAGCCATGCACGTGCGTAGACGTAATGGACGAGCACGTGTTGCTCGTACACTCACCTATTTCACCATCGACCGGTCTCTCCGCGCCGAAATGTCTTCCCGGGAAGACCGAACCATCTTCGAGGAGAAGATAGGCGATTTTGTGTGTACGATTAAGGTCGGCCGCATGCTTATGCATTTTCTTAACGAATCACGGAGTACTTTTAGCGTGTTCTCGATCCGATGACCGGTGAACACTGTTCATAGTATAGGTCAAAGGTATACTTTATACATCGAGGATCAAACAGGCTCTTACGGAATTGCTTTCAGACCTGCGCGCGACGCTATAAAACGCGGCTCCAGCCGATAGGACTTCTCTTATTCGTTCTTATGCGTACAATCCTTTGCGCATGTCACGTGACTAATATCGGTTCGATACACTGGAATTTATTTAAGCGCCATTTTATGGCACCAATTGAATTTAAATTTAAAATGCTCATGTAGAAAATCTTTTTCGTTTTTTTTATATTTTTATCCATAATAAAAATATAAATAGAGAAAATTATTGTATTTAATTTGTATAGATTCGATTATTATGGATTTTCTCATGTGTTAATGATGGAAATCAATAAAAAAGGGATAGGATGTAGAATAATTAGATTTTAAAAATAATTTTTTTCTAAAATTTTTAAATATTATTATGGAAATTTATTATGGAATAATAAATTGCAATAATCATCTATCATTTAATGTATGATATTATGCCGCTATACGATGTTTCTTCCAAGAATTATTCAATGTATCTTTACGATATAATATACGATCACCTATAAAATAATCTCTTGCAAAATAAAATTCCATCATTGTCGGAAAAAGTTTGTATCCAACGCTGAAACAACATTTAAATATGGAATATTCATTATCAGGTTAAATGTTTGTAGATAAACTTACAAATGATCCGGCATCGGTAAATCATTTTCTCCTTTATGAACTGAATCAAATATTTCATCATGTCGCTGTTTTAGTTCATCCCAATCGATATTATGTCCTTGTTTGCATATATGAGACCGGATTTTACAAAACAATGGCTCTCTATCATATAGATGCTTGAAATTTTCCTTCTCCAATTTTTTCATAATGCCTTCTATTCTTATCTATAAACGTTATGATATTATGTGTTTATTAAACATACGATTATTTGATTTTATTATGCACCTGTTTGCTGATCTCCTGATCCTGCTCATTTACATAAAACCAAAGATAACACATTGCAGCATATGGAATATTTTCCTATAATTATCAAAAGTGATTAATAAATAAAAAAGTCAAATGTTAAAATTTCGTATAAACTTACTAAATTATCAATCTTTTTACTCCGAATATCCGTTACAATTACAAAACCATCATTATCAAATTCTCGAAGAACAACGTTTCTTGCAGACACTTTACAATCTCTGTAACAAAGTCTTTCATTAAAAAAATCTATATAATACATAATTCATGTACAATACGTAATTCAAGATAACAATCAATACCAACTTTGAAGTTGTAGCCAAGCAACAGGCGTCTGGCGCTCTCGGATTGTATCTTCGTGCTTCATCGTGCCAAATCCTGAACAACTCAATCGGATGATCAACAATCTCCTCGATTTTTGCTAAGTCCGAAATATTCCTTTTTGACTCCTTAAGAAAATATTTCGATAAAAAAAATCAATTCTTTTTTATAAAATATTAGTGATTGGTACTTTAATTAAAAATTAAGATAATGAAATATATAATTTGTCTCCAACTTAATATCGTTAATTGTTGTCAATTATATATAAAATCTCTGATAATAAATTAATTTGCATGTATTACGCTTAATTTATAATTATTTAATATATATTTCATTGTATATTTGTGACAAAAATAAAAGTATTAAGTTGCATCATTTATATTTGTATTTATTTGAAACGCGATATCTCTTAAAATCTATATTACAGTTACGTAATATTTTCTACAATTATAAATAAATCAAAGAATTTTATTAATAGAGATTTTCTTACCATATTTTTGGTCACACTGAGTAAATTGGATTCGATTTGATCTATACACCGTCGCAAAAACTGACAACGCATTTGCAGAACTAAGACTCTGCTCCGCACATGAAGAGCATTATATTAAGTAACCCTGATTGAAACCTCCCACCATTTATATCTTGACTCTGCGCACAACTTTCTTCGCACAGTAACGATCATTAAATATAGAATATCAACCTTACCAATCATACTTCACTATCTATCTTCATTATTCTATGATAAATTTTATAAAACATCTATTTATATAATAATAATAATAGAAAAAATATGATTAATAGAAAAATATACATATTGCGACATATACATAGTGCAACAAATAAATTTATCTTTAAAAAAGAATTTTGCATATTATTTTTTTCGACTATACTTTAATAAAACAATTTTTGTTTTTTTTACAACGCGATAACATATACGTAGATATACGAATAATGATATAACAACGAATCTTTGATAAAACTATACAATCGATTCAAACCGAACCGACACGAAAAATGTATGCCACGATAAGATGACACGATTTTACGCAATTATAAATTTACAATATATGTATATTTTACAGTCTATTAGATACAATAGAAAAATTGGATGAAGCGAAAAATGATTCTATATTGTATATGTATATGTATTGCAATTTCAGTCCCTGTCAGTCCATATTGATTTATTTAAATAATATTTTAGATAAAAATCGTAGATTTTATCCAAGCGATATTAGAGGAAATTTTATCGTACAATCGTGGCCTTTCAGTACCGGTCTTTGAACATGCTATTCGCCAACTACCGACACCTGTTAGTGCCCATTTATGACTGTCTGGTTGAAGACATAACATAGGACTTCCAGCAAATTCTTCTTCCTGTAAATATTTTAAATAAATAAATAATAATTTTATGATTTTAGATGTTTCTTTATGACTTTTTATATAGTAATCATAAATCACTTACATTACAGTCGTCAGTAAAATATGCCGGTTCTGTGCAAATACTATTTACCGATGCGATACTAATATTTTCGCATCGTTCCATCGCACTGTGTCTAAGCTGCACCCTTTGCAGCAAATCTCCTAGTTAAAAAAAATCATTTTTTTAAGAGACGATGAATCATTAAATGAATTCTTACATATTTTATTAATCGTAACGATTTCTTTTTAGTAATATATCAATAATATTGTAAAGTATTTACTAATATTTATGATTATAAATAATAATAAATTATTTTATTATATTGATATATATATTCTTATATCGGTAAGATCACTTTATGAGGTCATAATAACCGCAACGTGGATATTGTATAACTCGTTTCGCTTTAGCATTCTTTTCTTGATGTAACAAATAAAAAAATACACATGTGTTACATATATATGTAATATATACATATATTTTTATGTAATGTGTATCGAAGCAATGATATAACATAATCTTAAAATTTCGAGATACACCTAAAACCTAAGTATCGTATATAATTAAAATTAATACTCACGATTTCTAGCCCATCCGAGGGTATTACAATGAGTTGAATTCATTGGTGGATCTTGATTCGAAGGCAGACATATCGGTCTTACAAAATCCGAAAATGTGGTCACAGGTCGATCAAGTTTTAATAAAACAGTTGTGCTTCCTTCTACCGGTGATTTAATCATACCTATGATTCTACGCTCTTGTTGCCATGGCGATATACTCGAGAGTCGTACAGTACCCATTCTCGCTGACCATTCTGCCTTTGGCTGTCTGTGATTGTATTATACAAAGAAATGCTGCATAAACATTATTTTTATATTGGAAATAATCTAAAAATAAGAAAATATACCCTTGAAAACAAGATGCCGTTGTAATCAACCAATTTTCCGCCACAAGTGTGGCGTCACATACGTGTATCTCTTCTTTGAAGAGAGCTACGTGCCAGGGCCAATCTCCTGGCTCGGCCATTTTATTAAGACCTCGATTATCACTTTTTGCATGTAGAGATTGTACACCGCAGTCTAAACATAAGTTATATTTTGCAGATTCATATAAAATAGGAAAAACAAAAAACTTTTAAAGCTTGCCTCGTACCAAGTTCAGAACATCGGATGTACATAACTTCTTTGCTCGGACAGGGCGCTCTAACGAATGTGATCTCTGTTGCTAATGGATCCTGCATATGCACATATTGAATATTCTCTTCATCGTCGATTCGAACTTCTACGGATTTCATTCCTCTATAAAGAAAAATGATTGTTTTTGAAATAAATATTCACATGCTTTGTTTACAAAAATCAAAGCATGATATACTGACGTATAAGTCAATATACTGCATAAAGAGTTGGCAACAGTTTGAAGAACGTTTTCCATTTCTGTTCCTGGTAACGTTGCATTCAAGTTCGCGGTGCAAAGTTTACCAATAGTACCTTTCTCGTTAAATACTACAAACCCTTCATTGTTATATTTTGTCGTGAACGGTGTATCCGAAAGTTGCGATTTAAGAGATCGAATACTTGGTGCTAAGGAAACTGAAAAAAATATAGAGAAATTCTATTACGATAAGAAAAAATAACTAGAATGAAAGATAAATCTGAAAGATACATACGACAATCTTTTTCATCACTGCCATTGGCGCAATCCATTTTTCCATCGCATCTTTTGCCACGTGGAATACAAGTTCTACCTACACCACAGTGCATATAACCGTCTCGACAATAAGCACAATTTTTCTCATCCGAAAGATCAGGACAATCAATTACACCGTCGCAAATTCTCGGTGACAATGCTTTTGCTTGAAGCGCTTGCACACATCCTATATATACATATATATATATAATAACGCTCAATAATTATAGAAATTCATTCTATTTTTCATTGTTTGAAAAATAAATAAAAGGTTATGTTCCTTTACCTGGTTTTGCTCTACAACCACCTTGATCCACATATTCCGGGAAATTCGAACAATCCAATAACGGTTTGAATTTATCCGGAAGTCGATTGCCACATCCGTTCCAGAATTCTCTACAGAAACTTCTGCAAGGTAACTGCAGTAGATCTTCCGGTTGACTGGATATACATGTCGGTTGTAAAATCTGGCATACAAAGTCGTATGCCAAACGATAACATTCCGCATCGACTAATTCTCTATAATGAAAAAGTTTCTGTAATAATGTAGAAGCGAGATCGTATGAATCCATAATGATCATGCATTTGATAAAATTTGTTTCGAGTTCGCGAATAGATATGTACCTGAAAGCGATCACATCCTCTTGCACATCAGCCAACGAATGATGACCCAATATATTTGGATAAGATGTAACGTTGTATGGTAGATGCTTGCAGTAAGACAAATTTAAACTGGTACATCTTCTAGGAGGTGGTGGTGTAGTTGTTGGAGGAGGTGTCGCAATGGTCGTTTGTAGACCGACTTGAGCATTGAGAGCTTTCAAGCTCTCTTGAACTTCAAGACTTGGTAATTCGATCGTTAAGTTTGTTAAATATTTTGAAGTTTCAGGATTTATTTCTTGTGTAAGAATTTCAACAATATCGGCGGTAGTAATAGTCTGATATCGTGGATCAAATCGAATCTCGAAATGGACCACCAAATTTCCACCTTCGGATCTGCATGTGTACAATAAATAGTTAAACAATTAAGAAAATAGTTTCAATTTTTCGAAATCAAGAGAATGTCATTTATTCGTGAATTGATTATTATGATATATATTTACATATTATTCATAGTAAATTATATAATTTCAAAATCGATTCTTCAAATATGTTAATTTTTTTTAAACTGTACTAAAACGTACTTATGATTTCGAAGTAAAGTTGTATATATCTATAGATTTGAACAAGCTTCAAATTCTTTATTTTTTTCTTTGACATATTAAATTGCTGGTTTTATTAAAAATACTTACCCATCGAGTGCTAATATTTCCACGGCAAGAAATGAAATTCTCACCCAGCTACGACGAAATATTAGATTCAATCGATCACGATACTCTCGCGATCGTATTCGAAAGGCTTCGGAAGAGGGATCTGTTAATTCTGATACGAAGGAATCACCTTCGATCACTCGGAATGTAGCCAAGAAGATTTGATCACCTGGAGGATCCGACGTTAAAAACGTGTCTAGAAAAGAAAATCAATAAAAATCAAACAATTAAAAATGACATTTCTAAGCAATTATTTTAATAACAACGATTATTCATTCGATACAACGTTACGATATCTATTCGATATATATTCGATATCTTATTGTTGAAAATAAATGGAAAGAATCGATACTTTTATCTGATATTATAAAATCTATTATTTACGATGTCAATACGAGTCAAATCGATTCTTTTTATCGTAATTGGCAAGTAACTCACGACACGATATAGAACGAATGAACAAGTTTCACTTTAGGTTAATCGACCGATTTCCATTTTAGCAACTATCAGGGAGATATTGTTTATGTCCAATGATACTTTCTAAATATCCATCTTAAGACAAAACCTTTGTTTGAATGTTAGTACTGCCCATTGTTTTATATCAAAATTATTATCAATTTTTCAACGTAGTTAACATTCAACGAATCAATAAATGAAAATACAAACTAAGGAATTGAGGGCAACCGGGCACGTACAGCGAGACGGCTCGAGGCTCACCTTTCACCGTTCCTTTGGTCGATTATTTTTACGCCGCAAAGATTATTTTTTCAGTTCGCGATACAATTTCTTGCGGACAGTGAACGATCTTCTGCGGATTATGGATCGGGCAAACAACAACGCTAACAACAGATATTTTCATTACACTTAGAAGTAACTTTCGAGTATAGAATTTTTCTCCTACAGAGAACGCAACAAGAAATACGAAACGAATGAAATGTAAAATTGACAAGCATAAACCAAAGAGGTTAAAGTACAATCCTCATTGGCTCGTGCGTTTTTACTACCGAGCGGTCAATTGGATGTATAGTGTAATAAAAAGGACATTCTCCATGGTCCGCGCAGCTCAAGAAAAAAAACTTCAAAAAAATTTCTTCACTCTCGATCTTTATCTAAGCGTACATATTATATATTCTGAGCAAAAGAAAGAAAATTAAACATTAGAATAAAGCTTCAAAATAAAGGCTCGTTCTCGTCGCTGTCCGAATATTTCTTTTCGTTTCTGAATCTCCATATTGTTTTATATGTGCAACGGAATACACGTATGAATATCACATATGTACAATGGAATTAAATTCGACGTAACGAAAGGTTAGCAACTTCGATCTTCTTCGATAATCCTTGAACGCGAAATACTTTCGAAATGGGAATTCGGTTAGTATGATGAAGCATCGAAATGATTCAAGGACACGGATCCCCCCTTTGAGGTCGAATGTTGGAGGGGTGACAGGTAGGACGGCTCGATAACTCGGTCAGACCGTTAACTCTGCTACTTTCAAGGCCTCTTTGCTGGACTCCCAACACGATCGTGGATCTTCTTCGACCTTTGCCTCTCTTTAGTCGCGCAGCATGAATCGTAGACTGTGCTCCATACGCTGTTATATGCGCTTCGTCACGGCTGTATTCGCTTTCTTCCCTGGCAAATCGATTCTCGTCTAAGAATCCATGTAATTTTCGCGCTTAAATCGTCTACGGATAAAACATCCAATCGGTGTACGTAAACGTATTTTCTCGGTAACTCGGCCGAACCGTTATGTTTGCACGCTGAAAGACCTCAATGGGCTCTGGCCGCATCATCCACTTCTTCTTTTTTCTCTTAGCTTACCAAACTCGATAAGATCACTATATAGATCGAGATATTCTTTTAACGTCATAATCAACTAAACAGTTATTCGACGTCTATTCGATCTCGTCTATTTTTCCATATCATTTACATTTTATAATTTCTGAAATATCCTTAAAAATCTCTTAGAATTAGTTTACCGAGTATCGTAAAGTTCTACTTATTTTACATTCTTTCTCTTCCATTCACCGTTACCTATTTATCAACCGTGCATTAATTAGACGAAGATTCTATTTTTCCGCTATTTCTTCGTTACCTGTTTATCGTACGCACGAATGCAATCTCAAGGTGAAGTGCATACGCATTCACGAGGCGGAAAGCACATTCTTACAAACGAGACGATCACACTTCACGCTTCACAAAATGTTCAGACACCGTGAATAGCTCATCCATTTTGTAAAAAAAACAATACATTTCATATCTAGCAAATCATCGGCCGTCGGTTAACCGACGGTGGAGTAACTTCATATTTACAGTTTCGCTCGAATCGACTTCGTCGTTCGAAGTGGAGAAAGCGCAAGAGCGAAATTTCTAATGCGTTTAAAACTTCCTTGGTTGAGCAAACATCGAATAGAAATTATTAAACGTTTCGAATCGAAATTTCTATTTCACGTTTAAACGCAAGAAACTTGAACTTGTTGTACTTACATCCGAGATATATGGAGACTCCAGAGAAGAGAAGGAAAAGTAGAAACGCGGCTAACACGCAGCATCCGCAACGATACTGTCCACCGAGTTTTCTCGTAAATCGAATGTCACTGTCCGATGACAGGATCGAACTCGGTGTCCCTGCACGGCTGAATCTTCTCGTGCTTACCGTGCTTACCGATATCTGAAAAGAAAAAAAAAAAAAAGAAAAAAAGATTTCGATTAATTGGCTGTGTACGTACAATTATTTCGATGAAAGGAAGAGAAAATTACGAAAGAAAAGCTCGATTAAAAGTATCAGGTATGTATCGTTTGGCATCGTTTCTCTGGTTCGAAGAAACGTTGGGAATCTTTCCCTCCTTTCTTTTGCCTCTAGATTTGTCTAGACACGACGACGGAGCAGGCATTGCCGAGATTTCTCGGCGAAGCACGACTCGCATTAACAATTTCTCTATTTCCGTCTTGCAATCCAAATGAAACACAATTCTTTTCTTCTTATTTTCTAATTTACTTATATAGGGTGTTTGATGGAATCAAACTTATAATTACAGTATTAATAAGAATTATAAATTTCGAGATTTTTTTCTATCGTTTTAATTTCTTCCTTTTGCAAGAATTTTGAACACATTAAACAAACAATCGATGAAAATTATTATTTAACGAGTCTTGAAAAAATTTTCCTTTCAAATCTCTTCGACATAAATTTATATGAATTCTTTTTTTTTTTCACTTATTACCGACCCAATTACACACTTCCATTCCAAACGAAAGAGACAGATTCGAAATTCGAGAAAAATCAAAAAGAAATGAAATTTACACATTACAGATTACGTATCTTTTGAAAGGATTTTCAGACTTCACCATTACGGCAAATAGGTTTCTCAATAATTTGCATGTCTTAGAACCGGACACCTCCTATAAATAAATGAAAAAACGTACCGTCCATAATATCTTAAAGAACGCTTGTAAATGTTCCGCGATTAAAATTACGAAGTAATTCTCGAAATGTTACGTAACAACAGGTTCGAAGCGTGCGTTCAAACACGTTCAAGTTGCGTGCGATTTTGCGCGTGCATTTAACACGGAGTGCCACGGATACACGATATAGCGCTACGATACGGCGATGTGTATGTGTGTGTGCGTATATATATCGCGTACGACCACCAGTTAAACATCCACGTCGGGAGCAATGAGCTTATCTTCTGTGACGCGCGCGCTAAGTGTGTAAGCGGCCGTGTAATCGTCTTGGCACCGATGCGCGTGCACATTCGTCACCAACACAGTCACAATGCTCGCGTGTATCCGCGCGAATGCACAAAGGGGCCTACGCCCTCGTTCAAATGTTACGTTCGGCACACGCTCCGTACCAAAGATGGATCGCTACCTTTTCCACCGATCCCGAGTTTCGACGCTTCTTTCGATGCATGAATATTCGTTTAGACTCGTTGGTCTCGTAGGGTGCGTATACTAGTGAGGATAAAAATTGCTATCGAAAATTGAATATTTATTTTTCATTATAAAGGATATCGACGGTGTCCATTAATCAAAAATAAGTGAATTATTCTCGTTAGGGAATTAGAGAATTTTCACTTAGTTTTCCACTTTCTTCGACGCTTCTTTCAACGCGATTGGAATATTCATTTAGACGTTGGACTTAGGTCTAACTTTCAAAAGTTGTTCTTTTGTCATTAGTGGACATTGTTGTGAAAATGAGTCTTAGAGAATTATTTTTAGGTTTTATTTTTTTCAATAGAAAACATCGATAATGATTGTAAGAATTTTCACTCTGAACGTAGTATTCGTTAATAAAAAATAACAAGGAAAATTATTTCAAAGTGAAAGTATGCAAGTACACAATTTTCACTCTCGATGCAAAGATTACTTGGGAAAAAATAATTCTTGAGAAATTCTTTTTTTTTTTCTTTCTTTTCTTTTTATCCTCACGTGAATTCGCTAAAAATCGAATGTTTACTTCCCGAATACTTTCTTGGCGAGGAAAAGTAAATCTTTCGTCTTTCGTCATTTTCGTTGCATCATCATTCCTTTTTAGAAGAAATTGCGAGTCACAGGTTGGAACAACGAGCGATAAAAGCGAATAAATCAGGCATAAAAGCGTGTTCGAAACTAAAGACAAATAGGGATTTTATTCGCGTACGTTGCGTAATTAATCGAGACAAGGGGTGTCTTTGACGAACAATGGCGATATTACGAAAGCCGAATGAAAGTTTGAGCACGAAACCTTTGTACTCTTCGAAACCTGGCTCGATAATGGAAATCTTGTAGGTTCTCGTAGGAAACGCTCGTTTTCACAATATTCCTTACAGCACTTTTTTTCATTAATCGAGCACGATCGATCAGAAGGAAGATACGCGAGTGCAAATTATTATTCGCAACGAAAATTCTTTAACGGGCGGCGTTAGCGCGCGGTAAAAGTATTTCTTTCCTCGGCGATGCAACGCGGCTGAAAGGTCAAGAGACTCGATCTTTTCTTGCTGAAGGAACGGCGATGAAAGGCGGATCCTATGATCCAACGCGAAAAAAAATAGGGAATGCACGGATCGATAATTTCGCGACCCGTTTAAACAAGGATTTAATCAATTCAACCGATCGATCGAAATTTGAGCGCATCAGGTTGGAAAGTAGAATTCAGTGTCGGTGAACGAACGAAGAGATCAGAGAGATCGGCCGAAGAGATTAAGATGCGCTCTTAAACTAGTTGAATCTAAGAGAACGCTTCCGTTAATGGACACGGTCGATGGCTTTAAGGCCGAGAAAAATGAAGAGCTGACAGTGCACGTTAGAAAAGCGCTTTCCATCGGCGATCAAACTTTCGCGAAAGTTTCTTCGTTCTGGTTCCGCAAGAATAGAATCGAACGATAATCAACCAAGAAGAATCGCAAAAAATCGATTTTGATCTCCTCGTGTTTGTTTCCATCGTGTTGCCCCGTGTCGCCCCCTCCCACCCCCCCCCGTGTTTATCGTTCACCGTTTCGTTTGGAACGGGACGATCGTTGTTCGAATTTCGTCGATTTCGAAGAGATAAGAATAGAACGTCCGTCTGTCGCGAAGAAAGAAACGGTGTCATCGACCCAAGGAAAGAATCTACCAAGTTTCATTGGCTCGCCCGGTTCCTCGTGACTTTCTTGACCGTTATTACCGTTATTCCAAACGTCTGAGTACCTTTCCAAAAGAGCAAGAATCTAGGAACGAGTTCTGCTTGCTTTAAATTACAATCGGTTAGCGGTCTACACTGGCTAGTATATATATATACGGGGCACGTGCGTGCACCTAGTCTGATGGCTGGGCAATAGGATAAACGCAGAGCAATCGTTATCGCTTTATCGACCGTTATCTTTACGAAATGCGAATCGTTCTCTTTCTTTTTCCCTGTACATTCCCTCCCTCTTTCACTCTCACACACACACACTCAACACACGAACACAATTTCCCTCGAAAATTGATTCTCACTACGCCAAGAGATCGTGTGCGATTTAATCCCGCTGCTCCTCCCCGTGAATAATGACAAACGCCACCTCGCGTTATAATTCGAACGGAATGCCGGATCGAAGGATTGGGCAACGGTCGGTAAAAGGAGTAACGGTGCATCGCGAGGAGAGGAGGGCCCAACCCAGGGTAACCCAACCCTGCTAACGCATCGTTCTTTGTTCCCTGTCCAACCTAGCTTTCCATCGAGGAACGCGTAGGCATTTGTTTGTGACTTAATATTTTCGCGGTTGAAAAGATCCTTTCCGATGAAATCGATCCCTACGTTTGTTTCGCGCCAAAGTTTCGTTCGTCAAGTTTGCGCAACTGTATTGGCTCGCCGCAGCCCGAGTATAATTCAGTTAATGACCAACGGCGCGCTGCGACGCGACCGCAAAAAATAATTCGCACACAGCCCGTGTTTTCTTTCGCAGCCGTTCCCCCCTCCCCTCCCTCCCGCTCCCCCTATAGAGAGAAAAACGTGTTAATGGTATGCCGAAAGTTCTCTGGCGAGAGAAGGATCGTCACACTTTCGTGGCGAGACAATGTGCACCTTGTGTCGTTCGTTCGTCGTTCATCGAATTTCTCATCGAACTTTTTTTCTTACATTTTCTTTCGCGCCCGATTTCACACGGCGGCCAACGACGTTCGTTTAATTAACCGCGAGACGATTCGAACGAGTAACGAGAGGAAAGCTTGTACTACTACTACTACTACTACTACTATTAGGGGGAAAGTGCGCCACATACGTCTCACCTTCGAGTCCCACGAGCTCTTACGCTTGTGCTCCATCGCGACAGTCATCTTCGACCCGTTAAAACGATCCTCTTCTCCTCCATCAACGTTTCCTCGGTACATTAGCCGCGGCGTGCAGGCGCATCAACATCATCGTGAAATTCAATTTTCGTCTTCAACTCTCTGTTCAACTAACTGTTCAACTCCGTCTTCTATATATATATGTATATATATATATATCGATTCACGCTTTTCAGTTTCTATTCACTGTTTTCTATTCACACTAAATATCATCTACGACGAGTACTTCCTCTCTTAGCGAGAAATAACCCTCTCGATTAACTCCGTGCACTTTCTTTTCTCCACCTTTTCTCCTCCTTCCCCTCCTCCTCCTCCTCCTCCTCCTCTTCCTCTTCGTCCAATTCAATATCGTTCGCTTCTTGACACCTATGCAAAAAATCAACAATTACAATACGGATGACACGCGCGGGCACATGTACACGCGCGCACACGCGCGCGTCACGCAACATATTGTCACGTTATTAAGAATCGCACGATACGAATCGCGATCGAAAAAAATCGCGTAATACGTGACACCGAGTAACTAGATATTTAGAAACCTTATTCGCATAGAGCACTTGACACTGCTGCATTTACCACGATAAGTATATATATATGTACGTTATACCATAGCCTCTTCTATATAGCTTCTTCTACGATCTGATCTTTTATTCGAAGGATCCCTTTTCTATTAAATTTTTTCCTTTTTATTTGAATATACGAATAAACGAGATATCTCAGTCAACAATGCGTTTTCGAAGGAAAACGAGTGCGCGAAAATCTACGGTCTCTCGAAAATAATTTAAAAGAAGTTTTCGACGTTTGATCGATATAAATAAAGTTCGATCACCGAGATTGCGACGATTTTTTTTTTTTTTTTTCGACGGACTTGAGATACGAGTTAAGGAGGCTGTCTCGAACGAAACCAAACTGCCAAGGGAACGGGGACCCGCCGTTTGCTAGATCGTTCCTTCGCTTCTGGATGCACTTTCACGTCATTACCGGTTCTCCACGACACGACACGGCACAACACGACGCGGAGCGCCGCGACGCCTCTATTGCATACACTTGCTGGAAAATGGAAAAATCGTCTCGTCGTTTCGAACGAAACGTTGTTTTCCAACAACGATATTCATGGAATTCGAATTCGAGACACGAATAAACTATTCTGACACAATTCCGTTGTTTGTCGAGAATGTGAAAGGATGCTGGAAAAAAAAAAAAAATAGAAAGGTATCCAAAGAATATTTTTAGCCTTTAACCTGTTCTCAAGGAATTTGACTGCAACCGAAACCGCTCGTTCGAGACTTACTCTTCAAGGGTAACTAGTTAAATTAAACTACGAGCAACTTTAACGCCTTTCTTATTCACCAGACAAGGGCTTGCCAATGAACTTAATTCTACGTTGTACGATACGCATGTACATATTGCATTTTTAATATAAGACTATTGAATTTCAAGGGTAGATCGCGGATGGAAATTAAAGCTGTCCTAAGCAGTATCGATTTCGATTATGCACAAGCGCACGTTACTTCGATCATACGATTACGATTGTTCAACAATAATTATGAAAAAAAAACGTGTTATACATTGAATAATAGAGAACATGCAAAAAAAGAAAAGAAATATTTTACAATTCCACATCGAAAAAAAAAAATATATATATATATATAGAAATGAAAAATATATACAAAAAAGTACTGCATGTTAAACTTACTTTCGTTTATCTTCGTTCGTATAAAAATCTACAGTTAGATTTGGTCGATTTGGTTCAATTTTCGTGTACCAATTTTACATCACTACACGATCCATCTTAAGCCACTATCCAACACATACTTTTCTTTTTCTTTTTTACGACGGGAGAAATATCGAATACGAGCGAGATGTTCACATAAAATTCATCGTGGTATCATATCGTCTCGTTCCACTGTGTTTGACGTTGTATTGGACGACAGCTGCGTCGACCGTACCGGAAACGTTTCCCTCTTCGACTACCGGGAACGTTAAAGTTAGCCTTTCACACTCTACGAAGCAACCGTCAAGGCGATCCTCTTTCTTCGTGTCACAGAAAGAAATAACCGTTAACACGACAGCCGAACCTTCGAGGAGCGAGGTACACGCACGAATGTGCGCCGCTCGGTCTACCGCCGATTAATGACCCGGGGGAAACGTATACGCGCCCTTCTCCAACACATAACGCTTCCAGCGTATACCGTTTACTATCCGCTCTTCGATTAATTGTTTACAATCCTATACGAAACTTTCTTCGCTCGTTAGAGAAGCATCATCCTTCTGGAAATTCTTCTTTAATTTTCTTTTTTTTTTTTTTTTTTAATATAACAGAACGTTTTATTTTCTTCACATCTTTCTTTAACAATCAATGTTAAAATAAATGTTAAATTACATGTGTGGGTGAAATCGAAAATGTCGAAAATTCTTTTCCAGGAAATTATCTCTATAAGATTTTTATTGAAGGAAGAAATTTTTTTGTTAAATTAAATTAAAAGAACATTTAATATTCTATCCATTATAATTTTAATAATCTTTGGAAATTTCGACATTCTCGAATTCTTTCCAATATATTTTTATAAATAACACGTTAAAGATTAATTATTAATTCTTTTCATACGTACTATTAGTTTACTATCTTACTTGCGATTCAATGACTTCGAAGTTCGTTCAAATTCGAAATAATTTAACACGAGTTTCTTCGATCATCTTGTAAGTTTCCCGACTTGTTAATTTCCACAATCCAAAGGAAGAGCGGGTGAGAATGGAACGATCAGTGCAATTTGAATACTTAATCGTTCAGTTTATTCGTATGAACAATTAAATGATACATATACATGGTGTGTATGAATTACGTGTCTCTCACTTAGGTCTAATACATCGACAGCGATCAGAGGCGCGTACAGAGCATCGAACGAAGCAAAGTACCGCCACGATTGCGTAGCTACGTTAATGATAATAATAAAAATTAAGTATAACTACCCTGTAAAATACGTAATGCGAAAGTTCATTGATATTCATTTATATTTATACTTGATTGTAATTCACTGATACTCAAGAATGATACTATTCGTTTCGGAGTTGGCGGTATTCATAGGTAATCGCTTTCTACGATTCAGGAATAGGTTCGTGAAATTTCGGAGGAAATTTATAATACAATGGCCACTCGAGCAATCGACAACGAATCGAAACAATGGTGGGTAATGTCGAACGAACGATAACAAATTTTATTCATGAACGAAAAATCCAACGAAGTGGAAATATATATATATATATAATATATATATATATATTTACGATACATAATACTGATTAATTAATCAACGATGATTTATCCAATAAGTGATTTATCGCACCTCGTTGGACGATCGTTATCATTTGTTTAACATTGTTGTGTCGTGACACTGTTCGGCATTGTCGATTACACGGGTACCTGTCACATCATAGACCTTCCTTGAAATGCAAGATCTTATTGAATCGCAAGAAAAAAAAAAAAAAAAAAAAAAAAAAAAAAAAAAAAAAAAGACGAGTGTCTATTTATACCGCTAACCCCGAAACGAGTAATTTCTAGTAATAGTAATTTCAATACTAGTCTCAAAGCTAGTAATTTCAATACTAGTCTATATTGAAATTACTTAAGAGCCTCACGGATTCGTTTCTCTGGCGAGATACGATGCTGGCACATTTTCAGAGATCGGTGTCGTACCAAGCTGCAACCTGGTTATTATCTTGTGGCGGTGCAGGAAGCTCTCCTAAATGATCGAAACTCAGGTCACCCTCGTGCGCCACGTCCATAGTGTCCATCGCGCCATATGTCGACCCTCCACCTATTTCCAACCCTTGCATCGAATCTACTGGTATCTGGTCATAACCTGTTTTATACAATAAATTTTTAGGATAAATCCAAACGTTTGTATAAACGATTCGCATAAACTACATTAATCGACAAGAATACTACATCAATCGTAATTTGGAAAATATATTTTCACGTAACTTGAACTGTAAATATTCGCGCTTCTCTTTTCTTGAAATTGAATTTTTGTTCTCTAATTTTTTTTTATTATCAGATAAAACGAGTAACTATTGCTTTGATCGATTTTAATATCCCTTTTAATTGACTTAATGATACTCGATACTCAACAACAAGGCAGGATAAAATTAATTAAATTTCGAAAGAAGATAAAGAATAAATGACAGCCACGAGGAAGGAAAAATTTAAATCGCATATTTCACCGATGAGAATAAATTATTTATTTATTTATTTATTTATTTTAACAATATGCGCTCGTTCCCGCGATGGCAAACAACGACAAACGTATCTTATCTAATTACTTACGAATACTTATCTATGCTTCTTTCCACCACAAAGTACGATCACTTAGAGAAAAGATGATAAAGATACAAATATACCATGCATAAAACTTTAAAGATAAATTAAGAAAAATGAAAAAACACGCTACAATGAATCCGTTATGTTTTTGAAAGAAAGAAATTAGAAAAAATTAAAAAAAAAAAAAAAATAAAAATAAAAAAGAAACAATACATTCATAAAACGTGCAATGTATATATATATATATTTATATGTATGTATGTATATATGGTATATGTGTATGCGTGTTCGTGAGCGCGCACAATACATGTTAAATACAATAAAAAAGTATCGCGATCAAAATAAAGAATTTAAGATGCGAATTAAAAAAAAAAAAAAAAAAAAAAAGCATTGTAGAAAAACATGTAGCGATACATAGCGATTAATAACAAAGCAGATAATAACAGAACAGTACGTAAGAGCTGAGTATCACCTATGTTACTGCGAGATACTGTTGATAGCCTGTACTTTAATATAAGTCCGTGGGTTAAGCTGCTGTTAAAATAACATAGAATTAAATGCATTGCTTTCTTCTTATGATCGATTGTTTTTTTTTTTAGAAAAGAAAAGGGTTAAAAAAAAATATTTAACTCTCGTATATACCGCACAAGTAGGGGAGAGGAAAGAGAGAGAGAGAGAGAGAGAAAGAGAGAGAGATAGAAAAAAGGAAACACGAAAAAAAACACATAAATCCGCATTACCAATACCAATTCGATTCTCGAAATGCAGAAATGAAGAAGATCTCAATAATGGATGATTTGTGGGTTACAAAGGCGTATCAAAAGTTTCGAAGATCGCACCGTTAAACAAAACGCGAAAACAGAAGAAAAAAACATCGTGAAAATCCATTTGTTTTTTTTTTTTTTTTTTTTTTTTTTTNNNTTTTTTTTTTTTTTTTTTTTTTTTTTTTTTTTGAAAAATTCATCTACGCCCGATCGATTCTATCGATCGATCCGAAAGCAATAACTGGATAAAAAAGGATAAGGTTCGTAACTTACCTTGCGGTTGATACCCTCGGCCTCCATGGCTGCTGTGTACACTAGGGGGTCCTTGTCCATACATACCATCATAGCCTTGATCAGGGCCAAGCATGTCCTGAAGAGATTAGGTAGCTCAGATCAACACAAAACGTATTCTTCAACACCAGTATCACCGACAAGTCCGCGTAGAAAATCGTCGTTTTTTCAAAATACATACATCGAATACGCGTTTTTTCAAGTTTTTTTCAAGAAATAGTAATTCGCGGATGGCTATGTTACTCGGTCTAAGGAGTAGGGGTAGTGGAACACGAATGGTAATGAAACGCATTCTCATGCATAACGTTGCAAATGAAGAATATCGCAGTAAAATAATCTCGCTGTACAATATTAATACATATTCCATTGCTCCATTAGGCACGATGATCTTATGATCCGTTTTGAATCCCCTTATGAGCATGTAAGGTGTGTGCGTAATGGGTACGTTTGCAGTGAATATATAAAAAATTATACATTAGCATTTCGTATTTCAGTTAGATTATGATGAACACATATACAATATTTCTCATAATCATAATATAATAAGTGAAAGTTTGTTGTCAATTGTATACTTGGATTTTTACTAATTGATATAATTGTATATATATATATGCAATATTAATTAAATTGTGCAAAGTGGAATAATGGATGACATTCACATTTGCAAACTATCTAGGTACACATTTCTAAACTTACATGAGGGAAAGATTATGCGCATGTGCCTGTTACTAATCGAGATAAAATTACGATATCGTTATTATGCCCTCGTGGCTCAATTTACTTATAACACGATGTAACCAAAATGTAAAGGAAAGGAACGTTGAATGAATTAACATACGAACCTATGACGAATTGTTTCGCAAATCGGCTTACTTTGTACGATTTGTTGCAATCTATTTTAAAGCTGGCACGGTAAATAATAGCGTGAATAAAAATTTTATCGCAGCAGCACATGCCGCTAGATGAAAACAAAAAAACCAAAAATCGGGGCTATGTTACAAAGTGTTTTGTTGTGAACGAAATAAATTTAACCACGACATAAGCGTGAGACAACATGCATCGGTACAACGTGAACTTTTGCATACCTGTAGATCTGGACCCATCCCAAAGTCAGCGTTATTCCAAAGATTCGTATCTTCGCGCAACAAAGAATTGGTAAGTTCCATGGACAGTCGTTTCTTGTATTCTTGTGGTTTATCCTCGCTCATACGGAATAAAACAGCTGCCGCGTATGTCGCGACGCCTTCGTTCCTAGAGTGAAGCAGTTCTGTTAAAGGAGCTGTAGCACCTTCTTGTTCGATCATTTCAGCACCTTCCTTGTCCGCGGCAAGCTCGCAGAGTACACCAGCCGCGACACGTTGAATATTCTCAATCTCGTTGAACAATAACTGCAAAAAGAAAGAAAAAAACGAATTCAGATACATGAATAATCAATAGACAATTTAAGCAGATAATTATAAAAAGAAAGGTAAATGGTATTTTTACATTTACAAACCTGTACGAAAATCGGAATCACGTTCTGAGATCTAATTATGACCCTATTGTGAGATTCCCTTGCGAGAATATGAAGTGCGCCCACAGTACCCTCCACTATCTCTTCCATTCGGACACCACCATCTGCGTACGCACCTGACGCTTGCTGGCTTCCAGTACTTGCCACGGACGAGCGTTGCTGCTAAAGAAGAATCAATCTTTTTTATTCGCATCCCAGGTATGATCAGTAAGAAATAGCATCGAAAGCGATGCTCACCCGTTGCGTTTCGGGGAAAGCACGCATCAGAAGCCTGACCAGATGATGAATCGCGCCGTGATCGCGTAGAGGGCCGTGATTTGCGGGGCAAAGTGCCAGATTGCGAATTAATCCTATCACCGCTTTAACCAACGGCCAACGCGAAGGCGGGTGTAAAAGTTTTACTATAACCTGAATTCCATAATTTAGGCGGACAGAATTCTGTGCCATTTCTGCCTCCACGTGACGTGACGTTAAATGACGAAGCGCGCATACTGCTGGCTCGCTAATCTCTTCCCGACTATCCGCATAGATGATCGTACGCACAAGAGCGTCAACACCTCCCACTTGACATACCGTTACTTTGTTACGTTGATTATTGCAAGTCAGATTAGACAAAATACCAGCGGCACATGTGACGACATTTACATCGGTAGAGCTAAGAACTTGTACAAGACTTTGTAATAAACCTTCCAATCCGTCGACTTTGGTGCCAGCGTCCGATAAATTTCTTAACGTCCACAAACAATTTTGGACGAGTCTTTGACTTGGATTACCGAGATGCATCGCAAGTGCTTGCATACCACCAGCTTCGACTATCACCGGTTTATTACTAAGGCAAACGGACAACACTTTCAATGCTCTCGAAGTCGTCCACAGAAGCTTCTCGTAATCGTAAGAACGCATAATGCGTACCAGTTCTATTGGCCCTTGAGAAGCTAATATAATTAATTTGCTCTCTTGATTACCATACGCAAGAATTTGCAAGCAATCAGTTACTATAGCTAAAAATTTGACATTATCCCGTTGAAGCAGAGCAACCATCTTTTGTAACCCTCCTGCAAGTCGTACAGCCATTTTGGAACCATCCTGATGTAAGAGTAAATTATGCAGTGTCGTGATTGCGTAAAAGAGAACGGATTCCATTGGGGAACTCAAAAGCTTCACAAGAGCAGGTATACCGCCACTCTTAAAAATAGCCAGCAGACCTTGCCTGTGATGGGACAAATTGTGCAAAGTACCAACTGCTGCCTTCGTCGATTCGAGATCATCACTGTTTGAAATGGCACGGACTAGGGCAGCTACCATTTGTGAACTGTTCATAATGGCGTGACGAGAAGCTTCCTTCTTGGAAAGTTGATGGACTACCATTGCTGCCTTAGATACAACGACTTGATCCTCGTCATTTAACAATTTTATTAATTCAGGTATCGCGCGGGTTGCAAGATCTGCGTCATCCTGATAATTTATCAAATTGACAACTGCATGTTTCAACATTTGACTTGGTTCTGCCAATCTTTGAACAGCGGTAGGTTGAGCTGGATCGTATTGCGTAGAGGGAATTTCTATACCTTCTTCCAATGTTTCTGGAAACATTGCTGCCCGAACACGTTGAGATCTTGTATGATTCAATTGTTGATTCATTTCATCGACTTGATCTTGCGTAAAACCTTGAGCAAATCCCTGATCCAAATCAAACATCAATTGATCACCTTCCATCTCATCGTCTTCTTTGCCCGATAAAGATGGTGCTTGGGTAACGGCACCAGAATGAATTCCAGAGTCACCCAAGTAAGAGTTTTGTTGCCACATTAAAGTTTGTTCTTTGGCAGAGCCCATGGGTAAATCACCCAAACCTTGATAATTTCCGTGAGACACTACAAAGTTAATTTTGCACAAAGTAATACAAATTGTTTGTGTAACTTTTGAACACGAATAAAATGAAAGAATTACTCACTTGGTCTAGATTGATTCGAAGACATTTGATAACTCATGGCTCCTACGGGAGAATCTACCCACACCTAAAATAGAAAAAAAAAATCATGCTATACAGTTTTTAAATGTGACTTTTTATTTGTGATTAACCTATCACGATAAAAAGAAGTGTAATAAATTGTATATTAAGACGAGAAAAAGGAAGAAAAAGGAAACGTTAATACAAAACGTTACAATATATGATAAGTATTTAAACATGAGAACGGACGTGTTAACACGATGTTTCAAACGCATTCAATGTAGCGTGAATAGCGCGGAAAGGAATACAGAAATATAGTACGTGTGGAGTACACCTCTCGTCGATTGGCACAAGATTAACTAAGAAAAGAAAAAAAAAAATCTCCTCGATATGACGAAGGAAGGAAGGTTTAATCTTCTCGTTCAAAGTTTCAAAGACGCCACGACGCGCGTAGGGTCAGTGCACTGTATCACGAAGAATGGAAGGAGGATGCAACTACATGGAATGTGGGCACGATCGAAAGATTCCTCTAAGCGTTGTTGCAGCTTCCACTTTTATTTTGGAACACGAGCGGGGGCCGCGTTGATTCGATCGAATCCGGTATGAAATCGTATCTAGAGATACACACAAGGCGCGAAAGATGCTCGATTTCCAAAGGTAGAGGGACGCGCGTGGGCGTGCGGCACAACAAAGGCTCTGAGAATGCAATGCATCACCATTTTCCGAGGATCCACGAGCGGCGGAGAGTGGAGAGCGGAGAGTGGCAGGGAAGCGAAAACGGAAGGAAGGGGCAACACACAAGAGTGCTGACTATGATACACTAATGGAAGAGAGAAAGCGAACGAGAAAAGGAGAGAGAGGAAGAACACTTTGACACACCCAGCGTAAACACCGCCGTCACGGAAATGACAATTTTTTTCCTATCGGTCGATGTAATGGCGAATGATAAAATTATACTTTGCTTACCGTATCGCGAGGATCGACCGAAGGCGATTTCGTGAATCGTGCTCGAACAAAGACACGAATTATTCACTACCTTACGCTCGATCCACTAAATTCCCTTTTGCCCCCGACGTTCAATCCACCTATCTCTTCTCCGTACGAAGCTCTTGGCCTTTCTTGCCTCGAATCCGTCAACTAAAGATGGCGGAAAACGACGCGGAACCTTCGATTCTACCGCCACCTGTCGACTGAACTGATTCGACGAGATTGCAGAGGTGCTCAATATCCATATTACAACCTCGATTAGCTGGTTGTCCGTAGAAGAATATTTATCGATTTTTACCCTTTGCGAATACTCGATCGTATCTAACTCAAACCCGTTTACCGTATTTCCGGGAATTTTATAACTAATTTACTTCTTTTTGTATTCTTGTTTCTTTTTTATACGTATTTTAAAATACTCGTAAAATCAGTTACTCGTTGCATTTCGATTTTAAGGTTATAAACTCGAAATTCGACGAAAATAAGAAATAATACTATTAAACGTACGTATTTTTTTTTTTTTTTTTTTTTTTTTAATGAAAATTAATTGATCTATGATTTGATCTATGATTTTGTAAACGTTGCATATAACGCGAATAATTAAATTTAACGAACTGTTTGCTTTATGCATACCTTGGTGATTGAAAAAAAAAAAATCTATTTAACCGATCAGCCGGTATGTCAGAAAAAAATAGAACGCCAGATGGTGAAACTGGCAATATCCTATGATGCGTCTGAATATCTCGTACGTACAAAGACTGAAGGATAATATTCTGCAGTCGGGGAGATCAATTTCAATTAAAAGACAATTCCCTAGGACATGGCAATTTTTTAATGGATTCGCGGGTATTTGTCCATCCACGGTAGTCGAGAATTTCTGATCGAGTTCAGGAGTAAATCGTGCAGTTGGACAGCTAGAATGCGCACAAAATAACAGACACCGGAGTCCAAAGTAAAATATACTGGCCGTTTGGCGGGAACACCATTCGTTATCGGCTGCGCCCACGCCGATTAATTTTCGGATGCGTGATGGCGGTACCGTTCCTTCCGTTCCGTACAGTGATGATACATTTTATGTCAACGCTGATATTGAACGGATAATCGGAAAAAAGGAAAACGCGTTTTGAAATACATCATCGTGCCGATATTGAAATATCGAAGCGCAAAGCTTCCTGGAATAAATTTATGCCCGTTCTTTCAATTAATGACAAGCAATATAACTACCGTTTGTATAATTTGAAAAATAAAGGAAATGGTTTTCCGCGTATAAAATTTCTCGATCGGTTTATGTAGCAAATATTTGTCTTTCCATTTAACGCATCAAACGTGAAATATTAATTCGAATTCGCATTATTCCTCAATTCTTAAATTCCATATATGCAATAACCAAAGGCATATATATATCGAGAACGAAAATTTGAAAATCTATCGACTCTTGTATGATATTAAAATACACTTTATAAAAAAAAAAATTTTCTTCAAATCTTAAGGAATTATTATAATATTATATCGAGACAGGCAGATATTTTTACCACGATTCATCGTACAAAAGAATATTTTTTGTACACTTTCTTTTCACCAAACCATTTATTTATTTAGCCCACGCTCGATCGTATCGAGAGAATACCGTTTTTGTCCCTCTCAACCAAATCGGTAAAATCGAACCTATTTAATATCTTTTCGGAACAGTAATCCATGCAGATCGATCGATCGATGCACGATCGATCGATTTCGTTTGAAATGACGGAACGAACCGAGGGGAGGGAGGATCGACGATACATCGTGACTTACATATATATATATATATATTCAGTTTTAAAAAAGGCGGAGCTTTCGTTTAACCGTTTCGTCCGATTTAAATACACGATCGATTCTTTAAATTTCGCACGGTCTTCGAAAAAAAGCAAGGCACCGTCTTGAAGGGAGACCAGGTAGAGAGCATAGAGGGTGACAGATGCCCGTTCAACGGTGTGTCTCCCCACCTACGCGGCATGCTGCTGACACGAGCGTTTATGTCTGCATAAATTCTCATTTGAGCCCCGATAATAAAGTAAGCACACGAGGGGGACGGACACACGTTGCCCGGTTCGGCGAGCACAGGCTGATACATAGATCACCGTTGAACGCGGGGCAAGAAAAGGGAAGGGAAGGGAAGGGAAGAGTCGGGCAGGGTTGTGAGAGATAGAGAGAGAGAGGGAAAAGAGTGTGTACGTGTGTTTATATGGAGGGAGGAGGGGAGGGAGAGAAAGAGGGAGATAGAGACGGGGACAGAAGGGGATGAGGAGCCGCTCGCAGGGGTGGAGGGAGCAACGATGGCTAGGCATATATTTATGCGTATCTATATAAGGTGCACACGAACAAACGTTCGAGTCTCTCGAACGAGTCAAGCAGCTACACAAAGCTGGACGCGTTCACGTACACACGAGATTCTCGTCGAGATGCAACGTGCTTAATTATATGCATTCTCAGAATCCGCGCTGCTCTCCACCGCTTAATGCCCGTGTATTCTCCAATGCTTCGTGTTTACGCGGCGAAAGGAAGGATAGTTACCGTACCTCATTCACCGTTCCATCTTCTTAACAGGGGGAGGGGGAGAGCTAATAAGGGTGCGCTTATGAAACGAACGCGTGCGTTCGTCCGATATCATCGAATTCCTCTTTTATTCCGCGACCCAATCGATTCGAGAATCGATACGCTCACCCCTCCTCTCCCTTCCCCCTCCCTTCTGCCCTTTCCTCATGGTCACGAGTGATCAAACGGACGAAAGTTTCGACCAATTCATTTTCTCCACGGGAAAGCGTGGATACCGTTTTCGGTCCCGGGGGGAGGGAGGGGGGGGCGAAGGAAACGAGTCAACCTCGGGGAGAAGTTTCGCAGGCGCACATTTATATATCGTCTGGCATCGGTTGATGGAGTGGTCTCGTGGCTAATGTCACGAGCTAGGACAGAGCTACACGCGATTCATCATCATCCCTACCGAAATTCCAACGAGTTGAAAAGAATGTGCATCGTTACGTATATCGTTACGTAATCCTTTCTCGAACCTGTAAACGATCGATCGCGAATCGAATGTAATTTAATAGATAAAGAGAGAGAGAGAGAGAGTTAAAAGAAAAACGAGAAAGAGCAGTGAACGAGAGAGGGGAGGGAGTAAGAGGCCGTGAGAGGAGGAGGAGGAGGAGAGAGATACGAGGGATAGGATCGTGGTACCGGGGCAACTCGTCGAGAGATGGTATCCGGGGCGTGCCTCGTGTACCGCGGCGTCGTCGAATCGAAACCCTTGGCGAAGGTCATCGAGATCAGCACGTACCCGTGCACGTCGATCAGACGATTTTGTGCGGCACACCTGCGCTCAGGCTTATCCGGCCTCTCACGCCGGTGCCCCCTCGCGCGCAACAGCGTGTGGGTGCGGGCTGACAGCTCCTATCGGAATGGCTCGGATAGGTTATTGGAGGTCCTCAAATGGTATCGAACAAGGTTCTGGTGGGCAGGCGGGGAGGGGTGATAAGAGGGAGCGGTTTCTCTAAGTATCGCGAAAGGCGCACACACGCAACGAGCGGCCATGCACGAGAGGGGGCCCGCGAGAGAGGCGAGAGTGTGCCGGGTTACGATTCGAGGCTGTCTCCTCGAGCTAAGCTACGTCGATTTCCGTATGTACGTACGTACGTACGTACGTACTCGTACGTATGCACGTACTCGGACGTGCGTATATTTGTGTGTGTGTGCGCGTGTACGTGTGTACGTCCAAGATTGGCCGGTCTACTCGATGCCGAGGGAAAAGATACTGCGGGACGTGGCCATCACTGATGAGCCAACCCACACCGTGCGACAGCGACAAACAGGACAGCACCGGGACAGGACAGGACCGTCTCGCTCGGTATCAGGACTGTAAATCCGGGATTTTATTCGCCCGGTATCGAGGTTTATAGTGTCCTCAGTGGTGGGAGTGTGTGCGCGCCGTTCGTGTGGCTTGAGTTATGTTCAACCGTCTCGCGGCAAGACGTTTGCATATCTCCGCTCTTTCGCTCTCCTATACGAGGCGACCGTCTTAGGACGGCGGAGACGAGCCGAACGCCGAACGGCGGAGGGGAGGAGGAGGAGGGGGGAGGAGGAGGAGGGGGGAGGAGGAAAGGACGTTCCCTCCCCTCCCCCCTGCCTCGTTGCAGGGACCACCGTTCACTTCCCAGGTCCGTCATCCTCCGCCTTATGTCCTCCGCGAAACGAGACCTTCCTGAAAAACGCGCGGTTTTATCTTGGCCCCCTTCGCCCCCCCCCCGGTATACACCGGGGTATTAACCGGCTGTCCGGCGAATCGAATTTATCGGACGGCCTGGCCTTTATCGAACGCCCCCACTTAACGTCCCGCTTAATTAGACACCGGCCGACCGGTGTGCTTAATGACGGAGGAGCCCTGATGACGCTCCTACTGCCATCCGATGCCTCTTTGACGCCCCTATCGCCACGCATGCGCCTCCCCCCCTTCCTACGCGCATCCTTCGATCCTCGATCCTCGGGGGAGGACCAACCGAAAAAGCTGAAAAATCCTTTGCCCAAATTTTGTCGACCAAGTTTTTTTCGATTTTTCTCTCTTATTTTATTTTTTTATTTTTCTTGTTTTCTCTTTTTTTCTCTTCTTCTTCTTCTTCTTCTTCTTCTTCTTCTCGCCTCTTTCGTTTCGACGCGGGTCACTCCTCTTACGGATCGCCACGCAACTTCGATATCGAGATGAGAGAGAGAGGAAAGGAAAACGGGAGTGGCTGGTTATATATATATATCTTCCTTTTTTTTTAATCCTGCTCCTCCTTTTTTCTCTTTCGTTTCGAAATACTCGACTATCGCGATAGGGAAAAAATTCGGAGGCCGAGAATTTCGAGGGGAAACGCGAACATGGGAGGAGGGGAGGGGACCCACGCGTCTTCCCTGTTACGTTGCAACAGGGAAATATCCTTTCGGGAAAAAGAGGGAGGGGAGAAATGGAAGAACGTTGATTACAGCTTCGAAAGTCGACGGCCACTTTTACGACGAGAGGTGGAATAATCGTATACGTTCTTGCTACCGGATAATTTTAATAAGGTAAAGAAGATAAAGCCGAACGCCTTGATGTTGGCAAAATGGCCGGGATGCATTACGCTGCTATCGGAGGAACCGATAATTTTCGCGTTACGCGACAAATACCGTTTCCTTTTTTTTCTTTATTCCCCTTCGATTATTATACCCCCGATGATTTTTCGGCATCGAAGAAAAGAGCGATTTGCATAAATTATCGCGACGTCGAATCTCGAACGAAACGAAAAAAAAAAAAGAGAGAACGATATGGAAGATCAAGTACGACGTGAATCGACGTCTTTTTTTCCCTTGATCGAACTAAATTAATTCACTCATTACACTCTCTCAATCTCCCCATATATATATATATATATATATATATATATATAGCGGCAAATTTCCAATTTCTCGAATCATTGACGTAAGAAGACGAAAACTTCGAATCTCTCCCCTCTTTCACTCTCTTTCATGCGGGCACCTATGTCAAAAATGGAGAATATAAGAAAATCGGTGGATACGTAACGGGGGTATATACAAGGGGGAAGGAGCCGATCGCGTTATCGATGTCCCCACGTTTGCCCCAACTTTAGCCCGAGCTTTAACGATAAATTATCGGGATAGTATTAGAAATTGATTACGCACCATTGATTATTCGGGCACGAATGCCGCCACGGTAAATACTGGTTATTCGGCAATAATTTATCAGAGATTAGTATTAGTTCCGTTGTTCTGGTTTACCGATACCCGAGCTATCGCGCGCGAAAGGAAAGTCTCCTCCTCCTCCTCCTCCTTCGGGAGGAGGATCGTTCCACAGGGAGTACAGAAGGGAGGGGGAGAGAGAGTTTCGCCTTTGCGGTCGAAAAGTCGCGCCCTTCGAACACGCGACGTCTCCTCTCCTCGTCGCGGAGAATTCGAACGATCGGCACGCAGGAAAGCGGCATGCAAGGGGGGAGGGAGGGAGAGAGAACGAGACTTATAGAAATAAATTCAATTGCAAGAATAATTATCGCCGCTTATCCGCGTATAAAGTAGGATATCGTACGGCCGGGACTCGTGACAGGTACCAATTACCTTCATAAATGAGAAGCATTCAATTCAATTTTCATAAATAAGAGCTATTCAAATGAGCGGGGTGAGGTGGAGATAAGAAGAGCGAAAGGGAGAAGGAGGGGGAAGAGGACGACGACGACGACGACGGCGACGAGGACGACGACGACGACGACGAGGACGAGGAGGAAGAAGGAGGAAGCCGTCCGAAAGAAGAAGTTCCGAAGAAGAATCTCGAGGAAGAAGAAGAAACGGAGGAGGAGGGGGAGGAAGAGAGAAACGGTGGAGGAAGGTGGAGAACGAAGGAGGCGGGCTGGCAGCGAGTTTTGGTGGCGGGGAAGTGATCTAAGCGATGCGACAGCGGGGAGTAAGCTGGATATATTGCCGCCTGAGAGCGCGCTGTTTTCAACCAATTATTTCTACTTGTGGTTGCATGACGGGTACGGGCATGGCCACGGCGGGGTGGGTCGGGGGCGGCAGCGTACGAGAAAGAGGCGAGTTAATGCCATAAATACATCAGCGTTATGGATGCCAGCAATTATATGAGCCCCGACGAGGTGGAGCGCCTCGTTGTGTATACGTATGTATGTATGTATACCTATATCTGTCTATATGTATATATATATATATATACACACACAAACGTATGTATATATATATATATATATGACATGATCCTTCGGCCCCGGATACCTCGGCCTCACCTTCGTTGCAACTGGTCCGGTTCTCACGTTAAATCGAATCCGCTGCCAATCGAATTATTTTCGTCCGTCGTGCAGCACTCCTCTTCGCGTCCCATCCGAGATGAGACAACGGGACTAGAGACTTTCCACGATAACTGACCCGGTACATATTCGAAGGAAGAGAGAAAAAGGAACGGTTCGAAAGATTCGAATATTCCGATACGAAAAAGATTCCCTCCCCTCTATCCGATGAAATACGTACACGCGTATACTTACGTGTTAATGTCCCCGGCCGCGAATTCGATACGAATTTAAGGGGCAGCTGTAGGCGGCGGTAAGGGGACACGAATATTTTTGACAATATTGCGAAAACGTAACGTCAGACTTCCGATCGTTTTCCCACCACCATCGGCCAAGATAAGGGACCAAGTGCACGGACGAAAATGAATCGAGTGATTTTATTCGCGGCACAAATCAAGAGATTATTTCCTCCTCGCTGGACCTTGGTTTTGCTTATACGAGCCCGGCCCCGTACTTCGTGGTCTTGTGAAATTGAATCGTTGCGTTCGCAGCCTTAAATTATACGTCGTCGCCAACACCCACGCGCACCTACCCCGGGATATTCGCGCGCGCGCGAAGAGAGAGAGAGAGAGAGAGAGAGAGAGAGTCCCTCGTGTTTTCTGGATTAAAACGTTTGTTTCGACTCGGGATTGCCCCGTCTCGCGACCTCTTTTATTACTCCCCTCTCTCTCTCTCTCTCTCACCTGGTAACTTCGCATCTTCCTCCCTTCGCAACAACCCTTTAAAAACCATCGTGCGTGCGTGCGTGCGTTCGTGCGTGCGAGACCGCTTTTAATTTTCGAAGATTCTCCTCTTCCCCTTCTCCTCTTTATTTCCTCCTCTTTCATCTCCTCCCCCCTCGAACAGTTTCATTTCTCGCGCCTCGAACGCACGCGTGACGACGGTGGTGGCGCGTAAATTCGAAAAAGAGGGCGGGGAGGGAGGGAGCGTTGGCCGGGACGTTTATCGATCAATCTTCGCGGAAGCATCCTCGTGGAGAACGTAAATCGCGCTTGGCGCAAAAGCTGAAGCGTCTCTCGGCAGAGAGAGAGAGAAAGAGAGAGGGAGAGAGAGAGAGAGAGAGAGGTTGGCGCGCGATTCTCGTGCGAGGAGCCCATAATTCTGGCCCGTCCATCGTGCCAGGCCTCCATCCGCGGAGGCGATTGGTCGTAGCCACGGGTGTTCCCGACGCTTTCTGGCCCTATACTCCCTCTTTCCTTTAACTCCTCTTGTCCTTTCCTCCTACCTTCGCCCGCCGTCGCCGCCTCTCCACCGTCTCCCCCGCATCCGCGCCCGCAGATCTCTCTTTTAATTCTTGGGGGGGCTCAATTAAAATCGGGACCAGGCCTCCTCCTCCACCTCCTCCTCCTTCCCCCCTTCCTTATCGCCATTATCTCAGGGAGGCGCCGTTGCGCTTTTCATTGCAGAGGCTCGAGGCTAGCTTACCGATCGCCATCCCGCCGGCGATTGCTAGATCCACGATTCCGTGGAAACGATTCCCTCTCTCCACCACCACCGCGATAACTGCTCTCCAATTAGTGCGAAAACATTTCTCCCCCTTCTTCCCTCCCTTTTTTTCCCTCCTTTCTTAAACCGCGAATGCACGACCACCGAAAGGGAGGAGGGGAAGAATCGCATCTCAACGATCTCGGGAAGGAAGGTGGAATCTCCTCGTGACTTACCTCAACTCTCTCTCTCTCTCTGTCGTGACCTCTCCTCGCGTTCCTCGAGAAGGAAAGGGGGAGAAGTCGTCGAAAATTTGCGAAACGGTTGAAAACAATCCGTAAACACACCTTGCGAGGAATAATTCTTTTTAAGAGAGAGAGAGAGAGAGGGGGGAAGGCATCATCGACGAGAAGACGCAGCGGCGGTCGGTGTACTGGCGTAAATCGTGAAGGGACCGTCCATTGAACCGGGGGGAGAGAAGGACCCGGCCGCTATTAGGACCATCACCGGGATGCTAAATGACATCGGTGGAGGGCGCTTAGTCCTGCTAAGGACGACATAAACTTGCGTGTACGAAAATGAATGTTTGCCGGAATTTATTATTGCCGGGCCCGGCTCGTAATTCAAAGAAGGCCTGGCGTTATCTTCATCAGACGATGCACCGGCTCGGACCAAACACCGCGTGAGCCCTCGCGATGTCCACGTGAGCCGCTCGCATTAGAAAGAAACAGCTCCCCTCCCCATTCTTGCGCTCCAAAATTTTTCCTCCGCGATCGGTCAAGCGTCCTCCCCTCCCCTCTTCTTCTTCTTCTTCTTCTTCTTATCTTCGTTCTACTTCAACGTCTCTTCTCTTCTCTCCAGCCGAATCAAATTCTATCCCGCGATACCTCCCACCACGAGGACATATATATATATATATATATATACACGTTATAACGTAAAATCGTATTCTTTATCTGATTCCCCCGCGCCGTGTTCCTCCCAAAGGTATTCCCCGAATCTGTCGATAAGCGGGAGGAAGATGCGGCTGGGTTTGGCAGCCGTTTCGTAGAAATGCTCAATATTTACGTCGGTGTTCGATCGGCCGTCAGAATCAGGTAAAGCCGGTGGAAAATAAGAGCAACGGAGGGCAAATCGACGTGGGAGTTACCCGCCGGTGGAAGAGGGCCGGACATCAGGCGAGTACGCCACGGCGGGTTGCCATCGGTTGGCGAGCTTTCGGCAAGATGGCGCCAATGGTATACACTGGGATCCGACTTCCGTTTCCTCGCCGTCGATCCTCTCCCCACCCCTCGTTCCCTCCTCCTCCTCCTCCTCCTCCTCCTACTCCTATTCTTACCCCTCCCCTCCCCTTCCCTCGGTGTCGATCGTGTTCGTACTCTTTTTTTTTTTTTCCCCTTTTCTTTTCTTTTCTTTTTCAAGAATCTCTGCCGTTTGGAACTCGTTTTCGAAAAGACGGGGGGAGGGGAGGGGAGAGATAGAAAGAAGAAAGAAGAAAGGGGGGGGGGAAAGGAAAGGAATAGAAAAGAAGAGGCGAGCGAGAGCGCCTTTGAGAGGTAAGGAAAAAAAAAAAAAAAGGGAACTCGGTCTAACCCAAGAGGTTAGGAGTTTAGGTTAGGAGAGAAAAGGAGAGGAGGAGGAGGGGCGTATAGAGGAGGCGTACGTGGATGCAGGAACGCGGGAAGGGAACACGAAGAGGGGAATCAGCAGGTGCTTTGTCACCGCGCGCGAGTCCCCGAGTTTCTGGGCCGAGTCCTTCCCCAAATTGTGACTCGCGCGATCCTCTACACGCGTGCTTTTGTACCAAAATGACGTCACTGAAATATGGTTGCCCCTTTCTTTCCTCGTGCTGAAGGAAACGGCCTGGGCCGAAGGTAAGAGGAACGGGCCAGGGAAGGAAGGAAGGAAGGAAGGAAGGAAGGCCAGTTCGAGGAGGGGTCGTGCGTAGAATCGTGGTCTTCTGCTGGCGAGTGGAGCGCGAGCTTGCGCGGGCCCACGGCCAGGAAGGAGGAGGGGGACGTTTTTGTTTCAGCGGTGACATTTATTTGGGTGCAAGGGGACGTGGGCTTCTCGTTTTGCATAAGTCAGGTGTGCGTTTGTGTGTGTGTGTGTGTGTGTGTGTGTGTGTGTGTGTATACGCGCGCGCTCGCGTAGAGTAGAGGCACCGTGATATAAATCCTCGGCGCGAGGAGACCAGTGCCCAGTGGCTACCTCCATCTCTCTCTCTTCCCTCCCTCCCCGTCTTCATCTCCATCTCTATCTTTTCGTCCCCAATCCCTCCCTCTCTCTCCCCCTGTTGGCCAGCGACGCCACGACGCTCTCCGTCTCCTTCTCTCTCTCCCTCCTATCTCCAGCCCCCATCTTCTTCTTCTTCTTCTTCTTCTTCTTCCTCTTCTTCTTCTTCTTCTTCGCCTCCACCTCTTCTTGAGCCACTTGACTCGGCTCGGGCGCACTATGGTGCACCCTGTTCTGCATATAATGCACCGGCCACCGTTCTTCCACCCCTCTTCCTTGCCACCCCTCCGTACCGGGTACAGGTACACGGACTCGCCTCCGCACATGCATGTCCACCGGCGTAACGTTGATGACCCACGAAAGGATCATTACCGAGCCACCTCGATCTTTCCCTCTCTCTCTCTCTCTCACGAGCGCTCGGCCCTCGTAGCGCACGAACGGACGGTTCGTTTAAATGCCGGCACGGCTACCGAAAACTAACGAGCCGATAAGCTAGCCTCGAGGAGCCCAAACGCGCGCTCGCCTTTCGTAAATTAGATCGTCCTGGTGCAACACTCCGCACCCATCGTCCAGTATACAATCCCCACTACTTTCGCCTCCTCCTCCTCCTCCTCCTGCTCCTCGTCTCTCCTTTGTCGAGCATCTTTGCTCGACATGTTCGCCGACTTTATCGATAACACGGGTCTCCCTTCCCCTCGAGAGAGATTTCACTCGATATATTATATTCTTTCCTTCTTGTATCATAGACAAATAGTTTTAGCGATTTTAATATCTCGTTATAAAACGAGAGAGAGATGGTTTGTTTATGTCTGCAACGAGTCGCTCTCTCTCGAAAGGAATTTTATTCCTCGATCCTTCATTTCCTTCGGAATGGAAAGGTCGAGTTCGGGAGGACAAGAGGGGAGGAAGGAAGGAAGGACTTCGAGCTCCCTCCTCGAGGGAGGAGGGGGGAAAGGAGAAGGAGAAGAAGAGGGAGGAGGCGCCGGAGAGGGGAAAAAGAAAGACGAAAAGAAGACGACGAGAACGGCGACAGTTTTGGCCGCGAATAATTCAGACGGGGGAGTCGTTTAAACGTCGGGGCACGTCGGCCGACAGGTGTAGGCATCGATTAGCATAAGGTAACGACGCCAACGAGCACGTAAACACGTCCCGGCCGGGCGATCGATGGATCACGATCGCGCCGATCTTTCCAGCGATCATGATTAAAGTGGGTCTTTAGAGTGTTCGACGTAACGGATCGGCCGTTTCGTCGTAACAGCGTGTCCGTGAGGGACCCTATATGTGTATATTCTTCGCTCGATCCTCTCCCTCCTCCTCCTCCTCCTCCTCCTCCTCCCCCCCTTCCCCTCCACCGTACCGTTCTCCCAAGCTTCTTTCACCTGTACGAGTGAAGCCCGGGTGACCTTGGCTGTGATTAACACCCAAGAAAGTAGAAACACCGGCTCGCGTATACGCCGACCCCGAGTCCAGGTTCAAGGTCATCCGCATAAGGACTATAATCCCCTTTCCAAACTATTCTCGCGCCTTCCTCTTCCTCCTCTTCATTCACTTCGGAGGGGAAAAATGTTTTAATCCAAGCAAAAATTTCCATCAACCGGATATGCAAGAACCTCTCGTTACCTAAAACGGCCCCGACGTTTAACAAGGGAGGGGGAATTTTTCCTCGAGCTCGCACTCGTGTGGACCCTTATAAGGCTTGTCACCGTGGATATAGGATAATAAGATACGCTTCTGGATCCAGGGCGGGGGCCCAGGATCGTGACCGACGCCCCCCCCCCCCCTCTCCTCTCCTCTCCTCTCCTCTCGATCGGTGGAAAAATTCGAGAGGACGGAGAATGATGAAGAAATATAATAAATAGAATAATAAAAGTCGAATTAATTGAAAGGGGAGGGAGGGATACCGAGAGTCCCGAGAGCGACCTAAACCGATACGTTACGTACGTGGTGGGCGCGTATAAGGTGGTGGTCGAGCATCGAAGTTCACGGAGGAGCCCGGCAAGATCGTATCTCGCGAGCGAGTTTACGTAGAAATCCGCGTTCTACCGACGAGCCGGACTAACCTAACTTAAAACCGCTCTCGGAAACAGTCAGCCCCCCCTTCGGCTTCTGGTATCGCGCCGCTGAATCGTCTGCTGAATCTTTGCCGCATATATTATCGTGCGGAGAGTCGGCCGCGGAATTGGAATCGTCTCTCCGGGCGAAGATTATCGACTTGGTCTGGAGGGGGATGCTAAATTGGCCCTAATTCGTACGCTTCAACTTTCCTATTCTTTTCCTCGATATATCCTCGAAAATCGAAACGATATTAACTCGAGTATCCCTTACGCGGTTACACTTATATACCCTCTCCCCCCTCCCCCCGAACGCTTTATTCCTCGACGTTTATGGGCCCGTGCGGTGGTCGGCCGAGGAATGGTGATCGGTTCATAAAGCATCCGACCGCGTGTACCCTGGTAGTCACAAATCAACTCAACTGGATCGTTTGGGCCCAGTGTTTCAGCGGTCTGTGGTGTAGCCAAGCTATATACGTCCCGCGCTACCCCACCAAGACAAACGAACGTGGTATAGGATGGATACGAGCGATGGAACGGTCCCAGAGACAACACCGTACCTTCGTCCTCTTCGTGGTCGAATCCTCTTCTCTTCTCTTCTCTTCTCTTCTCGTCCGGTAACGGACGAGCCGCGGTGTGATACACGTAAAGCGACGCCCTTAAATCACCACGGACCCGAACGCCACATCCTTCCCTCCCTTCCCTCCCTTCCACCACCACGCTCCCTTTCGTTCTCTCCTAAAGGAAAAGGTGGATTCGCAGGGATTCACATTTCCTTACGACGCCTCTTATCGATTAATTCCTCGCGATGCATTAATCCCTCCCCCGAACGTGTGTTTTTCCATTTAAAAGCATGCCAATGGGTTTTCGTTCGAGCTCCATCGACGTATTCGCGTCGACGATTCATTCGCATTCGTATGTGTTCGAGCGCACGGTGAAAGATGTAATCGGCGGGAACGGGCGAAGATCGATACGATATAGAGCAAATATGACGGCGCGTTAACTGGGAACGCCGGGAGGAAGATTTTCCGATGACATCCCCCCTGGGACCTGGGCAAAATGCCTCCGCGTCCCCTCTGTGTTCTTTATCACCGTCCCGGAATGCTTGATAACGTTTGATTTGTTTCAATCGTAAATATCAAGACCGCGCCAATATGCCTCCTCCTCCTCCTCCACTTCCTTTCCACGAGGGGAGGGGGCAGGGGTGGTCCAGAACGCGTACGTGACGGAATTCCACGCGAGTCCTCCTGATTACAACCCCGACGATTATTAAATTATTCCCTCTCTATCCATCCATCTCGAATCCATATCTCCTCCCCTTTCTTTCCCCTACTCGCCGATTGACGGTTAATTTATACACCCTTACCCCCGGTGTTCGGATTTGGACAGGGCGATCAGGATCGATGGCGAAGAAATCCCCCGTTCCCCCGTTTCCTCGAGCGAGCACGTGGCCTTAAATCGTCGGGATACAAGGACATCGTATAGGAGGGGGGAGGGGAGCCGGGAATACTTGCTATACACGCACGAATGCGCGCATCGTTGTGTGGTTTTTTTCAATCGGCGTTTCGGCGTATCCTTTAATTCGTCGCCCGAGGATAACACCCTCCCTTATCCTCTCTCTCTCTCTCTCTCTCTTTCTTCCCTCCTCGTCGTGTCGTTGCGGCGACCGCTGGTCGCCGAAACGGCGATGGCGCGCTGCACGTACACGCACGTACACGAGGGAAGAGGGAAGAAGGGAGGGGAGGGAAGGAGCCACGTTTCTGCATTTGCATTCCCGACGCAAGAGGTGCGCGCACGCCGCCAAGACAGGAGGCATCGAATGTTTAATTCAAGATACGTGAGAGTGTCGGGCTCGAGAAAGGGGAGGGAGAGAGAGAGGACGGAAGGACAGGCTTAGGCCACGGTTAGGCACCGGCAAAGTGAGAGAGAGAGAGAGAGAGATATATATATATCGGGGTAAAGGGCGGAGAGATACAGAAGTTGCGTGCGTATAAGCGGAATCTTGGAGAGAGAGAGAGAGAGAGAGAGAGGGAGGGAGGGAGAAAGAGAGAAGCGAAAGCGTAGGGTAGCAATTGATGGGACAGGGTGGCGCGTTTGTTGAGCTAATTACTGTAAGGCGAGGCGCTTACGCGCGCCGCTACATACAAACGGCATTAAAGGTGGTGGCCATCAATCCCCGCGGGTCCCCTTTTCCAGTCCTGGCAACTCGCCTCCTTTCTATCCTCCGTCTTCGGGGAGCGTCCTTCCACGCGATACGAGATTCGAGGTATTAATTGGACGTGATCCTCGCGTCTCCTCTTTCGAAAATTCAAGGGGAAGGGGAGGGAAGAAGCGATCCAAGGGGAAGATTATTTCATCGGTTGAAAATGTTGCATCGATTCCATCATTCGAAACGACGCGAGAGGATGTTAATTGATTAACTCGAGGAACTCCATCGAAATGAGAGATTCTTTCGTTCGTCAAAATGGAAAAAGATCGAGGATATCGAGGGAAGGTTCACGAAGGATTCGATTGTTCGCATCGAAGGACAAAACGAAAGATTCTTGCGTTCAAAAAAAAGTATGTTAATCGAATGAGAAGAGGAAGGAGAGTATTAATTATTTGGCGATCTTTCGAGAATTCAAAGGTAAGAGATCTCCATCGTTCGCCGAAAGAATGACAAAATGAAAGATTCTTTCCTTCGTCAAAAAGAGCGGGATAGTGGCAAAGGGTAAAGGCGAAGGACTCCATCGTTCAAAAGACAAAATCAAAGATTCTTTTGTCGTGCGTTTATAAGAAAAGAGCAGGATAATGGCGAGAAATTAAAAATGGAAGAAAAGCAGAACTCGATATCGGCGAGGATGTTAATCGAGTGAAGGTTCACGGGTAGAAACGAAGGACTCTATCGTTCGACCAAGAGACAAAAGAGCAGGATATTGGCAAAGAATTCGAAATGGAAGAAAAGCAGAACTCGATATCGGTGAGGATGTTAATCGAGTGAAGGTTCACGGGTAAATACGAAGGACTCTATCGTTCGACAAAAGACAAAATCAAAGATTCTTTCGTGCGTTTGTCAAAATGGAAAAAGAACAGAATATTGGCAAGAAATTGGAAAAAAAGCAGGGTTCGATATCGGCAAAGATGTTAATCGAGTGAAGGTTCACGAATAAAGACGAAGGACTCTATCGTTCAACGAAAAACAAAATGGAGGATTCTTTCATCGTGCGTTCGTCAAAAAGAGCAGAATGGCGAGAAATTAAAAATGGAAAAAAAACAGAGTTCGATATGAGGATGTTAATCGAATGAACTCTATCGTTCGAACAAAAAACAAAATGAAAGATTCTTTCGTCAAAAAAAAAAAAAAAGCAAGATATTGGCAAGGAATTCGAAAAAAGCAGGGTTGGATATCGGCAAAGATGTTAATCGAGTGAAGGTTCACGAATAAAGGCGAAGAGCTCTATCGTTCGACGAAAGACAAAATCAAAGATTCTTTTGTCGTGCGTTCGTCAAAAAGAGCAGAATATTGGCGAGAAATTAAAAATGGAAAAAAAGCAGAGCTCGATATGAGGATGTTAATCGAATGAACTCTATCGTTCGAACAAAAAACAAAATGAAAGATTCTTTCGTCAAAAAAAAAAAAAAAAGCAAGATATTGGCAAGGAATTCGAAAAAAGCAGGGTTCGATATCGGCAAAGATGTTAATCGAGTGAAGGTTCACGAGTAAAAACGAAGGACTCTATCGTTCGACGAAAGACAAAATGGAGGATTCTTTCATCGTACGTTCGTCAAAAAGAGCAGAATATTGGCGAGAAATTAAAAATGGAAAAAAAGCAGAGTTCGATATGATGTTAATCGAGTGAAGGTTAATCGAGTAAAAACGAAGGACTTTATCATTCTACAAAAATTCTACAAAGGACAAAATAAAAGATTCTTTCGTCAAAATGAAAAAAAAGAGCAGGCAAGGGAAAAAAGCAGATATCGGCGAGGATGTTAATCGAGTGAAGGTTCACGGGTAAAGGCGAAGGACATCCATCGTTGAGGCAAAAGATGAGGAAGAAAAAGTTGAAGGAATCGGGGGAAACGTTGTTCGATGAGGTGGGCGAGTGTTGGCGAGCGACGCGACATAAATAATCGGAGCCGATAATTAAGATGGCGTTTCGGCGCTCGGTGCGTGTACGGGCCGACACCCGCTGTCTCCTCGCGACGTGGCATCGAGCTCACGCGTGTAGACACGCGAGCCCGTGTCCGAGCCATCCAGGGGAAAATATATCGCCCCATTCCGCCTCGATTCTCTCGCTGTTCGCCGTTTCGTTGTTCCGCGGCTCGGGACGACGTTCCCCGCGAATTTCGGCCAAGGCGAAATAGAAGGGTCCTCCTTCCATCCCAGGTAAGAGGGGGGGAAAGGTGACAAAGGGACAGCGGCAACAGAAGCGAAGAAAAGAGAGAGAGAGAGAGAGAGAGGGGGCCGACGGTCCACGGCTCTTCTGTCACGCCTATAAAAAGTATTGCGTGGATTCATCTGGATAAACCTTGGTACGATCAATCACCTCGCGGATTAAAACCGAACTTCCTAACCGAAATTGAACCGGGACGTCGTAATTTATAGCCGCTTTTTCGGGATAAGATAAGGCACCACTGTTGGGTTACCGAAAAGGTGACACGAGCTCTACGAAACAACCTTTCACGATCTTCTTCCTTTCTAAAGGAAGCCGGTCGGCCGTTTTTCCAACCAACGAATGGGGCTAGCATTCGTTGAATCGTTCAACGTTTATTAACCGACTGAATAAATGACAGAACGGAGAACCGACACGGGGAGGAGAATCTCTCTCTCTCTCTCTCTCTGGTGGCAGTGACATAAGTTGGCGAGTGTAATTAGAGGAATAAAGTCCGCGGAATTTCGCGAGCCACGATCGTAAAGAGGACGAGTGTTCTGGCGTAACCCGAGGCCCGCACCCCGGCAGCACACCACCAAGTGCAACGGCGGCAGAGAAGCAGAAGCAGAAGCAGAAGCTTGAGAAGGGGCTGGTTGGTGGCTGGAGAAACGACGAGGAAGCCGCGTTGGGGAATGAAAGGGAGGGGGGCGTCTCGGTGCCGACGTCGTCGTGCCAACCCCACGGGGCGCCAGCCTCGTTATATCTTCATTAAGCGGTGTACCTAACCATCCTGTCGCGACTTCTTAGCACTTTGCAGTTCACACTAATTTCGCGTTACTTTTTTCCTTTCTACGTATCGGTTTCCTTGTTCTCTTCCCTCTTTCCCCCTCCCTCTCCTTACCCGGTGATAAACTCGCAATAAAGACGGGGAAAGGGACAGGCACGCCAGGCCTTCCCTCCTCTCCACGCTTTGTCCAACGCTTCGTCATTCTTTATACGCGCCTCGCACGATATCCTCCTCTCCCTCCCACCCCTCGATAATTCCTTCGAACGAGGACGGAGCGTTTACCACGAGTTTCGAGACTTCCCACTCGTCCGAGTCATCGTCCGAGGAAAGATGATGAGAGGATGTTGGGGAAAAAAAAAAAAAAAAAAAAAAAAAATAAATAAATAAATAAAATCGGGTGGACAACGACGGTGGTATAACGATGGCGGTAGATTCGGAAGAGGGACGGCACGAGTTTCGCAAGATTTAAGCGCGATCCTTTGTCCGAAGAGTAACGCCCGCGAGTTTCGTGTCGTGGGGTAGGGCGTAGGAAATTCCAAGTCCCCGAATCGCCGTAAGATCGGGACACGTCGTTATGGGTCCGCGCGCCCCTCCCTCGCTCGGTTTGTTTCGAAGGGAGGAGGGGAGGGAGGGGAGGGAGAGGCATCGGGATCGGCATCGGGATCGGCATCAGCATCGGCATCGGCATCGGCATCGGTATCGGGGCGGAGGACCCGGGTCCACGGGCAGAAGAAGGAGGACGCGGTCGTAAATATTCGGGCGCCAAATAATGCCGGTTCCGAGCGAGAGCAAGCGACCACGACTGCTGCTCGACCCGTAATGAAGGACATCCTCGTTAATTAGTCAATAAATTATCCTTCGCGCTCACGACGCCCGTGCTGTCTTTCTCTCTCCCCTCTCCGTCCCTCTTTCCGGCCGGAGATCTTGTCCTTTTTGCCCGGGAGAACTCAAGGGCCGCATACTTTACGACACCTATCTCGCGCGACAGCACGATGCATTTCTCACAATCAGGACCCTCGAAGACGGAAACGCGTCTTGTAAGACGATCCACGAGGTGGTCCGCCGCTGGCTTTCAGCCACGATGAATTTTTCAACGACCGTTTCGTCCCGTTTCCTCCGCTCTTCCATCCGCTTCTTTTACACATCCCAACCCCCCTTGTCCGCGTTTCCTGCGTTGTCGAGAAGAACAATTGGGAATGATGGGCGGAGGGGATGATAACACGGGGAGATTAACACCGTTCTTCTTTTTTTTTTTTGGAAATTCGTTCGTCTTTATTCGAATAAATAATGTCGAAACAGTGACATTTGGAAGTAGTTTGATCGCTTAAGAACGAAACCTAACCTGATCTAAGTCGTATTTTACTTACGTCGTTTTTATCAATAATATCTTTTTTCATATTTTTGATTCGTATCAAATTGTAATAAGTATCGTATAAAGTTATCCACGTGTAATAATTGTATATATACGAAATTTTATTTACAAAACCATTTTTAATTCAGCTGAAAGCTATTTCTACGAGAGATAAAGATAAAATTAAATTCGTATCTTTATATATGTTCTTCGTGTCCAACTTGATGTTTCTTTCGATTTACGACTTCTGCTTTGATCAAAGAATGTAGATAAAATTTAAATCAAATTCAAAATCATTTCATAACTATATAGATATATTTTTTAAATTCGTATCTATGTATTTATATACTTCACGTTCATTTCGATATACGTCTTTTTCAACTTACGAAACCAATTAGAACGTAAATGCGGGTTACGGCTATATATCCATGATAATTTATGGCGGATGAACTCGAACGATTCTCATAATATCTCAAAACTCGAAGGGATATAAAGATTCGATCGTATACGCGTCTAAAGTGCTTACGTATCGTGCCACGTGACCGTACATCACTTTAACTATTTCCTGGCGTGGTACAGGCCTACCGGTTCGCACGATCGCGAACAACGAGAGAGAACAACAACAACGCCACCAACGTCCAGAACTAACGCGCATCCGTGCGCTATGCCGGGTGCATCGGGGATAATTCAACGATACTCCCGCGAGCAATCGTCGATCCGAAAGATATATTTGAAAGATGTTGCCGCGGTGTGCCGAAGTGAACCGTTGCGGGTCGCCTTTTACCAATTTTAAGACGCACGTGCCGTCGTAAATTTTCAACGTTCCATCGGGAAAGCGAAACGATCGAAACCGATTAATTCGGCTCGTCGACGAAATCCGTGCTCCGATGGACTTTAAAAATCCCGATAACGTAGTCGTTCGCGTGGCCAGGCGTAGAAAACGTGTCACTGTGCACTTCCAACAAATGTGCGCGAAGTTCTTTCGCGAAATTCGTTCGAAATGGTTCCGGATTGTTCCCTTGGCAAACGTCGCATTCGTAAATCGTCTTGCCTGGATGCAGATTCGTCGACAATACGTGTTTCCTAAGATTCTCCTGAAACAGAAACGAAAAAATGACAGTGTTAGTCGAACGAATGAACGAGTATAGATGGCGGTATAGCACAGGAGAAGAAAAAGCAAGGCCTTCGGTTGCGATGAGAGAAAAGATATCAAAGACGTCATTGTGAATAACTTTTTCTTATAACTTGATCGACAATCTCTTATAATTTTTGAGATATTTGAAAGAAAAGATCGTTATCGTGTTAAATATTAATTTGTTCAACGTATACCTAAGAAGTAAGTATATCGCATTTAATAAACAAAATTCTACTTTCTCTATTGTACTATCTTTTTTCAACGATATAGTTTGCGAAAAATTATATTTCATTCAATTGTATTCATATAAAAATCATTCGTTACCGATTAAATAAAATCTGTCTTCGCTTCGAATTTCATAATGCTTATATCGTATATTTTAGGTTAGATTAGGTTAAGTCAACACGAGACTGCCATTTATCAATTATTATACGTACTCACAGTGACCAAAATGTATAACAGGTAATAATAACCTCTTCTATAAAGCATTACACTCGCTTATTGTACTCATTTAATGTTACGATCAGTGCAAAACAATGAATATCTGCCAAACCATCGTGCCACACCTACTCATCTCGTACGTTACGTGTATTAGATATCTCTGGACGCATCGTGGATAGAAGATCCGAATCGAATCGTAGTTGGATGTCAACCAAGCGAGAAAGGATTGTGCGTGAACGAGAGCGTAAGAAAATGCGGAGAAAAAGGAAGAGGTGGGTGGTGAATACGCGACACTCGGAGAGTGAGGACATTGGAGATGGAGAGCCGAGCCGGTATTGGGGAACGGTCAGGATGGTCGGAAACAGGGTTTCGTTGGTATCGGTCGGCGGTGAATACCTGGGACCAGAATCGGTCTGCCGCAAACCGGACGCGTTCATTGGCTATGCCATGGAGCATTTAAAGGCGCTTTACCCTCTCGGGCTAAGTAGCTGGCCGTAGTCGTAAACATCTTCCTACCAGGCGGGCTTATACGAGCCGTTGATGGCAACGGCAACATCAAATTTAATTTCCCATAAGTAAATCTTTCTGCACGGCCAGCGCTCCGTGACGGTCTCGGATAAAGACCCGTTCACACCGTCATGGGCGGTCGTCCACCTTTTACGGGAAATCATTCCAACCGTGGAAAGTGTGCAACCGTCACGCAATTCGTTCGTACACTTTTCATTAATCGGATCGATTTCTTTCTGATATAATTTTACATCCATGCTGTAAATACGTATAACTCGGTAACCGTAGAATATTCGATTTTACGAGGCACCGTTCTAGGATTTCAAATCGCGCTGCTTTAACTTCTCTCCTCTTTATTTCTTTCAGGATTCCAGTGCAGGGGTAATATTAATTTTCTTCTCTACCCGTAGACCACTACTGTGCGCGTAACACGAACGTAAATGTTCCCGTAATGTACACACGTATATAACATAATACTCGCATGAAAATTATCGAATATACGGCAAAAAATCCGATATTCCCTTGGCCGGCCGCTGACCGAAGAGGATTGTAAAATTATAAGCGCAAACTGCCAGGATCTTTAACCCATGTCAAGATTTTTATCGATGAGATATCGAATCGGCGGGCGTTTCCACATTTTAACCGATAACTAATAAATTCCGGTCGACGCTTATTCCGTTTCGTATATCCGAGTTTGTCGAGAACCATCCCTCCAGTTAAATTTTCGCCCAAGATCGCGGATAAATCGATCGTATCGCTTTCATCGGCTACCCGTCTCATTTTTATTATTTTTCGCTGTTTACACAGGACGGAGACCACCTAGAAGAAGAGAAAATTAAGGAGCAATAATGGGGAAAAAAAAAAAAGAGAGATGCATAGAAACGTGAAACAGATGCGAGAATAAGATTGCCTTCGTTGTCACGGTGAAATGGAGTAAGTTTTCCTAACTCTAGGAGGAGTGAAGAGAATGACATGCCGGACGACAGAACAAAAAGCTGTGTACGAGCATGGATGACAAGAGGAAAGAAGGAGCGTGTAGCCATCCGAGGTAAATCATAAACTGGATGGATGTAGGAAGGAAGGAAGGAAAGGTGGCACGTGTAATCTCGTTGACGCAAGGCAACCCACTCGTGGAAGAAGGAAATTGTTGAAGCTATTCGCACGTTCCTTATTAAAAGTTTCGTCGAGTAAACGACCATATTGCTTCTGGACTATTCTTATGTTGATTTGACAATTAATCTTTGATTGAGAATGGATGTAATTGTTTGCGAATACATTTGAGACTAAATCATATTAAGAGAATTATTTTTCACTAATGAATACTATGTTAAGAGCGAAAGTTATTACTTGGAAAAAGCTTTTACTTTGCTTTTAATTTCAAATGTATATGCATTTTAAAACTTGTTCAACGTTCATATGATTTCATATCTTTCTTGAAAACTGATCTCAGAAATTTTATCGATGCATGCAATAATACATCAAATGAACGTTAAAATTCATTAAAATTCATTAAAAATGATGTTAAATTAGATAACACGTTTCTAGAATCGTTTAAATTCTAGATATTGGTGTTAGTTAATGAAAATTAATGAAAAAATAAAATAAATTAATTATTAATCATAAACTATTTATGTATTTTGCAAAAAGAGAGATAATTTAAAGTTAATTAATATCCTAAATATCTTGTAAAATATATTTATGATATTATCATGATAAATAATGTCAAATAAAATGGAAAATTAAATGAAAAATATATAAGCAACAATAAATCATGTTTTAATATAAGTTAATTCACATTTTTTATTGTTAAAATGTAGATCAAAAATTCAAAACGAAACTTTTCTTGCTTTCCCTAAAATCAAAATAACGTTAATGAAGTTTAATTTCTAATCAATTTTCAATAGAAATCTTTTTTTGTGATTCATTTTATAATTTTTTTTTCTTTATGATTTATTATATTTAAATTTCGTACAGTTTAAAGTAATTTCCCAAAATTTACAAATACACGTATTACATTCAACTCTCAAACGTGTATACGTTTTTAGTATCGATTTAATTTAAAATTTTTCTTTTCGCACGAATCCAATTTTTCATTCCATATCACATTCAATCAATCAAAAAACCGCTCGAATGCATCGTTTGAATCGGCCATTATTAATGTAGCAATCGTCCAATTGGCGATCGTAATCGATTCAACCGCGAAGAACGAAAACAGGTTAAAACGAGCCCAGAAGGCCTTGTCATCTTTCGTATAGTTATGCACAGCGACTTGGTACGATTCAGAAGTGCCTACCGCCTGTATCATTACCGATGCAAGACGTACCATTCGCAATTCTCCGTACCGCGAGATTACCTTGGCTCAAGTTATCCCAGCGGCTGAGAGCCACTGGAATGAGTTTATGTCGCTATCAAAGAGACACGGAGCCCTCGTATGCGAGTCGCATCCTAACTAAAGCTTCAAAGGGCATTAGCATACCGGCCGCTCGGTATGACTGGGCCGTGCGTGTGTGGGCATCCAGTGAGCACAATTAACTCGTTATCTTATCGCGCCTCGGTGGCGGCAGAGGCGGCGGCATGGTCCAAACGTTAAGGTGTACTTTGCTTAATTTACGCCGCAGAGTCACCGCGGATACAAAAATTGAACTGCGAGTCAACCTCCGTTTCCCATCCCGTGTACACCGTAATAGAGCGGAATACAAGACCGATATATTTCTCCTTTCCGATTCGATCTTTGTTCGCGTTCGGGCCAATGACGAGGATTCTCTGTGTCGTTATTTATACTCGATTATATTCGATTCGACTTACCAAATTGTTGCTCGCGTAAGAGCAATGGCGGCACTTGTACGGCTTAGTGCCCGTATGGAGGCGCACGTGTCGTTGCAAATGAGAAGCGATCTTAGTACGAAAAGCGCATCCAGTGTATGGACAGGGGCGAAGATCCGATTTCGTGGCGTTCTCCGCTCCGTCGTGGCGTGCACGGTGGCTGGAAAACGAAATTAAAATTTTCGTGAGAGCAGCAATTCGATCGACGTTCTCGACGAAAGGGCAATTTTAAAGGTCTCGTAACAGCGGAAAGTTCATCGTCGTATCAGGGCCGATGATTACGAGCGACGCGATATGCGTGCGCGATATTACGAGGGAGCCATTGGCCATGGTTACGTGTATATCAGGTTCGAAATGCGTGACACGTTTAATTAAAATCCTCTGTGATTTACTCCGCCGCACAGAGCGAGACCGAGAGAGAGAGAGAGAGAGAGAGAGAGAGAGAGAGAGAGAGAGAGAGAGACGGGGAAGCCTGGCGGCCAGGAGTGGGAGAGGGAGAGGTGACACTCCAGGACAACGATGAAAAAGAGAACGAAAGAGGAACGTGGATAGGGGGAGAATGGGGCGCGGGAGGGGGAAAGTGAAGGATGCAGCTAGTGATGAGGGTTCAGGGGGAGGGAAAACGGAGGTGGGAGAGAGAAGGAGAGAGAGAGAGAGAAAGAGAGGACCGTGACACTCTGTGGCTGCGTTGAGTTCGACTCACGTAGTAAGTACTCAATTCGCGATGAAATATCGCGTCGACCATCGCCATGCGGACGATCATAACGGGTTGCCCGCACTTGGCCGACTGCTGCACGCAACTTCCGCTTTCGGCCTCTTTCTCCCTCCTCCCTCCGTGTCGCGCTGTCTCCCTCGATCATCCCCCCACCGTTCCTCTCTTTCCCTCTTTCCCTGTTCCTCTTTGACCGTGGTTCGTCGGACGAAAAAAAAAAAAAAAAAAAAGAGAAGAAAAAGAGAAGAAAAAGAAAAAAAAAGAAAAAAAAAAAGAAAGAGTTCAAAAGGACAACGAATCAAACGAGATGAAATTTATTAGAGGCCTTCCACTGTACAATGTCCTTAATAAGACTTAATTTAAATCGAATCGGCCGCTTTCGTGCGTAATCTACGATATATACGCGCGTTGCATATTTTTCCGGTATTAGCGTTCAACCACCTGTCTGCTCGGACAACTGAGAGTTAACAGAGAGGATCGTTTTAAAAAAAAAAAAAAAAAAAAAATAATGGCGGCCAAGTTCTACAATATTCTTTCTGTAAGACTGTTTCATTTCATTCTCTTCCCTTTCATAAATCGAAACGTAACTCAAGTTTAAAATAATCTCGGATCTCTTATAAATCAAAGTTTTCCTCTGCGAAGTTTATAGTAGCTACTTATCGGAAAATCAATCACTCGACGTTTTCTTTTTATCGCCTCGAAAAATCGAATAAGAAAAATAGAAATCGTACGACCATTCGAAATCGCGCGCTTCTTCCATCATTTTACGATCTCGTAAAAAAAAAAAAAATCAAATTCATACAAACTTTTATCCGAAAATATATTTCGAATAAGATGAATCGATAACTCGAAAGATTTTCAACCCTTTCTCGATTGCCGAAAATTCAACCATATCTTTCCAATAGAAATGACAACCCAACGCGCGATTTCTAATCTAGAATCACGCAACTTCGTAAATCAATTTATTCCATCGTATTCCATTTTCTTTGTGATTTTAATTAAGAAGGGGGGGAGAAAAAAATCGATGATATATACACGATACAGAAGCGGGGAAGAAAGACGCATTGCAGCGTGACTTACAACTCCGACAAAGTAAATTGTATCGATAATATTATTCAACGATACCACATATATATATATATATATATATACACATCTATACTTCGATAGGCAGCGAGTGGAAAATCACGTACGCGCATCAGCTGGCCTGTCCACGAGCTCAAAGTACTGCTACGCCCATAGCAATTAATTCACCGCTTCCGCAAACGCATCGATCACGCGTCTCGTCGCATAATACACGAGCCGCAGGCGTGCCTGATCCAAGAAAAATTCTTCAAACGCTCATTCCCTTACCGTCGAAGCTGGGTCCTCGTCTTGGCCGCGTAAGTGCAATCCGAGCATTTGTAACGTCTGGTGGACGGCGTAGCGTCGTGAACCAAGCTCACGTGCGATCTCAGCTCGGACGCTGTGCGAAGCACGGTCGGGCATCCCGGAAGCCCGCACTTGTACTTCTTCCCAGCGTGTCGAAGCATGTGCTGCCTTAGCGAGTGCCTGAAAATAAAATAAGAGAATGAAATAAAGAGAGGGAGAGGGAGGGATCCCCCCCCCCCAATTTTTTCGAATTCGCCCACTCTACCGCGACAGAATGATAATGATTTCGCGGGGAGGGGGGAGGGGGAGAGGAAGAGAGAGGGGAGGGTGCGTTTTTTCCCCCGTTCGAATCGAGCGCGTAATAAGACAGCACAATGGGGCGGGCGACGACGAGCGCGGCACGGAATACGAGCGCCCTCGTGTGACCATCGGCTGCTGTTCGCACGCCGTACGTACGATCCGATCGCAGCTGTTGCATCCTATATCAACCTGCCGGCACAAGAGCGCGCACAAGAGCTGCACTTTAAATAGTTTCTGTCGCTGAGGTGACGATCTATACGGTTGTCCCCCTTCCCCTCCCGATTCGCATTCCTACTCTAGTTTTCCCCTGCTCCCCCTTCTCTTCTCTCGATTAGAGGATTTCGAAAGTGGAAGGAAAAGGGACATATATATATGTATATATATATATATATATGTATGTATATATATATATATGTATGTATGTATATATATATATATGTATGTATGTATGTGTGTATATATATATATATATATATATATATATATATGTATGTATGTATGTATGTATAATACCTTTGGCATTCTTCGATATACTCCTGTATAAAACTAAGTAAAAGCTCGTCGATGTTATCGGGATCGGCAGCAAATTTCCGAACGGTGGTAGCCGATCTTCGTATATACGTATCTCCTCCCCCTGCCTCCCCCCTGGAGGTCCTGTATCGAGATCTTTCGCGAACGACGGAGCCGAGTGGTGACCGGGTGCGGGAAACCTACCGCGGTTTAACAGAGCGAAGGACACGGATTTTTCGAGATGGCAGCTCGACGATACCGCGAGGGCAGCTCGACGAGAGGCGGGATACGAGGAGGAATCAGGGGGAGAAAATCGAAGAAAAAGGGGGCGAGAGGAGGAGAGAAGCGGAGGGAAGAGAGAAGGAGGAGGAGGAGGAGGAGGAAGGACGGGAGAGAGAAGAGAAGGAAGAGAAGAAGAGGAGCAGAAGAGAGATCTGGGCCGTCCTAGGGGGAGTCTCGGCCTACCCAATTGGCTACGCAAGTGTAACGGCAACTTTTACAATGTCAGGATATACACGCCCTCGCACGAGCTTAGAACGTTTATGTGTGTATATATATATATATATATATATATATGTATGTATACTCTTCCCTTACACCTGCACTACCGTGCACCACTAGCCCCTTCTGCAAGTACGTTCCCGTGTCATCGTTGTGCACCGCGAGTGGAGAGCGGCACCCACTCGCGACCTCTCGTCGCTCTTCTTATTCGCTCGAAACCTTTGGCCGGTCAAGGCCAAAGAGCGTGTATCGAAAACCGCTACCGCGGACGGTTTCGATACGGGGGAGGAGAGGCGGAGGAGAGATCGAATTTCAGATCGATATCAGATTTTTAGCAACGAATAACGATTAATCCTCGTATCCGATTTCTCTTCTCTTTTTTATTTGCACTTTACAGAGAACACAAGTGAGAGGGTATATACACGTGTGATTGAAAATGTTCGACAATTTGGCAAGAATCTCGCTTTTCTTGTAATTTTTCCACGATACATTAAGTAAGCAATCTCTTGACGAGCTTGAAGAAGGGAAGAGGGTAATAACGTTGTTGTCTCTCATTGCGAAACAGGGGAAGATAAGATCGAAAGTAAACTATCTTTTATTTATTTTTTAATAGAACAATATTTTTCTCCTTTTTTTTTTTTTTCGCCTTATTATCACAGCGAGATCATCGCGAGATAACTGCAACTACTTTTTATCTTACTCGAGTAATACATTTCGCTCGTCCCGAAATAAGAAATCGTAACATTGTTCCGCGTGATTTTCCTAAAAGGAAAAAAAAAAAGAGAAAAGAGAAAAGAAAAAAAGAAAAAAAATTCGAGGAACAAAGTCGAGGACGAGACGAGGCTTGTTCCTCGTCGCCGTCCACGTGAATTATAGCGTTGGGAAATCTCGTGTTGTAGGCCCATTCCGGGGGATTGGAATTCCGATAGAACAATATTAATATGGTGGTCGACAAAAGCGCGGCGTCTCTCGCGGCGACGACATTGACGGAAGGGGAACGGAGAAGGTTGATGAACACACAGAGGACAGAGAGAGAGAGAGAGAGAGAGAGAGAGAGAGAGAGAGAGAGAGAGAGAGAGAAGACGCGTTTCTCGGACGCGTGTGTTTCGTCGGAATGTCGCAGGCGTGACAAGAGGCCGTTAAGAAGAGTCTCGGTCCGATTGGGTAAGCGGATGCGGTCACTCCGGATGATTTAGCGCGACGTCCACCGTCATCTCGTGAAATATGCGCCGGCCCGACTCGAGGTCATTTAAAAGTCTAATCCGCGGCGGATACGTACGTATCGTCCTTATATTCGTCAATATAACGGAAAGGGAAGGGAAGGGGGAGGGGGGGGGGAGACGATACGAGAAGAATTCTTCTCGTATTCTTAAAAAGAAAAGAAAGTTAAAAATCGAAATGTGAATCGAAATCATTTCTTTCCTTCTTTCTTTCCTTCTTTCTTTCTTTCTTTTTTTCCCCACGCTGAAAATTCGCGAAAACGTGTATAATAACGCGTACGATGAGTCAGTCAGTCGACGAGAAGAGAAAAAAGAAGAGAGAGAGAGAGAAAGAGAATTCGCGAACGAGAATGAAACGAGAGGCTCGAGGATAGTGCGGCGACCGTGCGCGCACAGGTTAATACACAGCCTCGATCGTTCTCTTCGGATGGGAAGGAGGAGGGGGAGGGGGAGAGGAGGCTGCGCGGCGATCGTGTACTATCCGAGAGGAGGGAAGCGGATGAGAGCGAACGAGCACGGGCATTAATTAAAAAGGTTGCGCATTAAAATGATTTGTTTTAATTGGCTGAACGCGGTGAGGTATTTATGGCCTCGCGGTCCTTCGCTCGGTCTGTCGGTCTGCGGCCTCGTACTACACAACGAACGAACGAACGAACGAACGAACGAACGAACGAACGAACGTCGACTCTCGAACGGACTTCTTCAGGCCTCCTCCTCCTCCTCCTCCTCCTCCTCCTTCCTCCGCCTCGACTGCCTCCCCCTCCCCCCGTCGCTTTCTCGGCTCGTTTTCTCCTCGCCTTTCTCGTCTTCCACGCCTTCCTCTCTCTCTCCTCCGCCAAACTCTTCTTCCTCTCAGCCGTGGCAAGTCCTTCGCGGCCTAGTCCCCTCCGCCCCTGACCTCTTCGATTATCTCGAAATCGGACGATCGTTCATCCCGAGAGCTAGCCACGAGAGAGAGGAAGAGAGAGAGAAAGAGAGAGAGAGAGTTAAAAGCCGATTCTCCTCAGAGGAGAAACCGAGGGCGATTCATAAATATCGAGCCACGACAAGTGGATCTTTATTACCACGAATGATTTACAAGCGACTCTTCGCCCCGACTCTTTCCTCGACTCTGTCAACCCGAACGCTCCGACTCTCCGTCTCGAAACATCGTCTCTATCATCGTCTCTATCATCTATTTTACGTTTAAGAACGTTTCTTACCCCCTCCTCTCCCTCTCTCTCTCTCTCTCTCTCTCTCTCTCGACTTTATCGCCCGTATCTGGATTTCGTCCAGAACTAACTAACTAATTAACTAACTAACTAACTGGAAAGCTCTGCGCACGTACGCGCGCACGGTATGGAAGCTGCAAAGTTAGGGAACAGGTAAATGTAAACCTTTTACAACGGGAAGAAAGAGAGAGAGAGAGAGAGAGAGAGGTGGGTGGAATCAAACGTTTGGAACGATGGGCAAGGTGGGATCGTGATGGGCCGTGATGGTGGTGTGGCCGTGGAACGATGCCGAGGAGGAGGCAGGACCAAAGTGAACCGAAGGTGATGCATGGCCGACGGTTTCTACGGCGGGGCCGCAGACCAAGAAATAAAGAATAAGAAGAATATCCGCTTCGTCGGGTCCAGAGCCGGCCCCCTGGAGCAAACGCTGTCATAACTCAATCCCACCTTCGTCCGCCGTTCGTACGTCCGTACGTCCGTCCCGTACCGTTGCAGCTTGCACCTGCGTCCGTCTCGCTCTTTCTCCGACTCTACCCCCTTATACATATGTCCCTTCTCCCCTCCACCTTTCGACTCGCCGAGCTCGATCTTGATCACCGTGCCGAGCGGTATAACCCATCCGATGTTGAAGTCATCGAGGGAGATCTCTCTCTTTCTCTCTCTCTCTCTCTCGGTAGATTCCATAGTCGTCATTCTCTCTCTCTCTCTCTCTCTCTCTCTCTTTCTCGTTACCTCTCGCGTCACTTTTGCTCCTTTCGAAGAGAGACGAATCGAAACGAAGAAAACTTCAATTTTCGTCGTATATATATATATATATATATAAGATGATAATTTTAAACGCGGTTTCGACACGGTTTTCGAGCAATCGGGGGGAAAATTTTCGACGGATTTGGGAGACGGAGAGAACCGGTTCAAGAGGTGCGGTGATTCACGCGTTATTCAAATATATTCGGGTATAAATCGCCCGATCCAAACCGGGATAAAGACGGATCGCGGTTTTAATTATAGATTTCTCAAATTTATGTAAACAAGGGGATAAATTTGAGGAGGACTGAGAGCGTTTCGCGACGCGATTGACAGCGTCGTGAGAAAAAGAAGAAAATAAAAAGAGAGAAAGAGAAGAAAAAGAGAAACGAAGGTTAAAATTAAATCGATCGATCCCGAGTAGGTATCTACACTCTCTCTCTCTCTCTCTCTCTCTCGATCCTCGCAACCCCTCGAACGATAAATCTTGGAGAGGCTCGATCGTACGGGTATGGCCGGCCGGCCATGGTTGGATTTGGAAATCCAAATCGGAACGAACGATCGAAACGTCAAACGCCCTCCCCTCCCTTCCTCCCTCCCTCCCTCTCCCCACTCGAAATCTCGAAAAGCCAGCTTCATTAACGCCGTTAACGTGTTCACCGCGCGTCAAAATAAATTCGAATCAATCCGGCGTGCGGATCTCGTCTTCCTCTCGGAGACGAGAGCGAAAAATTCTCGTTTCGTTTTGTCGCAGGGAGCGGGGGAGGGGGGGAGGGGGGGGTTACTCGTTAGCCCCCCCTTCCTCCCTAGTTGTTTGGCGCTGATGCTGTAAGTCGACGGGGATAAAGAAGGAAGGAAGGAAGGAAAGAAAGGAAAGAAAGAAAGAAGGAGAGGGAAATAAGGGGAGAGGGGGATAGAGAACTGGCAGAGAAGGAAGCGGAGGGAGAGGGATTCTAGGCTGCCGCGTCAGGGAGATTAGGGGATCGCAGGGTCGGTTGTTGCCAGTAGAGCCGGAACGGTGGGGCGGAGGGGTGGTTAACGCTTCGCAGCCGAGGCTCAGAATAAACAACAATATTATAACGCGAGCTTAATTGCGCCAGAGGGCTCGGTAACGGGCGCATAAATCGGGGCAGCGGGCGCGCGCGCCCTCCAAACTACCCTCCCCTCCCTCTTCGCCCGCTCCGTCTTCGTCCCTCCACGACTCGCCGCCACCCTCCTCCCTTCTCCCCCTCCCCTCAGGAACATGTACCACGAGTCTTCCACGAGCCGCCGCTCCCGGACCAGGATTCATTTACAATAAACATGTCCTCCGCTAATTTCGTCGGTGGAAAAGGAGGAATCTCCGGAACGGAGAGGAGCGTCTTAACCGTAACGTACGTCGACGTTTCCGCTCTTCTCGTTCACAGGAGACGATCATTCGTTAGGCAGAGGGGGGGGATCGCGAGTTCTTCGTTATCGTGTGTGCATATATATATATATATATACATGTATATATGTGTACATGTATATGTACATAGGATAATACTCGCACGGTTATACGATTACGAGCCGAATTTCCTCCTCTCTCTTCTGCCAGTCTTCCCTCGTGGGAAAAAATTTTAATTAAATAAAACAACTGTCCGGATATTTTTTCATCCACCTTCTTCCCCCCCCCCCTCCTCCCTCCTTCCTCGTTACCGCATTATACCACTACTACGCGTTGAATCGCGTGCCGCACCGTACCGCATCCGGTATAGGAAAAGTTTTCCACCAGGGGCGAAAAATTTCATGCGGTCCACCGAGCATACCGCCGAACTGTTATCGAGGAACTGGTATCGAGGAGGAAAGAGAAGGAAAGGGATCGCAAATAACACAAGCGGGAATAAGAGCGAGCGACGTATGAGTAAGAGTATCGCACGGACGGATATGGTTGGACGAACGAGAAGAGGGAGAAGAAGAAGAAGAAGAAGGAGGAGGAAAAGAAAAAAAAAAAAAAAAATGTCAGCTCGGAGGGATGCGGCGTTTCGAAAAGAGGCTGGAGATGGGGATGGAGGAGGGGAGGGGTTAGGTCTGGGTTAGCAGCCTGCGGCTATATCTACGCGTCCTCGACCGCAGGCCTGTTTTATTTTATGAATCGCAATATTTCACGCGACAACTGGACTCGCGGGGCGGCCACCGCTAAACTGTCTGCATACGGGGGCCGTGCTTACCGCGTGCCACCATACCCGAACCGTACCGCATCGCATCGCATCGCATCGCATCGCAACGCTACCACCGGCCACGCCATTCCCACACGGACGAAGAGGAGAAGGAAACACAAAAGCGCGGCACAATGCGCGCACGGGTGGAGACACCTCACTAATACATTCGAAAGCGACGAATGCGGTGCAACAGCGTCCTCGCCGTCGTCGCATTGTTCCTTAAGGGGGGAGGGGGAGGGGGAGGGGGAGGCATGCAGAAATCCTTCCCTCCTCCTTCTTTCCTCCCCTCTCGACAGTGGCGCGTATCCCCCTCGGAGAGGGGGGAGGGGAGGGATACGCAGGGGCCGGACGCGTGAGGGGGTGCCTCGTACGGGGTGATCCGTAAAGTCGACACCGTGCCTCATTAGTAGCCCCGTCCGAGGTGAGAGGAAACGATACGCGAACCCGGGACCACGCGCTGCTGCCGTGGTCCAGAACAATGGTAGATAAGAAAGAGAGAGAGAGAGAGAGAGAGAGAGATGGGCCTCCCCTCCTCTCGAACCCTCCTCTCTAAATTTACCGTGATCCGGCGAGATTTATGCACCGCCTCGATCCTCGAACATGCCTCGCGTTCGAATTAACTTTCCTAAGGTCTCGTCATTATCTCTCTTCTCCCCCGTAACTCCTTCCTTTCCTCAATTTCTCCAAGGCCTCGATCCACGCAACCACAGTTTTTGGAAAAACTCTGTGGACAATTGTGCGACGCGTGGTAGCGACGCGTTTTATCGGCGGATAAACGGTTTAACAAGCTCGAACAAGGACGAAGGGAAGGGAAGGAAGGGACACGAGAGAGAGAGAGAGAGAGAGAGAGGAGGATAGGATCGTCAAACGAGGTTACGCCAATCTCGCCCAGTATGCCTATCTTTACGGCGTTTACCTGACCGGGGTTTACGAAGGAGGTGGACGCGCGCCATTACTGCCGCGGAAGATAAAAGATACGCGGCAGCCACGCCGCGGTCCATATATGTAAATACCTGTGGGGAGCCTCGCGTACGTACATCGAGCAACGTCCGTGCCGGGGACGGGCAGGGGGTTGCCCGAGGTGAGGGAGGGGGGCGGACGACGAGGGGCGAAACGTACGGTCAGCGGGCTCGCGTATGTAACATACTATCTTGAATATGCGCATACATCGAGAGAATTGCCCGCTTATTCTGAGAATTGGTTAGGGTCGATCGAATGCGCGGGAGCTGCCCGTCTTCCCGTAATTATCCCTCTTCTCCTTCTTCCTTCCTTTCTCCTATCCCTGTCTCTTTCTCTCTCTCGCGTTGTTTCTTCGCAATTTTCCAATGGAAGACCGCGAAAACGACGAACGAGAAGTTTAGAAATCAAAATCTGTATCTCTGATAGATATATATATATATATATATATACAGGGTTGGGTATAATCGATGATAACAGTTTGTTGCATCCGGGGAAGCGACAAAGTTTCGTGGAAACGCTTCTTGCTAAATTGTCTCCGTTTCCTCTTCTCCGGGGAGAGAGAGAGAGAGAGAGAGAGAGATAGAATTTGGATTCGACATTGGCGACAACTGACGCGAGCGAACGCCCCCTCCATTTTCCACGAAAATGAAGCTGGGAGAAAGTCTAATTGCGGATCCGAGGCAGAAAGCAAGTTTCGACGCGAATGATACGTCAGAGATCATTGGAGGCTGACAACGATCGTCATCTAATCCCTCGTCGTCTCCGATATCGAAGATATTCCGGAAAGAAAGGAGAGAGAGAGAAAAGGAAAGAAAAGAGAGAGAAAGAGAGAGAGAAAAGAGAGAGAAAGAGAAAGAGAGAAAAGGAAAGAAAGAAAAGAGAGGGAGAGAGAAAAAAAGGAAAGAAAGGAAAAAGAGAGAGAGAGAGAGAGAGAGAAAAGGAAAGAAAGGAAAAAGAGAGAGAGAGAGAAAGAAAAGGAAAGAAAGGAAAGAGAGAGAGAGAAAAAAAAGAAGTAACGGGGAGAGAGAGAGAGAGAGAGAGAAAAAAGGAAAGAAAAGAGAGAGAAAAGGAAAAAAGGGAGAGAGAAAAAAGGAAAGAAAGAAAAGAGAGAGAGAGAAAGAAAAGGAAATAAAGGAGAGAGAGAGGGAGAGAGAGAAAAGGAAAGAAAAGCGTTGACATCCTTCGTCGTTTCCGATATCGAAAATATTCCGGAAAGAAAGGAGAGAGAGAGAGAAAAGGAAAGAAAGGAGAGAGAGAAAAAGAAATAAAGAGAGAGAGAGAGAGAGAGAAAAGGAAAGAAAAGCGTTGACATTTGCTTTACATTTGCTCCCTTTCCGAAATCGGTTGTTCGAATTGGCATTTGGCGCGCAGGCACACGCAGATCGCAATTTTTAATAGGGCCCACGGGGCGTTAATCCGGGGCTAGTAATTTCGCTAGCGTAACGAAGCATTAGCACAAGCGCAAGTTTCTCCAGTTACGTTGGTTGTACGCGTATGGTAGGTGTGCGCGTATACTTGCACGGACCATAATGCAAGCCCATTAAACGCCGGAATGACCCGTGGGCTTACAGGGGCCGCGCTGTACGAGATGTTAATACGAGAGGAGAACTCCATCCCTCTCCCGCTCTCCTTTTCCTCCCCCACTCCCTTCCCTTCCCCGTCTCCTTTCTTTCTTCCTATACTTTTCGCGACGAGGACACCTCTTCTCTCCCTTACCCTCCCTCCCTTTTCGGTCGGGAAAAGAAAAGTCGAACGATCTTCGCTCGGAAAGATCGGCTCGGCAGAGTCGAGCCTCCCGTATTATTTTTCAATGCCCACTTTTGGGGCTCAATTTATTTACGATATTACCCCCCTCTGGCCCATGTTAACGCATTCGCGGATTAAGGTAAACTTGAAAGATGAACGGGCCCGGTGAAAGGTAAAGGGAAACCGAGCACGAGAGTATGGATCCACGATCGATATATATATATGTATATATATATATATATAATTGTACCTAACTGGATATCCATCCGGTTGATAAATGCGATCCTTTTGTTGTTGGCCGGATAAACGCGGCAAGTTTTCTTAGTCTTAAGGGCCTCCCCTCCCTCTCTCTCCATTGTTGTCACGATACAACGCTGGCTGTACGTCATCACAGGGAGGATACACGAGCAATTACTTTTACTGCGCGCCCGATCGTTTAAAATTATCGATCATCGATAAGCTTCTTAACGTGTGTATGTGTATATGTGTGTATGTGTGTATATGTTCTTACTTCGTGTAGAAAGCGTTGTTGCACTCGGAGCAGGCGAAACCGCGCTTCCTCCCGGACGACCCGCCATCCGGCCATCCGGCCGAGGACGACCCCGTGCACTCCTTCTGATGGGCGTTCAGGTCGGATCTCCTCGAGAAGGGGGCCAGACATTTGGCGCAAGGAAACGGCCTCTCCCCCGTGTGACTCCTGATGTGATTCCGCAACGACACTTTGGCGAACGCCCTCTTGCACACGGGGCAGGAGTACTTGGCCAACGGTTTGGCGGGCCCCGCTCTCTCAGGCGCCCCTGACGGATGATTCACGGGGCCCGCGTGAAGGGCCTCGTGGAAGATGAACTCCGACCGGGAATCGGTCGAGAAACTGCACTCCCCGCACCTCCACCCCTCGCCACCCTTCGCCTTCGTCCCCTCGTCCTCCTCCTCCTGGCACTTGTTCTCCCTCGTGTGCCTGGTCACGTCTTGGGACAGGGCGAAAAGCGTGCCGCACCTCGGACATCTGGAAACCCGGGGGAACGTACGCACGATATGAGAAGAAGTATTATCGAAGCGATATAAAATATCTAAGGATGTTTAAGAATTTTCACATTTTAAGAAGATTCACACCACAGTGATTCAAGAAAGATAATTATTATTTCGAAGGTGTATTAGAAAGGAAAAGTGTAAATCTACGAAAAGGTACTCGTGAAATCGCTCGCCTGTAACAAAGCTCGGGATGACGATCGAGAAGATGGCTCTTGTGGTCCGACAAATTCGCCTGTCTCTCCTCGCAATGGGGGCACTGTCGACCGATCGTGGCGGCCGCCGTCGCGCCCCCGTTACTCTTCCGAGCCTTCACCACCTCTTTGTGGCTGGACGTCCTTCGATGGAGAACAGCCTCCCTCGCAGTGGCGAAGTTCATCGAGCAGAACGAGCAGAAATAGGGCGCCGTGTCGCCCTCGCCGCCCCCCTTCGCCGTCTTCGCCGCGTGGCAGGACAGTTGATGGCGTTGAAGCGCCACCAACGACCTCACTACCCGCGGGCACAGCTTGCACTTCATCCGCTGCTGATACTCGTCGCTCGCCGTCAAACTCTCCTCGTGGCCCGTCTCCTTCGCGTGTATACGAAGCTGCAAATTGTAACGGAACCGGCGGTCGCAACCGGCGCACGGCAGGCCCCGTTGCCGCCCTATCATGATCGGCACCGAGCCGTTCATCATCGAGACCACGTCTCGGTGGCTCGGGTCGAGCAGATGGCACTCCATAGCCTCGTTTTCCTCGCACCAAAAGTCGCACGGGGTGCATCTGTAGCTGCCGCTTATCTGAAAAATCGAGGAGAAGAGGAAGAAGAGGAAGAAGAATAAATGAAGATAGAACGAAGAACCCTTGTTTTCTCTCTCTCTCTCTCTTTTCTTTCTTTCCTTTTTTCTCTCTCTTTCTCTCTCCTTTCTTTCCTTTTCTCATTCTCTCTTTCTCTTTCCTTTCTTTCCTTTTCTCTCTCTCTCTCTCTCTCTCTCTCTCTCTCTCTCTCTCTCTCTCTCTCTCTCTCTCTCTCTCTCTCTCGTTCTCTCTCTTTCTCTCGTTCGATCGCTCGCTCGCTCTCTCTCACTGTTAATGGAAAAAGATTTGCAAAGAGGGGAGGGAGATGGATACCTGCTCGAGGGTTTTGGCGTGAAGCTCGGACCTCCAATGGCGGAGGAACGTGTCCTCGGTGTTGCAATAAAAGCGGCAGGAGAAGCACTGGAAGGGGCACTGGCGAACCACATTGGCCATATTTTCGAGTAGAAAGCGGCGGGCCCGTGGCCCGCGAGGATTTACGCCCGCCACGCGGCAGTGATAATGGGAGAGCAAATGCTTGCCCATTTGCGCCCTTCTCACCCTCGCGTGGCACATCTCGCAGCAAAGTATCTCCTTCTCCCGTCTCCGCAAACTTTTCTTAACGCCAACCTTCGCCTCGACCCCCGTTTGTCCCCTCCCTTGTCCTCTCTGTCGATCGACCTGGAATCCGTTCCATCGCGTCATTTTTTGTACAAATTTATATAAAAACTGGGAGGGATGTAATAAGATAATTCGAGGAAGAAAGAAGGAATGCAAAGAGAAAACAGAGCGACGTGACGATTACTTGATGGCGAGATCTCTTGGCGACGTGGGGGTTGCCGGCGCGCGGCAGGCAAAGAACGCCGTCCATCTCTCGGACGCTCCTTCTGGCGTGCAAATCGGAGCGGAGGTGCCTGTTGTACACCAGTCGGGAGGCGAGTTTCCTGCCGCAAGGGTTGCACCAATAACCCGACCCGATATCCGCCCTCGCGCCCGGTATCCACTTCCCTCGCGTGTGCCCAGGCGGTGGTTGTTGTCCCGCGTGGTTGCTGCCCTTGGCCCCGTACTCCTCCTGCCCCCCCCTCTGCGAAACGGGCGCGCGTGAAAGAAGGGGAGAAGGGGAAGGAAAGCGATAAACAAACGAATAAGACGTAATCGGGCGTACCTGGGTTGATGGGTCCGAGGGCCGCCACTTGCCGCCGGTGTGAGACGGCGGCGGATGTTCTTGATGCTGCTCGTCTTCGTCCTCCTCCTGAAGTTGAGACATATTTTGAGGGAGATCGTCCAATTCCGGCTTCCATTTGCCACCGGTGTGACCGCGCAATGAACGCTCCCTATCCTCCTCCGACTCCGTGTACGAGCCATCCTCCTCCTCCTCCTCCCCCAAATCCTCCTCCAATATATCGTCCTCCTCCTCGTCCTCCTCAACGACTCCCTCCTCCGACTCGTCCTCGCCCTCTCCCTCGTCCTCGTCCTCGCCCTCGCCCTCGCCCTCGCCCTCGCCCTCGTCCTCGTCCTCGTCCTCGTCCTCGTCCTCGTCCTCCTCCTGTTGATACCCGAACCCGTACCTGGCCAAATCTTTGCTCGATGCCTCGTTGTTGGCGACCAACTCGGCCAATATCGTGTCCTCGAGCCACGTTTGATGAACCTGCTCCATCCTGCTCTGCGGCTCCTCCTGCTGCCTCTTCCTGTCCCCCGCCTGCCCCTTCGCCCCCTCCACGTGGTGGGACGCCATCAGGCCCTCCACCAAAGAGTTTTCCGCCTCGTGGTGAGTCTTCGACGAGGAGGAGGAGGAGGTGGATGGGGCGGTTGCTGCGGTTGCCCCAGCGACGAATGCCCCCCCTCCACCCCCTCCACCCTCGACCATGCCACCCGTATGGGCCACGTGGCCCATCGGTTGGGTCAACTTGTTACGGCCCACGTTGTGGGTCGCGGCCGCCGGTTTCGGGGGGACGATGTCGGGGAAGCCGACGAGGGACGGGATGCAGAGATAGTCGGTCGGGTCGTCGACGAGAACCGGGACCTGTGGCAGCATGTTGTGAATGTGCTGCTTCTCCTTCGCCTCCTCCCCGTCCACCTGGCCCCCCCTCTGGCCCCTCCTCCTCCTCTCCTCCTTCCTAATCGACTTTTTACCCTCGTCGAGCAACGACGAGGGCGCCTTCCGGGGATTCGTCTTCGAGCTGCTCTGCAGCTCCAACGAGCTGAAGAACGCGTCCGCGTTCAGTATCTCGGGGTAGGAGACGGTGGTGGGGGAAGCGGGCGTCGTGGGCGAGACCCACACGTTCTTGTCGTCAGGTGGACGGCATCCCGATTGACGATGGCGCACGTAATTCTCGAGGCCGTGTATCGTTAGGTGACACTTGATGCAGAAATGGGTGTCGTCGTCCTCCTCGTAGCTCTCCATCGGCCCTATCCATATTGCGAGACCAAGAGTTGGATTAATGCGGTGGACAAATTGGGATCGATACATTCGATTCGTTTCGACAAATTCGAAAACGAGTAAATGTGAAGGAAAAGGAAATATCGTTACTCTTTCATATTCTATATTCCTGAAAGTATATGGTATGGGTACACGTTTTCACGGATATCGCGTTGATTAACGTGGAAACAATGGACCATGGATTCGTTGGATTGATAATTTTTTGTAATTTTCTTTATCTTTAAGATACGTTGATTGCGTGGAGATCTAACGAATTCGAAACTTTTTATCTTATCATAACCACCCATTTCCAAATGACAAAAGGGAAAAGAATATCGTTACACGTTTTTATATCATACAATACTTCATCCATTATCCCGTAAAATGTACAGATATATACCTTTTCGTTGGTTATAGAATTATGCGAATATCCTCTTTGTAATTTTTTAATTATGCATCGACGTATCTCCGCGTGAAAGTTTGCCTAGATTCGAAAATGATAATTAATGCGTCACCGTTCTTGAAGATATGCGTGATACGCGTGGAAAAAGATTAACAAGACATTCATCTAACGATAATTCGAAACTTTGGAAAGATGTGTATATACTTTCGTATATACTTTCAACGAACTGGAAAATGAAAGAAATATCCTTGTAATTTTCCATCGATTATCCTGAAAATACATAGATACGTATCTTTCTCCATCCCCCCCCCAAAAAAAAAACGTATATCTCCACTACGAACAAATGGAGAAAACTAGAAGAATATCTTCATCGTACATTAAACCCCTCTCCTAACACTTCATCGATTGTAACTCTTCCATCAACAACATACCTTTCGAAAAAATTCGAAACTTGGTCAAAAGCATACCTATCCCTCCATAACGAGAGAAACGAAAAGAATATCGCGGAAAACTTCGTCTACCGGAAAAGAAGAAGAGAGGAAAAAAAAAGAAACCTCCAAAGTATCCTTTTCTCCCCTCTCTCTCTCTCTCTCTCTCTCTCTCCTCCCTTCAAAGTCAAGAAGAACGACAAGAAGAGCGGAAGTGGAAAAGGAGTGAGAGGGGGGAGGAAACGAGGACGGGAAGAATATCGATGGGACAAGTGACGGAGCCGTGTATGGATTACGCGTAAAGGGCAGTGCATCGCGCAACCGGGGCAAATTGAAGGCCCGATATTCGCGGAACAGAAGGGAAACAAGTTGACGCTTCGTACGAGCGCTTCGAGGGGGGGTAGGAAGATCGGTCGATGCCGCTTGGCCGTTATTCGGACGACGACACTTCGCCTCCCAGTCCTGGCCGACCCTCCGCCGCCCTCCCCGGCCCGTTACCCACCCCTGCTTACCTCCAACCATCCACCGCCCACCCCCTTCGCCACCTCCGCCGCCCCATCCTCTTCCTCTCGCCCTCCTCTCGCCCGGACGCCCCCGCTACCTCCGCCCCCCCCGCCTTGTTGCGCCCTTTCCGTTTCCCCTTTCCCAAGTCTGCGAACCTCGGCAAGCGACCTCGTGGCTCCTCGTCTCTCGCTACCCACGTCTACCTCCTCCTCCTCTTCTTCCTCTTCTTCTTCTTCTTCTTCTTCTTCTTCTTCCTCCTGCTACACCCGTCTTATTAAACGGGGAAAACTACCAAATGAGATTTCCATCCGGCTCGAAACACCGGCTCACCTCGCGACCCGATCGCTTAACGCGCGGATCTAGCCGGATCGTTTACTTTTGACGTGACTAAAATTCGATTTGTAACGAGATACCGGAAACTCTCGACGGTAGGGAGGGAAGGGAGGGGAGAAATCTACTCTCTTGGTGTGCTCTAAGAGAGTCGAAAGTTTCGAGATTCGAAGAAAGGGAGAAATAGAAGGGGTGGATGGATGGGTGGATCGATCGAGCGTGTATCTTTTAAAAATCTTTAAAATTTTTTCCCTCTGTTCTCTCCTTTCTTCTTCTTCTTCTTCTTCTTCTTCTTCTTCTCGTCTCAATATTATTTAATCGTCGATTAGATTAAGTTTGGCCAATTTTATATTTCCGATCTCTCGGTATTGGAGAGGAGAGGAGAGGAGCAAGGCTGGTAAATCGAGTCGAGATTTGCCGTCGAGAAACGTCGAGGGGATGCCTTGGTTAATTGGCCTTGGATCGTGGACAAGGATACGTCGATACGTCAATACGACGTATCCAACTTTGACGTGTCGCGAGGAGAGGAGACTTAACGTTGATCGACGATCAACCACGACGACTAATCCCTTATTACGCGCCGTAATAACGGGGAAAAAGTGCGTTACACACGCGGCGCACCTGCTACCAAAGGTTCCTCTCCTCCCTCCTCCTCCCTTTTTCGATCCTCGAGGCGCGAGGCGAAAAATAAGGAGGGATATCGGTCGAGACCAGATTTTGCCATCTAACCGGAGACACGAGGAGGAGGGGGTGGGAAGTACAACTGCCGAAGGTGGAGGAGGGATGGATACTTGTTGAACGTACGAACTAGACGAATTCCCTCTGTAGCGATGCCGTGCGAAGCTACAAATTGCACGTGCACGCCCGCGTTGCAACGGATATCCTCCGCCCCGAGAACGTGTCGGGGAAACGATCGAGCGGGTGTTTTCCACGAGGAACGAAGGAAAACCGGGCCGAGTTATAATTATATCGATTTGGAAACGGCGTGTACATATACCGTGTACATCGGCTCCCGATCGCCTCCGCCCGCTAATCCGATCGAAATGGTATCCCCCCCCCCCCCTCCCTACTACGTATCAACCGCAATTAACGGTAATCAGCCCTCGAACCCTCGCGTATCCCGCAATTCCAAAATGTAACGTAACTAACCTTTGGATCGAGGATCGATCACGATTTGGAAAAAAAAAAAAAAAAAAGAAAAAAAGGAAACCAAATCGTTCGAATCGTTTTCGAATCGAATCTTTCTCATTTCTTTTACGTTTAATCATCGGTGGGATGGATGGGATGATTTAAAAAAAAAAAAGAAAAAAAAAAAAGAAAGAAAGAATCGAGAAAGCGAATATAGAGAGAGGGGGGAGTAGAGAAGAAACGGAGGGAGGTTCGCTTTTGCGAAATGGAAAGAGAGAGGTATGGTACGTACGTATGGTACGTACGGGGCGAGATAGCCATGGACGGAACGGTCCGAGATAGGTAGAGCGCAAAGAGGTGGAGAGGTTCTGGTCTAGAAGGGAGATGGACCGGAGGTAGACGCAGGGGATGCAAGGTCCGGGGAATATTGAGCCGCTCCGTTAATGTTTATAACGACGTTAGACGTTGGTGTCCCCGGTGGCGCGTGTATAGGTGGCATAGGATAGCTGCGCTAGGTGGCTTCGCCTCCTCTCTCCCCCTCCCTCCCTTCTCACCCTTTACATCCGCGTCCTCTCATTCCCTCTTATTATCCTTCGCTCTTGTATCTTCTCCTTCTCCTTCAACGGGTTTGATTCGCTCTTTCCCCGTGGTGGCCCGTGTTCATGCGGCCCTTCCTCCCTCCCTCCCTCTCTATCTCTCTCTCTCGGCCGATCCCTTCCCGCTTCTTTCTCTCTTTCTCGGCGGTGGCACACACAGCGGTGGTAGTCGTAACAACGGTAGCAGCAGCAGCAGCAGCGGCGGCAGTAGCAGCAGCAAGCGGAGGCGGCGGTGGCGGCGGCAGAGACAGAGGGCAGAGGCAGAGGCAACGGCAGGACAGGAACTGACATAAGCGCACGAGTGTGTATGTAGAGCACGTACTCGGGGGCTCTCCAGTTCGACGGAGTAGGCGGAGGCGGGTGGGTGGGTGGGTGGTTGGGTGGTCGTGGGGACCTCTCGTGGGTCGACGAGGGTATGGGTTGCGGGTGGTGGACGGGTGGATATAGCGCGGGGGGTGAGTATGTCGGTGGGTCGACGAGGAAGAGGAGAAGGGGAGGGCTGCATCCTAGCAATGGGACGAGGGAGCCTCTGTCTAATCGATGCCGCGGCGGTGCGCGCTCGCCCCGCTGGCTATTACGCACCTTAATGTCCTTTTCCCTCGCCTCCCCCCCGCGCCAACCAACCCCCGGCCCTCTCTTCCTCCTCTTCTTCCACCTTCGACGCCGCTCTCTCGCCCCTCGACCGCCTCGGCCGCCACCTTCCTCGTCTCGCCTGCTTTTCTTCGTTTCATCGCCCCCTCTCTCTCTCTCTCTCTCTCTCTCTTTCTCTCTCTGTTTCTCTCTTTCCCTCGCTCCTTCCCGCCACCTTTCTCTCAACCTTTCCCCTCTCCCTCCCGCCACCTGGTTTCTCTCCAACACGGAGAGGCGGCCATGACACGTGTCAATCTACCGCAGACGCCCGATCGATACCGACGGACCTCGGCTTCTCTCTGCGCTCCTCCACCTCTTTCTTCGCCCTATCGTCGACAACCACCCCATCCTCGTCCACCTCTAACCACCCCATCCCCCTCGTCAACCGGCTCGCACGGCCAACTCGACCACCACCACCACCATCACCGCCACCCCCCTCGTGTCCCTCGCGACCCCTCTAGACCACGCGCCACACTCCCTATACCCCCGAAACCTTCTGCGAATGCTGCTATACACGTTGACGCCAACCCTCGACCCATGACCCGACCACCGACAGGATCGCGCCTATTTCTTCCTATTTTTCAACCACGCACTCGTATCTCGATCGAAAACGCGCGAAACCATCGAAATCGTTCTTCCTCTCTGTGCGTTCTCTCTGTGGAAATCTTGGACGCACACGTGGACGTTCGAGATTCGCCCAGGTTCCAGGCTAATCGCTCGGTCGAAACTCGATTCCTTCTCCCCAATTTCTCTCCCGTACTTTCTTCCCCAAATATCCCAAGTATCGTATCGTATTCCTCTCTCGGTGGTAGTGTGCAAAGTTGGCGGAGAGCAATTTATTAATAGCGACCTAATAAAAGCGAAAATTGCGAAACTTATATACACACACACATACATACACACATATATACATACAGCATATATACATACAGACATATATACATACAGACATATATACATACAGACATATATACATACAGACATACATACATATATATATATATATATATATATATTCACACACGTGCATTTTTTTGTCTCCGCCCAGAAAACATCGTTTAAAGCGTCAACCGACGCGTTTAACCGACTTTTTTGCCCATCCCCCCTCTCGTAACGTTCCTCGCTTCAAACCGAGTAATAACAGTTGCGATATTCGACGGTAAGGAGTAGGTACGTATTCGTCGGCGTGTGCGAAACGTTTTCGATACCTACGATAATTCACGGAATCGAATCGAAGCCGATTTCGTTACGTTAGAAAACGCGTAAAGTTTATCGTGGTCGTAAAGTTTCAACGAGCGCGAAAATATGCGAGCACTACGAGGAAAGAACGTTAAAGTACGATCCGTATGCGTGTTGCCTTGCCATGCTCGGTTTTCGCGGGACGGTTTTGATATTTCGATACAGGCTGACGTATCCCTCTCCTCTCACTCTCTCTCTCTCTGTCTCTCTCTTGAAATAATGCAATCGGGGAGTTTGATCGGTGGTGAAAAAAAGCAGATCCAGCAACAGTGTTAAACGTTCGTAATTCGATTAACAGCGGGTGGCTCGTCTGTGAATACTCCACGGTTGAAGTTCCAACGGTTGAAGAAGAAATTATTTTCAAACAAAAGTCGGGCACCTTCGTCTGCCTCTAAATTCTAATCGTCTATTGCCCGAGTTATTTTCGAAACTGCGAAGGTTGAGCTCGAGTTTCAGTTTCTCTTGTTCGTTGCTTGTAAATATAAAGGGATTATGATTTTACAAAGTTTCTTTTCCTTTTCGTGGTTATTGTCGAATTCATATCTTCTTTGAATTCTAGATATCGAATTCTAAATGTCTGCGTACCGCATTAGACGTCCCTCGGAAGACGAAAAATTATTTCGTGCATTTTTTAGACTCTCAAATAGATGGTAGAAGACACGAGAGGATATCGTTATTCGATAAGAAATTAGTTCTCTTGTCTTTCTGATGTTTCTCTTGTTTCATTGTCTTGTTCATTATTTTAAGTCACTTCTTCCCTTTCTTTCCTTATCAATCGACTTTTATATATTCGTTTATTGTCGAAACTATTCTCAAATTGTGCTTCTTCGAACAACTTTCGAAATTTTTATTGACGAATAGACGATTGGAATATTTGCGAAGAGCTTAATATCCGATTAAAAATTTCTCGATATTTTTCAATACGAAAGATAACTGTCAGATAATCGTATTGAGAGCGATCTCAAAAAATTCTCAATCACGAAAAAAAAGTCTCGAGAACAATTCGTGATGATATTACTCTCAAGTAAGACACATACCTTTACCATCTCGAACAAGACGAATCTTGTCTCGTTCTCTTGTACAGATCCAAATACACGTACACATCCTTTCTTCCTTTCTCTCTCTCTCTCTCTCTCTCTCTCTTTGTTCAGTGTCCTTTTTTACCCGTTTTATTCTTGTCGGTTGACCTACGCGTGGAAACGGAGCTTTTAGGAGAAACCGGAAAAGAACCTCCTACCTTTGTTTTCGGAGGTAATCCGATAAAAGAAGAAAACGTCGAGATCATGTCCAAGCGCTATAGGGTACCGCTCGGCTTACCCTCAGCGCCCTTCCTTCTTATCTAACGTTTCTAACGACATCGTCGCAAAAAGAAAAAAGAAAAAAGAAGACAACGAGATACGTTTAATCGGCATAATCCATCCACGTTTCTCGATAAATACGACGTAACGTAATTTTAACATTGCCGAACAAAAATTGATATCGATATATCGACAACCTACCCTCTCGCATGTAATATTTTATTTAGATTCAAAAATTCCCCCTCCCCCCAAAAAAAATCAACGAAACGCGATTAATCGGCACAATTCACCCTCGTTTCTCGATCTAAACGCAATATAAATTTAACATTAGAAAATGTAACATATGTTCGTAATATATCTAGATTCGAAAATTCATCAGATCCATATACTTGTTACATGCGAATGTTCTATGAGCGTGAATATAGACGTTCATCCATCAAGATTTACCGAAAGTGCAACGCTAAAAACAAAAAAAAAAGAAGGTTAAATCAAGTCAAACTCGAATTTTCTTGCATATGTTACGGAACCACTTTCAGTTCACTTGGTTAAATTCTGATTCATCGTTTTCATAATTCTCTCGCTCCGTATCACATTCATTCAACGTTTTGATTTCCATTTCGTATCCAGATTCGACACTCTTACGTAATTTCATCTGGATACTTCGGAGATTTCGGAATTCGTCGAATTTTTCTTCTCTCTCTCTCTCTCTCTCTTTCTCTCTCTTCTTCTTCTTCTTCTTCCCAACCACACATTAATTTCGATCCGAACGACTGTTCACCGTCCTTAAGTATGCCATTCGTTAAACACGTAAACACGATTTGGGATGTCAGAGAGCGTCACGTGATCGACGATACACCGCGCCACGGGTAGATAGTCGGGAAAAGCGGTGTATACGGTACTTTATTTTACGAGGCGCACTTATTTCGGGTCCCGTGGGGAACTGACTGTACGAAATGAGCAAACGTACACTGGCGGACTTGTGCACTGACCCACATTGTCGTTGCATAACGGGACGTCTTTCGAAATATTCGCAAGTTTAGTGGTCTCGGTCTCGTCCACCGACGACGGTAACGCTCGTAAACGGAACCCCTGCAGTCACCGAGAGACGCGAACGCGACTGACGCTTACCAAGGAGAGACGTGCTCGAATCAACGATTTCTCATCGCTCGAAGGAAGGGAAATTATCTCGATAATATTTTGATCAGTTTCACCGAAAAGATAAACAAACGAATTACGTTTAAATTTTCGCTCGCCCGAGAAAGTACAATCATTGATACGTACAATGATTAATACATTCATTTATTTGTTCGTTTGAAAAATTTATGGATAAATGCCCGATGTTGCAAAACGGAAAAAAAGAAGCATAGTTTGAGAGAAGTTGTATAATAAAGAAGCAGTTAGAAATTTTTAACTATTAATAACTATTGATCGAGAGATTCGAAAAATATATAAATTCGCAAGATTAAAGAAAAACGTAGAATTATATATTTCTTTTGAATGATGTTATATATTAAGAAATTGCAAAATAAAGAAAAAAATAAATAATTAATAATAAAAAAAAATCACAGCTCTCGGATAATCAAAAAAAAAATCAATTTAATTAAACGATCAAATTTGCAAAATCGTGCGATCTAGTTATTGGATAATTGGTTTGGATGATATTGAAAAAAGTCAACTGAAAGAGTGTAGAGTTACGAGAGCGCGTGCATGCCTCGAGGAGTTCGAGAAACATAGCAGATAAAAATTGTTGATAATTTTTTAACAAAAAAGTGTGCATCGATAGACTTTTCTATCGTTTTCAAGTACTCATCTGATAACGCATTCGGCAAAAAAGTACCCAAGATATATCGACTTTTCAATATTTCGCGATATATCGGTCTGTTTGTCGCGCATAAAGGAAACGATAATCCTTAATTTCAAAGTATAATTTCGATAAGTTCGAATCCTCGGTAAGAACGTGGATTCTGGAATAAGGGGAAAGATTGAGCTCCCAGACAAAACTACTGGATGGAAACGTCACCTAATAAACGATCTCGTAAACGTCGGATCGCGAACGTCGGCGGCGTTGAATTGGTCTGACGCGCGTAGAAATGACACGATCGCCTCACAACCCCAGAACAAAAACGGCACCACGATCGTCGAAATAAAATACTCTTTATGACAGTCGCCGCCGCCGCTCCGAATCCCTAACGCCATTGGCGTAAAACTCGGGCGTGACGATTGCCACGAATAACCTTCGAGGTAACTCTCGAAGAAGAAATTCTTCGAGACAAGAATTTTTTTTATCCAATGTACAAAATTGAATCTGATAATTCGTATAATTTAGGACGAAACCTTGAAATTTCTATCGAATCATTATATACATATATATATCGATCAAAAAACATCGATCGAAATTTTTAAAGATTACGATTCTCCTTACGAATAAACTCATTTATAAAAAAAGAATCTATAATATATATTCGTCAACGACGATGATATTCTGATCGAAACGCATTTTACAGCAGCTCGAAATCGGTAGGATAGAGAAACTTAGTTGATGTAAAATTTTTGCAAAAAGAGAGAATGGTACGACGAAGGACGACCGGTGCGGGAGCGGCGGTAAATCGGTGGAGTTTTAATTGACAGAAATGTTTGGCGATAATGAAGGCAAGGTGGAAGGATCCGGATAAGTCGGAGATAGGAGCGGAACAGCGGCCGCGATGCCAACGGCGACCGACAATGGTAGCGGCGGTGGTGACGGTGGCGGTGGCGGCAACGGCAGCAACGACGGCAGCATCGGTAGCAGGAACGGCAGAAGAGGAACAGTACAGCGGCAGGACCGCGACTAGATAGAGACACAGCGGCAGGAGCATAAACATCCCGGTGGCGGCAGTGGTGGTGGCGGAGGCGGCGGGGGCAGCGCGCACGTTCCACACCGTGGGCGTCGCCATCGAGTTCCTACCACAACGGCAGGGGTGTTCTATGACGCTATAGATCATGCGGGCTCCGCCTGGTAGGCGGGCACAACCTGGTAGTTGGTACGCCAATGCTCTTTTCCCCTCGGCTCCGCCAACCTTGGCAGCGCCGCCACCGGTGCCCGCCAAAACGATCTCCGCTCACCGACTATCTATAGTCTGACGAACTCGTATCCTTCGACCTCCTTCCGATTCTTTTCCAACTCAAATCTTCGCCCCGAATTATCGTAAAATATTCTCCGCCGGGGGTAACGTCCCCCCTTGCCTCGGTGACGGATCGAAAACTTGCGAGGAGCCTTCGAATTTTCGGATAAATAGCCACGATCATAACCGCGATACCCTCGTCCTCAAACCCGAGCAACTCCTTGTTTTTCCTGTTTCTTTCGGGGAAAGAGCGTTGTGCATTCGCCACTGGGAGACGGGAAGACGGCAAGAGTAATTTTAAAACGCGAATTTGTTATAGCGAACGCTCGGTCTATATAGTACGAGTTGAAATCGTTTTAAACTTTCGCGCTCCCCTTTCTTGAGAATCCTTCTTTATTTATTTAAGAATAAAACTCTGTAATAATGTTTCCTAATGACACGAGAAAGGTTTCGTTGTATCGAAGTTTCGACGTCGTTACGATTTGAACTTTACGCGTGTATTCGTCGATTTCGTTTACGATGTATGTGCGTGAAATCTCAATATCGAATGTAAATCGATTATTGGTATATATGATTTCGATATTAGATTGAAAATATATCTATATGCGTGATTATGCTATTATATTTTTAATAAGATATATACATATAAAATATAATATATACATATTAAAATATAATAGCATAATATGTATATACTATGTCTATTTAATAGCTATGGCTTTTGTTTCTTTTTTTTTTCTATTATGTAATAAACATTAGAAACATTTCAAGCTTATTTTTGTTGCTTACTTGTTTCGTAAATCTTAAATCGAATACGTACACAAAGTTGTCGCAAGTTTCGTACAATTTTTGAGGTTAGGTTATAAAACTTCATTCTATCAACTTAATAGCGATATGCGAATTAATTTGCTATAGTACAGCACGAATTTCGATGAAAGACAATAATTATGATGCACTCACCAAACTTGGCAGAAAGCTCACTGTCCTGAAAGGGTTGAAAATATCGAGAAACTCGTAGGTGTGGCTCCGTGACGCCGTAGTACCGTGGCAAGCTACATCGTCGAGCAGCGCCTCTACCGGCGAAAAGAAAAATTACTCGTGCAGAGTGGTTCTCCCCTCTCGTGGTTTGGAGCGGGGCCGAGGTGGTTGGGGACCCCGCCTCCTTTCTCGACCATCTCTTACGCGCGCGAGCGCAACATCAGTCCCTCGGGCCCATCGACGAACTTTCGTCGCACCTTTCCGGTCTCGTTATTCGCGAAATCGTCTTTTTTTTTTTCGTTTCTCGTCTTTTTTCCCCCTTTTCTCTCTCACCAGAGATCATAGTGCAAACCGAGATAAAAGGAAAACGCGTTGGTGCCAGTGTGCGATCAAGTTGGAGGAGTCAGTGCATTCAACGACGTGGAGTGGTTGTCATTGCGCCGCCGCTAACCTCTCTACCAGCCCCTTCGCCGTTATTACCGCGGTGTCGAATCGACAAGTAGCCGAAGAATAGCAACGGTTGCGGAGAATCGTCTCTCCGATTTCGTCCGCCGTTTTTCGTATTCGTTCTCTTCCTCTCCTTTCGCCCACCTCCGCTCGACTCGTTCTCATCCTTTTTCATCCGAGCGACGCCGTCTTTTGCTCGGCTTTGACTTTTGATAATCGTCTCGTTTCCGCGAATCGTATCGGTCGGTAAGGTGAACGCGGACGCGAACGCGAACGAACGCGAGTATACAGTGGAAGAGGTGAAAAAAGAAGAGTCGGCGAAGAGAGGGCAAGAGGCAAAGCATAGCAAGGAAGAGCTGGCAAGCGAGGAAACGAGAACGAGTGGAGGAGACGAGAGGGAAAGAGGACTACTACTCCTGGGGCCCCCCACCACACGGGCTGCCGCCGCGACGCCAGTCCGTAGTCAGTCAGCGCTGGACCGCCGCCCGCTCGATTTCGCGATCCACGAACGACGGTAGCCACCACTTCCACCTCCACCTCCTCCTCCACCTCCGCTTCTTTTCTCTTTACCTTGCTCACGTTCTTGCCCTCTACCCCTGCATTCTTCCTCTCGCTCTCTCTCTTTCCCTCTCTCCTTGTCTCTCTCTCTCTCTCACTCACTCTCACTCTCTCGCAATATCATTTTATTTCTCTCTTTATCGATATCTATCCATTCGTTCCTTCTCCTCCCTATCTTTATCTTTCTCGGTACTTTACGTCATCCTATTCTCTTTCTTTCTCTCCTTTTATTCCCCTTTTTCACCCTTACGCTTTCAATTGGTCTCCAAGGTATACACGTACGAGCACGCACATAGATGCGATCGCGTATCGGTTCTCTCCCTGTTTCTCTTGCTCTTTTCTCCATTTTCCTCTGTCGAGCGAGCTTTCGCTAGCTCCGTACGTACGAACGTAAGTACGTACGGTGGAGTGTCGTGCACGCGTCCCAAGTGGATGCAAGGCGTCGTCGCGAGGCATACGTCTCGTAGATAAGTTGTCGCGTGATCGTAAAAAAATTCTCGATCTATCGATGGTGGATCGAATTTTTTCCCGAGTCAACGAATCGTTCCTCCGTTTCGAGAGTCGCGCTGCCGTCCCGTGCCGCGCCGCGTCGTGTCGATCGTCTTTCTTCACGGTTTCGTGTCATTTTCGCGAATAAATCGGGACGCGCAAAGTGAATTCAGGGTCTGTAGTGACACCGATCAATCCTCGATACGGTAACACGCGTCAAAAGTGCTCTATCGACGTTCGTCTCGTGCAGTTTTTTCTCTCGACGATTCCACGCGGAGGAACGAACGATCGCTTTCCGAACGCTTTTTGGTGTTTCCCTCGCGACGCGCAACTTCTAGAAAACGCCACGCGTGTCACTTCACTTTTTTATCTTGGATCTCTCGTAGGTGCGGCTTAACCGACATCGTAATCTTCATCCCAGAAGCAGACCTGTGTTTTCCTGCCGTTTTCCAAACAGTGGAATAGTTTCAAAGTTGCGAATCGTGCCTGGTCCATCTTCCGACGATGATGCGACAGTGATACAAGCGATAATCGATGATCGCCAAATGCGATTACGAGATCCGTTACGAGTGAGCTCTCTTGACCAATCGCGGATGGATCACGAGTCTTGGGGACATTTCAAACCGTACAAGTGCAATCAGTGCGCGACATTCCGTGAATGTAACTGCAATTTCGAAACTGGAAGATATTCTCCTCGTATACGATAATAAATAGTTGCGTTCTTCGTGATCAGTAGTGTATACGGGCACCGATGTAGGTGCGACACGTTGTAGAAACAAGAATCGATAAGTCAACAGCGAAATGGCACCGATCGTTGAAACGCCGAATCCGACCACTAAACGATCTATCGAAATCGCGATGAGGTAGTGCTTAACGGATAACGCGCGTGTGGGTGACTGTAGTGCACATATAAGGGAAACTTTGAACAGTTTCCCGCGGAAGATCTACACCGGATCTTCGGGCGAAATTTCAACACACGACCGTCACATGTTTGGGATCCGATCGACTACGTTTAACGAGCCAAGACCTGGAGGCCACAGAGAGAATCGAACATCTCCGAAGGACGCAGATGCCCCGAAGGAAACAGCACGCTCCACAACGTATGAAATGTAAGTGAATTTTTAATATTGTATCCTTATTGCGACGAGGAAAGGAATCCTCGAAGAAAGGTAGCCAGCCGGAAAACAAGCTTTCAACATCGTAATTAACCTTCCAAAGTGCGCTAGAGAGTAAAAATTAAAAAAATGTTGTTTATCGAATCTAATTTATCAAAAGCTGGTTGCCACGATTTCGAGTTGAACGCTCCTTCATTGTTATTTTCCAGTACGGGAGATACCACGTGTAAGCACGTTACTCGATAGTATCACGAGTCGTTTTTCTGACTAATTTCATACCCGTATTCGTTTCCTCGATAAAACCGCATTTTTTCTACTTTTCTCTTTCTTTTTTACGATTCGAAAAAACCGTTAATAAAGAGATAAATTTCATCGATTCTAAACGTCCTTCGATTTTGCAATCGATCAGTGCATTATTCATTCCATGACTAAATTATTTTATCAGTTAATACAAGTTATTCGCAAAATATGTTAAATATCTTTATGCATCGTTTAATCTAAAGTGACTACTATAAAGTCGCAAGAAAATTTTATCTCGACTCGTAATATTCCGTTGAATATGTTCGTTGAAATTATAACGTTAACCTTACTTCTTTTTCGAATATCTAAAGAATTTTTAACGTATTTATTCACGCAGAAAAGCATAAATTTCTTCGCATAGTGCAAAAAGATTCGTAAACAATTTCTTTTTCAAAATTTCGTGCGATTCCACGAAAGATTATCTCAATTATCGTTCGACGTTTCGAAAATAGAACTACTTTTCCGCGAATTGCAATATTTGACACCATCGTTGCGTATCGTATTACAAAACTCGACATCGTTAAAAGAATATTTTAACGTTAGAACGAAGATATGCCTGTATCACGTGACAAAGAAAATAAAAAAAATTCGTTATGAAATGAAAGGCAGTTGGCGAAATTTCGTGGCGACTGGTAGAAAAAACAACCGTGAAACTGGTAGTGGATTCGTGGGTTTGAATTCTCGACGCGCGCCATGCTGCTTTTCCCACGTGGGGAGCCATGAGGCGTAAACAAACTCGCCCCTGGTGGAGGACGCCATCTTGGTGAAGTTCTGCCGGAAACATTTACAATTCACTCAACTTGCCCTACCGAAACTCGGCCAAGCGCCGATAAATCTCGTTGTGCGCGCGCGCGGATACACGCCGCGTACATAAATCCACGGCAGTCTACGGAGTTTCGGCGCCGTAAACGCCACAGTTTTTCGCCAGCTTCCGTGGTGCCTGGCCATTGCCGAGCGAATTCAACTTTTGATCACGTTTTTGCGGAATCTCGCGTCTCTCCGCCACGATCCACCGGATTCTCTTATTCGTCGAATACGCGAAATCTAACTAAGAATATTTATAATAATTTATAATAATTGTTGAATTTCGGTGAGAAAGAAGAAAGGAATATCCTTTTGTGCATCGAGCACGAAAAATTGCTGAAGATATTTATAGTAATTTACATATAATTGTAATTGTATATATGAGGATTTCGATGAAAAAAAAAAAAAATTCATCGGATTTTTTTCCTTTAAACACGCGAACTTGTTAAATATATACATTTATAATAATTAATTATTCGACGATTTCGAATCGATTCATCGGATTTTCTTATCCGTTAAATATAAGAATATTTATAATAATTTATAATAATTTTTCGAAAATCTTAAAGAGAGAAGAACAAAAACTATAATGAATCCATCCTTTTGTTCGGCGATCTCGGTGAAAAGGGAAAAAATCGGTGACCGTTTATTAATTCGATTACGAGGTATAGAAAATATGAAATGGAACACAGTACGATGAAGCCGTCAGCGAAAGTAGGCGCGAATAGATTAAGAAACGACGAAATATGCCTGTATAGATCGTGGAACGTGGCTTGGACTAATTTCTCCGTTTAATTTATGATGTCCCGGTGAAAGGATCTGAGAAACGCGCCGATCCTTACGAATCGATCTCTCGTCTATCTCGAGCCTGCTATCAAGCATTTACGCTGCTACTTCGAGGAAGTTAATTAGCAGTATATTATCGTGAAAAGATTGCCGGCTAGATCGGTGGCTTCGTTGTCACGAAGGAAAATTCTCGAGTTAAAATATACATCAAATCGATTGCGAGAAAATTGAAAATTCGAGGCCGCGTCGATAATCGTCTGTTCATCTGTTCGTGGGTTAACACCGGTTTCGGATCGGATGGTAAACGGTTCGTTTAAAGTAATCGGTTGTGGAAGGCTCGCATTATTTATCGCAGCTCTTTTCGACCGGAGGAACGATGGGCGATTCAAGATCGCGTTAGTCTAACGCGTTGGCTATTTATCAGAAAATTCGTAGCTGGCGCAACAGGTGCAGTTTCACAAGGCATCCTCTCTTCTTAATGTCCGAAAAAGTAAACTCGTCCGTAATTCGATCTCGCCGCACTTTCGATCGTATGATGGGCCGAATCATGTTACATCGTGCCAGCCAATCGGTAAGGAAGTAACCGGCAACGATGCGTTTAACGCCTAAGCTAGGTTTCCTAGGCGACGATCGTTCACTCTCGTATATCGTCGACAATGTTTCAGTCTTGTTTAATATTCGTCAAATAACCACGACGAGGCAGTGTCGCGGATATGAAACGAATTTTGGAAGAAGAGAAGCTCGATAGCGGCGCGCTAATTATAAAGCGTCGCTCGAATAACTTCGGAGGACACGATCGAGTTGGCCACCGTTCCTTGCGTTTCTCCACGACTCCGTGATCCACGGTTCCATTCATAAAGCAGGAAGAGTGCTTTAAGTTGGCGCACGCGCAATTCCTAACGGCCGTCGTCCGTCTTCGCTACCAGATATTTTCGGCGGTCCGGAATTATAAAGCCAGCACGGTACTATATGGTTTCATCCGAGACGCCACGAGACTTGGTCGCGAGATTCGTCGGGATAACGAAATGAAAATGATCGATTCGACGACGGAATACGAACGACTCGCCTGTATCCAAAGTCACAAATTTCTTTCGGTTTATATTTGAAATATAATTTTGCTTATTCGACGTTTTGTTTTCGTTCTCGTTTCTCCTTCTCGTTTTATCGATTTTACCATCGCTGACGAACAAAAAACTAAGATATCGCTAACATCGAAACTTGAGTACTCGAGAGCCAATTGTTTTCTTTCTTTTTCTTTTAAAGAAGATAACCTTGGATAGAGAAAAAGGAGAATACACTTTTTCTATACGCATACCTGCTGGAAGGTTCGCGAAACGTGGCGCAAAAAATTTACGACGGTTTCTGACGTTCTGGAAGGGACATCACGGGACATGCGGTGCACACTCCTACCAGATACCTGCCCCCACTCGCAACGAGAAATTTCACTACCTATCGTGGTAAAAACCCTTGGTGACCCGTGGCGAACGACGCCCATTGCGCAAAACTTTCACCTCAAACAATGCCGGCGCATTTTTCGGCCTCGAGGCCTCACTCCTCCGCGGCCATAAATCCTTCACCCCTGTGGAAAAAGCGTGGTGTGCCCTTTGCTCGGAAGGTTTGGGTCGACGCGGAAACGAGGAGGAACCCGCATAACTTGTGCGACTAAACACGGGAAATCCAGCGACAGTTTATCGCTTAACAAACCTTCGAAACGCACGCGGAAAATAGGATGGGAATCGCCTTGTACGGATCGATGGAAAAGCTTACGGCTCGAAAATGCGTATTCGTTTTCGTGGAATCAATACGATACATATCGCCGATACATCGAGGACAAATATATATCCGTGCACGTACAATCGGTTTTCGACTCATAACGAATTAACCATGCGTGAAAGATTCGAGTTCGGGTGCTTTCGCGTCACGCGCGTATACACCAGCTTTCTAATCTGCTTTCATTATTTCCGGTGACCATGATTTACTCCTGATATCGTATCGACGAGCAAATATGCCAAAAAACGAAATATGCGCGTATTTCGGGATAAATGAGATCGCGGAGGAAGGAACTTGGTCGTTTTCCATTTCTTATAATCTCCCGCCGCAACGATATTTCTCGAATCATATACGAAGTATTCCCGTCCATTCGTATGCAAACGGCGGACAAGCTGGACGACAGATTCGATCGAATTACAATTTTCATGGCTCGCCCTCGGTTCATCCACGACACGCGTGGTTATTTAACTCTTTCGGATGTTTCGATGCACCCAGAGGGCACGTTTCGAGGGCGCGGTCGTTGATCGACCATCTACGTATTTACGCATACGCCTATACGTTCGAAAGTAAACGTAGCTTACGCATAGCTCAGAGTAATTTACAATTTCGTGCAGAGCTTCGGTTGTAATTTATTCTCCCGTTGGAATATTCGGTCGGATCGAAGGAAGAAGTTCTTCGATCGCGTTTCCACGACGCGAGTTGACGACGACCAAGCTGTCGTCGATATTCATATTCGGTATGAATCATTTAACGCGATTAGACGTTTCATCGCGTTAAGCGCGAGCAGCGGCATCGCGCGGCCTCGGCTCTCGCGTCCCTCTCACCCTATTTTCGATGCTCGTAAAACCGGCGTCGCTGTATCCGACTGATCCGTCTCCCGATTTATACCGAGAGACGAGCGGCGACGAGTCGCCGCTCGGGACGCCGCGGCTCCCGCAGCCGGATCTTTCTCCGCGCCATTCTCTAAGCGGTGCTAATAAATTAGCCGGAGAAAAAGACGGCGGTACGACAGATGCCCGATGGCTGCCATAAAGGAACTGCTAGAGACGCTCGCGGGTGGTGGTGGCACATCAAAGCATATCCGTACCGACCCGATGCAGTACCGTTGTTTTATGTTTACCATGGGATTTGTTGCTCCTCTCCGTTTGCCTGACAAACACCCGAGTGAGTTATATATCGCCGGTTCATACTCTCGAATAAATTCGCGATACCCGTTGCGCGCTCGTTCTTGCTCGAACGAGCGAGCGAGCGAGCGAGAGAGAAAGAGAGAGAGAGAGAGAGAGAGAGAGAGAGAGAGAGAGAGAATGACCCGAGTTGATCGAAGTGGAGGGGAAAGACGGGCGAATTATCGTGCCGCGAAAACGCGAGAGAAAAAGGGTGGGGGATCGAGCGTAGCATTCTTACGAGAATTCCTTTACCGATTCTCTTTTTCCACTTGGGCGTTGATCGGTCCAACGAGAACGCAACGGCGTGTCCTCGTAGCGACGACACGGCGTGCCACTCGAAAACGAACTACCGCTGCAGAGGTTGGCATCGAACGTGCCGGCACGCTTAAGTGACTTTCGGTGTTTGGCCTTTTGCACGCGGCGAGAGAGTGTTTTGCCTTTGCGACAACGCTCTCGCTTTGCGGCTACGCTCGCGGACCAACCACCACGCGGAGGCGGCAGTGCGTTTGACCTCTCGCTTCTCCCTCCCGCCCTCGCTCCCCTCACGCACACGGGTCCCACCGACTTTTTATTCCCCTTTCCGACCTCCCTCGGGATACCTGTAGTGTAGCCGTGCCACGGCACTTTCCGCGCAGATAACTAAATCGCCGCCTCGCCGGGCTTCGTGGAGACGCGTCCGTCGCGGTGATCGGGGTGAGTAGGTAAAGGGGCGAAAGTGGGTAAGCTCGAGGGTGCGGAGAGAAAGTGGGGAAGCAGACGGATACGGTTTACGCTTGGCTCAGGTGGGGGACGACAGAGAATATCGTTGTTCGTAACTGGCTATGTATGCTCGAGTAAACTGAAGGCGGACAAGCGGGTCTCTCAAGTTTTTTTCCCTCTTTTTTTTTTCCCCCTTCTTCTTTTTTTTCTTTTTCTTTTTTTTTTTTTTTTTTCTTTCTTTTCCGAAGACTCGATGAAAACGCGTTTACGGTTTCATCGATAGGGAGATGAAAGGAAACCTATCCTCTGATCGTTACTCGGGAAGAGTAATCGCTGTTGTAAAAGTACGTCCAAGAGTAGAGATACGTCCGAGAGTTGCCGCTCGCGAGAGAGAAATTTGTCCAGACGTCTTCGAGGGAAGATTGGAAGAGTGGAAAGATCCCGCAGGAAAATAGCGATCGCGGAATACCCGAGCCAAAACTCGTAAACGCATACGCATGCATAACCGTGTTCGAGGGACGAGACGACCAAGTTGCGCACACTGACGCACCCGTCCCTATGTGTGAGGCGTACGGACACGAGAAAAGTACGGCGGTATCGCGATACAGTAGCCAAGCTATTCGTAGCCATGCACGTACAATCTAGGTACTGTTTCGCAACGAGAAGGCCCCGAAGGGGAAGTAAGCAGTATCTCTCCAGTTTCCCTCGTGGCCTCTCGGTCCTTGGTCCTCTGTCCTTCGTCTTTTGGTCGTAGCGATCTCTCTCTCTCTCCCTCTCTCTCTCTACACGATAAGTCTACTACTACGCTCGCCGCTTCATCCACCTCGACGCCGTGAATCTCCACGAGTCTCCGCGGTAGAAGGGAAGATCGGAGTGGGGTTCTTCTCCATCCGACCGTCCGTCCATCCGTTCGTCCAGCCGTATCGTCTCGTCTAGTCTCGTCTCGTCTCGTCTCGTCTCGTCTCGTCTCGTCTCGTCTCGTCTCGTCTCGTCTCGACTCGACTCGTCTCGCGTGACGGCCTCGTCAGCCGTCAGCCAAGCTCCGTCCGGATCGATACGCTTGCCACCCTTACGACCCCAACTTCCTCCACCTTCTCCTGTGAAAAGCAATGCACCTACCATCCGCGCCCCTCACCATCGCCATCACCTACCCACCCTACTACTCTCTATCCCTCTGCTCGCGTCTCCTCCGCGAACCTTCCTTTTCCCCTGACCCCCGCACCTCTTCCTCTGCCACCTTCTCCTCCTCCTCCTCCTCCTCCTCCTTCTCCGGCTGCTGCCTCCTGCCAGCAAGCAGAGTCTAGTTGAGTCGAGTTGAGCCACCGGCCGGGTCAGAAGACGTCTGCTGCCCGGGCGAGCGACAGCTACCACCCTCTCCATTCAAACACCCACCTCCAACCACCCTCATTTTACCACCTCCCCCTTTGCCTCCTCCTTCGACCGTCCAACCACCCACCCCTCGACCTACTCCACGACTCCATTCTACCGCGACGTGCCGCGAGATGGACAGCCTCGCCTCACCGTCGAATCCGCACTCCAAACTCGCTCACCCCCCTCTGTATCGTTCACATAAACGGCACCCTTCCACGTATTGGTGAACGCCACCGTCCTCTTCCTCGTCAACCAACTACCATCCTCTCGCTACTACCATCGATGCCAACTCTTCCACCTCCTCCACCCCTTTCTTCGACTCCTCCATCTCCTCCTCCTACTCCTTCTCATCCTACTGGTAGACTAGAACTGCTGCTGCTGCTGTTGCTACTGCACCATATCCTACCCCTTCGCGACACCGTATCTCGGCCTTCACTTTTCGCGACTATTCTCGAATGAACCGTCCGAGTATGACGGGGACCATCGCGCTGTCACCGATTCGCCCCTCTCTCTCTTTATCTCTCTCTCTTTATCTCTCTCGTCTGTCATGTGTCTGTTTCTTCCGACGACCACCGTTGCCAATAGATTTCGAGTCCGAAGAGAGAAAATCCATTGGAAATGTTTCGAAAAATATTATCGTATTTCTTTTTCCTTTTTTTTTTCTTTTTTTTTTTTTTTTTTTTGTTTTAAAGTTCTCGTTTATTTATCGGTTTCGGTATCGAAGGATTAAAAGTCACGATGATTATTACCCATCCATTCCCTCTCCTTTCGCGTCGGATACTCTGCCGCGCTGGCGAGGAGGATCTTCCGTAATGAATCATTAGTAGTCGAGAGTCAATCGAAGATTAATTAATCGTTTGGATTCGAGAACCAATTAAAGTTTCCTCGACGACGAATCCGTCTGCCCGCTACCCGAGCACCGTAAAGATCCCGATTTGTTTTCACTCCGACTTCCATCCAACTTCGAACCTCGAAACGTCGCTCGCGTTCCCAATCGCGTTCGACGGATCGTCGCGAGATCCTCGAGACAAAAATTTTAAAAATCTTTCTCCCTCCTCTCTGCCCTCGTTTCTCTCTCCCGACACGTCGAAACGACATCGATCGCTCACCTTTAACGCGACAAATCTTCGACGCTGTCACTTCCAAGTTTGATGACCCGTTGATTCTCGATCAACCCGGTGAGAAGCGGAAAATACTGGAAAAGTACTAGGAAAAGAAGAGAGAAGACGTTCGAACGAAGGAGAGGAAGGGATCGAATATCGAGTATGGAAAAAAAAAAAAAAAAGAAAAAGAAAAGAACGAAGACGGTAACGAAGACGTTACAATCAATCCGCTCGCCTAAACATCGATGCCGTTTAATTAAACGATTTGAGATTTCCTGTCAACTGTAATGGACCAAAGTTTCATAGTTCACCGAGAGTTTACTCCCGTCCCGTTTGATTTTCCCACCAAATGATCCAACATCACTCGTCGTTTCAAACTAACCGTCGTTCGAAAACGCGGATCTCGTTCACGCGTCGAAGCCTGTTAAAATCGCGTGCCGTTTTTAGAGAAGAAACGAAACGAGGTATAGGTTGAAACGAATCGTTTTGCGCGCTATTCCTTCGAAGAGAAAGAGAGAGAGAGAGAGAGAGAGAGAGAGAGAGAGAGAGAGAGAGAGAGAGAGCCATGCCCAGTTTTTTTTCTTCCACCAACGTGACATACGGTGAAAATTATTGCCGTCCTCCGTGCTGCCCCTCTGTCCGCTCCCCCCCCCCTCCTCCCTACCCGCTCCGCCGTCTCACTCCCCCGCCTTCTTGCGGGTCGGACGAGTCGGAGGCGATCCCTGCCTCCCACGATACGGCACTGACGCCATCGTAGATGGGTGCCAGCTATCTAAGGGGTGATTTCTAATTTATGAGACTGGGGCGATGTGATGAACAGACGTCATAAAGCATGTCGCGCCCCGCGTCTGCAGCCTGCCACTCCTCCTCCTCCACCTCCTCCTCCTCCTCCTCCTCCTCCTCCTCCGCCTCTACCTATGCCTCTGCCTCCACTCCTCTTACTTCGCCCCGGTTCCCAACCCGGTTACGCCACCCCACCCGACCCCCTCCTCCCCCCCGTTACCCGACCACCCGACCACCCGTCCAACCGTCCACCCCCCTGTTATCGCTGCCTCCAACCTCACCCAACTTCTTCCACCTTCCGACGAACCCTACTTCCAACGCCTCACACCACCGCCCCGTGATTTGTGGCCTCTCGAATTCTCTTCGCGGGCTCCTCTCCTTCCCGAAACTTTCCCTCTCTCCCTTCTTCCTCTTTCTCCCTTTCCTCCCCCTTTCCTCGCATCTCTTCGCATCTCTCGCTTCACCCACGGCTCTATTATCCTTCCCTCTTCATCCGTCTATCTATCTATCTATCTATCTATCTATCTGTCTGTCTATCTCTCTATTCGGAGGATCGCCAGGGTCGCCTATTCGCCACACGGGCTCGTTGAATTCTTCATAAGGAACATAGACAACGCGAATGTTGTTGGAAACGATTCTGTCATTCCCTTCCTCCCCCTCTCGATTATTAATTAGCTTTGGTCGTATCGTGGTGGCTCTCTGCTCGATGGTCAAACGTTTCGCGCCTCCTCTTCTCCACGATCGAACTATACGAATTTCTACGATCGAATTTGATTGAATATATCGTGTTCATGTATAATAAATAAGCGATAAATATGTGGATGACGATGATGATTTTCGAAGGAAATACGTGTCGGGTGAAATATACATTTCCGCGAATAAGAGAAGGATATACGAGAGGAGATGGGGAAATTATATGGGGATAAGATAAGAGATAGGTAGATTCGCTTTTGAACCGAGTTCCGATCTCGAAACTTGGCGGACTTAATTATGGATCGTAATATTTGGACGGCTCTCCCCGATTTCGAGCACAGTTAATGCGAGCACGGAGGCCGAGCCGATCGAACCGATCGGTTTATATCGGCTCCAGATACCTACCTACCACCACCTCGGATCGAGGCAGGTATAGGAACCTGTAAGGGGAAGAACTGTTGGCTGAGAGGAGATCGACGGTTGGAAACGTTAGCGACGCGGCTCGACGGAGAGAACCTTTGTGAAAAATCGTGTTATAACCCTAATTTAATTTTATGGCCGGCATTACGGCGGATTGTGTTGTATATCGGGGGCCTGGGCATAATGGCCGTATATGGCCGCGTATAATAATGGACAGGCCGTGGGACGGGGGAGGGAAAAGAGGAAGGAAAGGGAGAAAGACGGAAGAAGGAAGAGGGGGGTGGTGGAGAGGGAAGGTAGGTAGGAGGAAGGGCGGCTAATAATCAGTTGTAACGCGAACCGTCGTAAACCGCAAAACAACTAGGATCGAGCGGAGAGGGAAAAAATAGAGAGAGGAAGCGTCGAGGAATGGGCGAGGCGGGGACCGAGGCGGCGAGGGTGTGTGTTTATATGTAAAAGGGGTGGAAGTATCATTATCTCCGCGTCGAAATGCCCTTTCGTCGCTCGATTCCTCGATTCCAACAGAGCCGTTTGGCGCCACCGGATCCTCCAATCGGATCTTCAACTTTCGCTTTTTAAGCGTCGAGGATGTCGATCACGAGAATTATTTTCGTATTTTCTAACGCGTCTTGCGAGAGAATTCTTGGATTCGTTGTCGTCGGTAAAGTATTCGAAACGCAAGATCGATAAAACTATCTCTTTGCGAGTCTACATTGAGCGTGGCCGATGATAGATTTAGATAATGTATTTGGAAAATTGGATATTGTTTGTATTCGTAAAAATATAAAGAAACGTAAAATTTGAAAGAAAAGAGACTTATATACGTATGTGAATTATATAAGCGGAGAATAGGATAAAATGATTAATTATATACCTTATACGTGTTATCGTGTTAATAAATATCGAAATAATGGAAAACAATACGATATCCACTTTAGCGATGACTAACGAAATTACCATAGATCGATTGGAATGAAAAATTTAAAGGATATCAGCTTCGAATAAATTTCAGCCCTCTCCTACACGAGAGAATTATATTAATCGAGAGACGGAAACGGGTAGATAGAAATTTCGGGAGGAGTTTTGCGATTTTCCGATTCCTCGAAAATATACCCGTATTTTTCGTAACGATCGAAAAAACGGGCAATGGTCCAAAAGGCGCGAGAGAAGGAACAGAAATCATGGTACAAAATTACTATAATACATCGGGTGTATCGAGGCCGGGACAAGAGCCGCGTATTCCGTTATTATTATTGATCGGTGGGGAGCGATATTAAAGTGGCCAGAGGGGATTCTCTATATTTACGCTGGTTCTTCCGAAAACCGTGAAATTACTGATAATCACCGTGAGCGGGAAGTAACGCGGCTAGACTCACCCTTAACAATAACCGCGACGCTATAATCACCGATCCTTGCTCCTCCTTCCTCTTTCATGCCCCCTCTATTCCCTTTCTTCTCTTCGATCTTTTCTTCGATCGAATGTAGCCGAGTTCGTTTTCCCCGCGCGCAATAACCATCCTCGAATTTCGGATACCCGAAACGACCGTCGTTTCCGATCGATTAATACCTTTGCTTGCATCGACCTCTGTTTCTTCTGAGAGAGAAAGGAGTAAACGATGGATTAAAAAAGAAGAGAAAAAAAAAGGTCGAAAATACGACAAAACGGCTTACCTACGTTGCAACGAGGCACGTCTCCCCCCTCTATGCGTATATTCGAGAGGGAAGGAAGAAGAAGAAGAAGAAGGAGCCAGAGCGGGGTCAGCCATCGTGCGGGTAGGCAGCAGTTCGACTCGGGCTGCCGGCCGCCGTAAAAACGTCAATTAAAGTGTTTTATTTGATCCTTCGTTAGAACGTTGAAATGGAATTTTGATTTATGACCGGTGCTGTTCTCGTGATGTGCGTGTGCGAGGGCACAAGTGCGCCCGCGCGCGTACGCGTAAATAAAATAAATAGGAGGCTATAATTAGGTCGGTCGGTACGGTCTACCGCTCGGTCGATCACCATATACGACCGGTTCCACTCAACGTGGATACCTACTACCTCGAGCGTACGAATTCTTCGTACCCTCCAATGTTTCTCACATGATCCGTAGAAAATAATACGACCATCTTCACGATCGTTTCTGAGAGGTTGTTGATCGTAAACGCTTTCCACCGGTCGGTAACGAAATCGGTAATGGGTGAAATTAGTCGGTTCGAGGATCTCTTTATCGGAACGTATTTAATAGCGTGGTTATCGCGGAACAGAAAGAGAAAAAGAGAGAGAGAGAGAGAGAAAGAGAGGGAAAGGGAGAAAGAGAAAGAGAAAAAAAACAGCGAGAACTTCAACGACAGGCTCCAGCGAGATGCCCACGCGCTCGTCGATGTCCTCCCGAAGCGATTTATTATCGAGAACCGGTGTACGTTCGGGAGCGTCGAGGCCGAGGAAATAACACGTGCGATCAGAGCGTGCGCTGGAGCGAGCGAATGACCGAGTTAAGTGAAGAAGAGTCGTACCAGCCGTCCCGCCAGCCGGCCGTCCAAATGTTATTGTTTATTGTGGCCCAACGACAGCTTGATTTATCATGCGAGCCGGCCATAGCCATGCGTGAAATAGTGGCATAATCCCGTTGATTTGTGGCTACCATTGTTCGCGCTACCACTCTGCTGAAAGTATTTTTCTTTTTTTTTTTTTTTTTTTTTTTTTTTTTGTCTATTTTTTCGTTGTTTTTTTTTTTTTTCGTTTACACTCGATTATTGTCTTTCGCGCTCGATTCGACTTTTCGCGTTTCCCGAATACGAACGACTCGCGAGGCTCGTCGACGCCTTTTTCCACTCTCCTTCCAAAATTCCTTCTTTCTCGCAATCGTGACGGTTTTTCATCCGAGGAAACGCAACACCGTATCCCACTATGCGTTCTTTGATCTCTCCTTGGCTCGCGGCTATCGATAAATTGCCAAGATGACGCGATAACGACAGGGCGACGCCGGGTTGGATGCGAGCACGTAATTTGTCGAGGATAACTATAGTCCTTAGGACGACGATGTCGGTTTTCTGGCCGGTAATGCAAGCTCGAGAACGTTGCGCGAGAAAATCGAACTACTCGCTCGATTTTACGACAGTTATTTCGTAATTATAACGTTTATTTACGCGAGATCTCTACTACGTCGATGTTCAGATCCTACTTCGTCGACGAGAAGATGGCGACTGAGGAAAGTACTATTGTCCCCCCCCCCCCCTCTATTTGCCGAAACAGTTATATTTACAATCGAGTTGCCTGAAAGGCGAACGAAGGAACACAAACAATGATTCATGGCGTAAATTAATACTATAAGCCGAATGTCAACTATTGAACGCAAAATATATCCTTATTTATAAGAATCCTATTATATCGTAACACGTCGATGTTAACAATGTGTGCCCATGATCTTTACGAGTAAAAAATCTCGCTCTCTGTCATGTTCACACGCATTCATCTTTTCTACGTATAAGAATACAATTGATGATTATTACATACCATACCGTTTCTGTTCCGGGGAAATAACCATGGTACGAAAATTTCTTCGCAAAAAAAAAAAGAGAATAGTATTCGATGGTAGATGCTGTCAAGGGTCGAGTGACAAACAACTCGCGAGACTTTGAACTCGGTAAGTGGCTTGTTCTCTCGTGGGTAAGTAGCCGGTCGGTCATCGATAAGCCGACCTACTGTGCTTCTTACGCGGTCGCGTATTACGGCGCGAAACGACGGGCGGTCCCTTCCGTTTGACGAGAGCCATTCATCCTCATCCACCTACGTTGATACCCACACGTTTCAACCTTGTAACGCGCACGCAGCCACGCGTGTTCCTCCATTGTGCGTCCATCTATCACGTGTCACAAGTAACGCGGCTTCGCTGCCTCGATCGGGGTCGATGCTAGACCCGCTTTATAGCTTCGAAACGATTCCCCCCTCTCCCTTCCCCTCCCACACTGTATCACGCTGGTAATACTTGGACGTTATTGCGTTTTCCATTCGCACTTTCCGCGACACGTAACGACACGAATAATCGATCGAACGTCCACGTTCGATGAGCGGTGTCCGTTCAAGGGACACGCGTCTCCCCTATGTGTGCGTGCGTGCGTGCGTGCGTGCGATTCGAAAACATCTCTGCGGTGGAAGGGCCTCTAGCGGCTCGAAACACAGGCCCTTTGGCGATGACCTGCCAACGGTTCGCGCATTAGCTCGACAGATAGCGCTGCCTAATCGGGCCTCATAAATTACCAAATTAATATCCCGCGTTGCCGACGCCGGGCTATCCGTCAGGTGTCAGCCGCGGTGCAGATAGCAGCCTCCACCTCCTCCGCTGCTCCCACAGTTTCCCTCCACTATTCTCTCCACCGCTCATCTTCTCTCGCCAACCGCACCGATGACAAAGACGAGGAAAACAATCGACGCACGTTTTTTTTTCTCACGCTCACTTTTTCTTTCACTTTGATATCACCTCTATGCGTTTTTCGTTTCGTTGGAAGGAAGAGATGTGTAAGTTCGAGTTCGTTGGAAACGTAACAAAGGATACGCTCGATTCGATCTTCCTTCCTTCTTACTCTCTCGCATCCTCTTCCCTCTTCCACTTTGCGTCTCTCTTTCGCTTCGTAGACGCTCTTTCCGTCAGGCTGTCCGTTCCGTTTAACACGGCCACGCGCGACGCGTAAACGCATAAAGGGAAACAGAGGCGAAAGGTGTTTTGCTCGTAAGAGGGGGTGGGTGTGCCAACACGCAGTGGCGTGGAACGTAAGCGCGAGCACGTTGGTCTCTGGCGAGGAGATATTCGGATAAACGGGGAAGCAGAAGCGAGGCGAGAGAGACACGGAGGAGGAGGAGGAGGAGGAGGAGGTCGGGTGGGAGCGTCGACGAAAGAAGGGGCAAGAACCGCTTACGAATTACGCGACGAGCAGCAGCCAGCTACACAAACCGGCTTCGAGAGCTACCTTTATGCGACACGGCTGCCAATTAGCGGGCTGACATCGACCTGACTGACCACCGTGCACTGCCAACCAGTCGTTTCTTCGCCTCGCATCCTCCTCCTCCTCCTCCTCCTCCTTGCTCCTTGCTCCTCTTATCCGTCTCATCGTCATCGATCTGTCCCCGGCTTCTAGTCACGGACCCAGGTTTCTCTCGCTTCGATCCAATCCCAGTTTTCCTACCCTTTTTCCTCCTTCGTTCTCGACGCCTTCGTTCGAAAGCTTCGTCGTTTCGCCGATCATCGAGGCGAACAGAGACGAACGATTCCACGGCCGCGCGTGGGACGTTCGTGGGATTCGCTCGACGATCGAATCTTGGACGAGTTTTTCGGCGCATCGGTGTTGGTAATTAATCGGCCGTTATTCGTGCAATTTATAATATAAGCAGCAGTGTCGCGGTGTCCTCGTACAAAGATACGAGAGAAAGAGAGAGAGGGAGAGAGAGAAAGAGAGGATACTTTGGTGGACGTGACGCTTGAAATCGTGGATCGATGCCGTTTCCTCGTTCGAATCGGTCCACCTATTATATACGATCGGTGGTGGGGAAGGCGAGCGAGCAAGGCAATAATTATTACGTATATGTCGGCCGGTATTATTCGGCCGGCCTTTTAAAATGTCAATAAAAAACTCGTACGAAGCCCGCTATCTTTGTCGTTTCCTCTTTTACGCCACCCTCCTCCTCCCCCTCCTTCCCTCCCTCCCATCCCCCCCACCCCTCGCCGCTGTCTGCCCACAACCCTCGAGCGTCGCTTTCTTCTTACCCTTTTTTTTAATGCCGATGCAGCTGCACTCTTTTCAGAGGAGGAGGCCCCCGTCACGTTGCATTACGGAATGATATTTGCTAATTGGGCACGAAGATAAAACGACAACGGCGTGGCAACTAATAACGGCGTCCCTGCATCCTACACCTCCCCCTCCTCCTCCTCCTCCTCCTCCTCCTCCCTTCGTGTAGCATCATCTCCGCGTAGTTTCTCTTCCGTCGACTCGGTCCCCGTGGGGAACGGATAATCATACGTTGAACCGCGTCTAGCAACTAGCCGCAACACTTTGGGACGAGCCATGCGTCGTATCGCCCTTACTATCCCCCCCCCCTCTCTCTCCTTATATCTGCTCGTTTTATCGGTTCGCCAACTCTCGACACTCTCTCTTTCTTACTCTTACTCTGTTCCTCTTCTTTCCGTTCTGCCAACGGTTGGCGCGAGGAACGAGTTTCGTCCCGCACCTTTCCAATTTCCACCCGATTATCCATCTCGAAAGGCGCGGTAAAGAGTAACGTACAGGTATATATATATATATATTCTCGGCCGAGACACGTTCGACTCGGGAATTCCAAGTTGTCGTTTTGTCGGTCGGTGGTGAGGCGACTCGTGTAGGTACGGCCCTGAAGCGGTAATAAAAATGAGGGGAGCAGGAACGTGTGGCTCGATCTGACGGCTGATGGAGACGTCTTCGTTCCAGACAGACGCTTCGGACGTTCGCGACGTTTGATCGACGGTTCCTCTCCTCCTTTCGCATACGTTGCTCCCGATCATCCTCGCTCACTCTTTCGCTCGCTCGCTCTCTCTCTCTTCTCGTCCTGTCTCGTCTCGTCTCGTCTCGTCTCCGTCCCCGTCTTCCTTCGCTCGTCTCTTCTCGGTTCTCGCGCTTCTCGCGTCATCTCGCGTCCCTCTTTCTTCCTTCTCCGTCCTCCTTCTTACCTCCTTCTTCCTTCCTCCACCTCCGGACTCGATTCTCCAGTCACTCACAGTCAGTCAGTCCTGCGTTCAGAGAAGGCACTTCGCGCCCCGCCGTTCATCGTTCGTGTTTTTGCCGGGCCGCCTATAAATAGGCTAGCCGCGCGGTGCCCCCGTCCCCGCTCCGCGCCAACCGCGCTTTCTCGCGCGTCACGAGCTCTCGTCATCGCGTTCAAGGTCGACCAACCAAACGAAGCCCAACCAAAAATTCGTCCTTTGTCTCTCTTCCTCTCCCCTCCCCCCTCCCACTTCTTTATCGCTCGAGATCGATCCATCGTTCGATTTTCCGCCAATCCAACTCCGTCTAACCACCACCACCACCACTACCACCGCTACCATCACATCACCGCTACTACCACAGTCTAACTGGTAAACATTGGACGTTCGTTCTCATAACGGCAGTTCCGAAACGCGAAGTTACGAATAGAAGTTGCGCGCGATGCGAGGCGGTTGCGAGATGAAAAGGGGGGGGTTGCGCGGGTTGGCGCGCGTTATGGGCAAAGATACGGTCGGCCCCGAAGGAAAGTCGTTGGCCGGGGATAGGGGGGAGGAGGGGGGGTTTGGCGGTGGTGGTGGTGAAAGGCCAGGGCGAAGCAGCGGGCGCGGTAACACACCGGGTGCTGCACAACTTGATAATAATAAACTGAAAAAGGAGCAAAGGGCGTTATTTTAAAAGGGAAATGCAGCGCCGCATTTTTATGTCTTCGCCAGAACTTTTCATCTCTCGCGTGCGCGCCACCGGTGAAATGGGTCGCTCGGGGGGAGGGGAGGGGAAGCGCCAAGGGAATCGCGGCTATCCGTGGAGCAGGGGCAACTTGGAGCCGCCAGGGGGGTTGAAGCGTTACGCGGACGACCCGAGAAGAGACACCCTCCCGAGCGGCGTAGAGGGATAGGTGAAACGAGGGCGAGGCGAGCAGCCAAGGGGGGGCGAGAGGGGTGTTTTGGCCGGGGGTAGGGAGGCTAAAACGCGGAATGAAACGGCAGACTGCCGCTGATGAAATTCATAATTTAGATCCAATGCGCTCTCTGTACCTCGTTTAGAATACACTGCTATTTATAGTCGAAATTTTCCTTCGGTAGGAAAGGAGCCGCCTCCCCCTTCTCCCAAGGAACGTAAAACCGTCTCCTTCGCATCTATCCCCTCCCTCTCCCCGTGCCAACCCCTAGCTCGCCCCTTCGTCCATTCGTTACCGCGATTACGGAATATTCTTACGATACTCTCTCTCGGTCGGAGGGCAACCGACTTTTGCCAGCCGATTCGTTCCCTCTCCTTCTCCGAGTTCGAGAACGATCGTGTTCGTTAGAGCGTATATGGATATTCTCTTTGCCAATCGAATCTTTCGTTTCTTTGATTCTATGAAATTTCTTCGATGTTTCTTCTCGAAAGAAATTTGAATTGTTATAATTTTTTTTTTTTTTTTTTTTTTTATTAATCCTTATCATTACGGAAATTTTTCGATACTATCCTGGATTCGTTCGTTTAAAGTGGATCTCAGCGGATGATCAACCGGGCGCGTATCTCGAATATGATTATCCATTGGAATTTTTTTTTTTTTTTTTTTTTTACGTCATCGGTTCTTTCTCGAAGGAAGAGATAACGAGGGATAATCGGGGCGGCTCTTTTTTTTTCGATAAATATCGCGCCCTCTCGCGAATTTCGATCCTCGTCCATTCGTTTCGTTTCACGGAATTTTTCTATACCGCCAATTTTCCTTCTCGAAAGGAATTGAGAAACGATCGACTTATCGGAATTATCTTGACGAAATGATCGATCTGTATTCTAAACTTTCGTTCGTTCGAGCGAGTATTGCGTCTCTTCTAAGATGAGGGATAATTAGAAATGTAGGTTATCGGTTTTATCTTAACCGAAATTTGAATTGTGATTCGAAATTATCAAAACATATGAGATTAATAAATCGTTCCAACATTCTTAATTTTTCGAGAGTGCTTCGGATACGAAGAAAAATGTTTATATTACAATGATTGTATTCTTTTTCTGAAATTATTAACAATTTCGTCCCACTGTATCTCTTATTATAGATAATTTGATCGAAAAATGAACTGCACAGCTACGTGTGTACGTGATAAGTATATTTTAACTTTTCGAAAAAATACCTAAAAATTTCTTTATTTTTTTTTTTTTTTTTTTTTTTTGAATTGAATTCAGCAAAATTTACAATACGAAGTTACGATGAATTTTACTCGTAGTAAAAGTATATATAAACATTTGTTGCCTATTCGTAAGTTAAAACAATAAACGTGCCGGCAAAAAAATTAGTCGTAAAACGGGCGAAAAAATGCAACGAAATCCAAAATGATTGTGCGCACAACACATGTTGTACTTGGACGCGCGTGCAAAAGGATAATTCGTTTACATCTTTCATAATAGTATCTCGAATAAATTCTTATAAGAAACGACCGGCATGGAACAGGAAATCCCCATGACGCATACGCTTGCTCGAATACGTTGATTAATTATAATGTATCTCACAAAATATGCTTATCAATTTCTACGATCCGAAATATATATATATATAAAATCGTGTTTCTTCTTTCTGTAATGAATAATGCATTTTGACGATGTCAGATCATCTCTCTCGAATGAATCGTCGAAGACGAATCCATTCATTCCCGAAATAGTTATTCTCTTTTTTTAATTCTCTTTAATTCTTTCTTCTTTAATTCTCTTCCCGAGAAATCCAATCGACTCTTCAAAAGAAAGAAAAAAAAAAAAAGAGAATCATCGCGAGATGTCGTTTCCTCGAGTCAATTTTTGGAACTCATTCACTCATCGTCCGTTACAGAATCTTCCATCTTAAACACCATCGATCCCTCTCTCTTCCAGACAAAAGGCTCAATCGAGTGAATTTTAAAATTATTATATTATTAATAAATAATTATATTATATATATATTTATATATATATAAATATATTAAAAAATAAATAATATAAATATATAAATATTTATTATATATATAAATATATTTATATATATATATATAAACGAGATTACGAAATTTTCTCAACAACAAACTTTCGTCGAATTGAAATGATCGATCCTCATTTCCTTCTCTCCTTCAATTAACCTCACAACACAATTTACAAAATCTATCCTATCTCCGTCACTCTCACGGAGAAGCAACCGATTTTAACCGATCACGTTTCCATCACTTACTTACGCTTTCTTATTCTCATTGTCTTGTTTCTTCGATCGCGAGATCGAATCGTCGCCAATTTCCTTCCGCTAGTAGTCCGCTAACTTTTCATTTACTCGGCTATGGATCGCCTATCGATCGTTTTGCAGGAACGGTTTCGTCCCTCGTCCATTTTCGTTTCACTTCGATTAATCGATCTTTCTCTCAGAATCTTCGTTTCGACTCCTCGTGAGGTGTCGTTCCCCAGGGAGGGGAGGGGAGGGAGCGACCTGCACGCATCATCGACAAACGATCGACCCTTTTCGCTTCCTGTCGCGTTTCACCCGGTAGTTACACGCTCCCTAATAGGGAGCGTGATATTATACGAAGGGATCCGCGTCCACTCGAATTCGCGGGCTTTAACGGTGCACGATCACGAAAAGGTTAACGAGGCGGCCTCCCTCGAACACCATTTCGATATCGAAGCGCGCGCGCGCGCGCGCCACCTTTCGCTTTCAAAGTTTCTCGATCTCCTTCGGGAGTCTTTTGGTCGTAGCCAACGCGTCTCTGTCTGTCTTTCTCTTTCTCGAAGGTGAAACACTCGTTTTTCGATCGATATCGCGTGCTGTATCGCGGCTCGATTCGCGTTCCACCTACAGGATGGAAGCGAGAGAAGAAACCGAGAGAGGCATCGTAAATTGACCGTAATTGCGTTCAATGTTACGCGCGCACGAACGGATCAAAGTCAATTGCTCGAAGTGACGGAGTCGCGAGGACGACGACGAAACCAATTGCTTTCTGGCTTCTGGTGGAGCGGCCGAGTCCGCGAGCCATTATTCGCGAAAACCTATGGAGGAATGTTTCTTTCCTTCGTTCGTCCTCGTCGAGGATTCCGTGAGAATAACGATGATTTAAAAAGAGAAAAAAAAAAAGGGAAGGAAAAAGGGGTTTGGATTTTGAAAGTTTGTATCCTTATAAGTAGAAGTAAAAATGATGAAAATCGAGAGGAATGTGTTCGTCGATCCTTGTAAATATAAGTAAGATTAGAAATGAGAAAAAAGAAGATTATGTAGAAATAAAAATGTAAAGGAGGAAGAGGATTTCTTATTTCGTATTTCCGACGATTCTTATGAATAAAAATAAAACAAGAAAATGAGAAAAAGAGAGGGAACTAGAAAGTATCCGAGTTCGACGAGAGAATTATGGAATAATTATAACAATCTTTATATCGAATAAAAACAAAAATGAAGAAAATGTGAAAAAAAGAAGGAATTCGGAAAGATGACTTCTTATTTATCGTTTCAACTTCCTTATAAGTAGAAGTAAAAACGAAAAGTGAAAAAAGAGGACTCCTTATTTCGTTTCCGACGATCCTTGTAAATAGAAATAAAAATGAAAAATGAAAGAAAGGAGAGAAAGTGTCCAAGTTTGGCAAGAGGGACAATCGAACAACTATAACGATGATCCTTCTATCGAATAAAAATAAAAATGAAAAAAAAAAACGCGAAAAAAGGAAGAAATTGAAGAAAGTGGCCAAATTCGGAGAGGATGAGAATTTCTTATTTATCGTTTTCACGATCCTTACAAATAGAAATAAAAACAAAAAAAAATGAGAAGAAAAGAAGCAACTAGAAGATATTCGGTCAAAAGGATCATCGAGCGATCCTTATATCGAATAAAGATAGAAAGTGTCTAAATTCGAAGAGAGAGAGGACTTCTTATTTTTAACGATTCTTATAAATAGAAATGAAAAAAAAAAAAAAAAAAAATGGAAAAAAAAAGTGAGAAAAAGAAGAGGAGAGAAACTAGGAAGCGTCCAGGTTCGGGAAGAGAGGAGTTGTCGGGCGAGCGGTGTGCGGTTCGTCGCGTCGCATTCGTGAATTTCGTTGATAAAACAAGGCGCGTTTTAACGGCGCGACGCGAAGCACCGGGCGCGCGCCCTCGCGAGCGCGCTCCACGATGAATGACGAGGAGGACAAAGACGGGCGCGCGCGAACAATAAACGTTAAGCTCGAATGGGTCGGCGTACAAAGCCGCGGCTCGTAGAAGAAAATCTAGGATATATATGGGAAGAGGGAAAGGGACAATCCTGACAGGGAGACGACGCGTCGATCAAGCGGGCCGCAGAATCGGCATTCAAAAGCTTCCTTTTTCTCCGACAGGCCGCGCGCCGATCGTTAGGAAGTCGAGTGTCAAACTGTCCGGCTTGTCACCGCGCGAGCCGCCACCATCGCGCCGTTTACACGCTTCGAAGAGGGAATACGAGAGATCCGCGTTGTCTCCGAAAGATGGGAGCCCATGGTTCATCGCCGATAGCCGCGATCGAGAAAACCAAACTTTCTTCTCCTCTTGCTTTTAATCTCCTTCTCGCATAGGATAAATTTGCACTCGAGAACCGATATATTTTAATCGACGCTTCAACGTTGTGGATAAACCTATTTATATGGATAATTTTTTATTATTATTATTTATCACTCGAAAGCGAGTCGAATTAACCATTAACCGGGATTTAACCGTATGTATATAAGTGAGAGTAAAGTTAGTTATTCGAACGTTTTAAACGAACGTTTGTTGCCTAAAGTAAACTCGAACTAACGAAATTTTGATCGATTAATTTTCCAATTTGTCAGCGGTCAACTCTGATTAAATATTATCGATATTCAATTTTTTGCTCGATTATAACTCGAAAAATTGTTATTTTCTTATTATCCCGATATACTCGTCTAATAAACTGAATTCGTTTTGATCCCTCGACGGATACTAATGAATTCGTGAACGACGAGGGTCCTATCTTGTCGAAGCTTAGTTTTCTTAGCGTAAGTAAACGTGTGAGCGATCGTAACTCAAAGTGTATCCAACGATGTTAACACCACTTACGAGTTTCTTTGTTGAAACGATCGATAAAGGAAATCACCTAAAAAAAAAAAAAAGATAACTTACTTATACCTCTTACTTATACCTCTACTTATACTTGTAATGTTTGATTTGGATCGGAAATAACACCGTCAACCGTGCAGGAGAATCTTAACATAATTTAACGATCGTCCATTCTCTTTCTCGAACGATCCATCGATCTCACAACGGTGACACCGTTGTACCCCCCCTCTCTCCTTCCTCTTTTCACTGTCCATGGCCGTTCAACTTCGAAAACACTCGCGATTAACTATTTGACGGCACGTGTAACGATATCCTTCTCGTTTCGAGGAAGGAAGAGGTAACAGCCTCGTCGACTCTCTTCATCGTCCCCGCTTCCTTTTCCCTGGATACTTCATTCGATCGATCGAGTCTCGCGCGTTTCGAATCGGTCTGGGACGCGAAATATCCTTCTAATTATCGTTGTGCTCGACCCTGGAGACCTGGTCGGTCGGTCGGTCGGTCGGTCGGTCGGTCGGTCGGTGCGTCGCAGCCCAGAAGAGAAAAGAGAAAAAGTCGGCAGGTTTACCCACGATAAATCTCGCGGTACTCAGGTATAAAGAGGGCTGTGCTTTCGGTCGACGATAACGTTTCTCTCTCTCTCTCTCTCTCCGTCCACGATCTCTTTCCCCCCCGCTTCTTCGTCGTATCCTCCGGGAACGCGAGGATATTCTATCGAATCTCCTACCGTGGGAGAAGGAGAGGAGAAAGGAGAGAGGAAAGGAGTGGGGAAGCGAGTGGAGGCAGAAAGGGTTGAGAGATCGGGCAGAAGATAAGAGTCATAATGAAAGGCATTCATTCCACCACGAGGCCGACACACTGAACTTGAGTGACGTGGTTGCAGACAGCTGCTCAAACCTGATCGTTTCGTACGCACCTTCGCCCGTACGTCCGTCCGTCCATCCGTCCATCCATCCATCCATCCATCCATCCATCCATCCGTCCATCCATCCATCCGTCTCTCCGTTCCGTACGTCCATCCGACCGTCGTCCAACCACCACACGTGATTCTCCTCGCGTATAATATCGTGTAACCGGAGTGGAACCAGAGACTTTGAAGAAATCGTTCCGTGAAATCGACTCGATACGAGACGAAATCATCGGTCGGAGATCTCTTTCGAGATCTCGAGATCTTTATCTATACTATCGTCTTTTTTTACCAATTTTTTCTTTCCTCTTCTTCTTCTTCTTCTTCTTCTTTCTCTCTGGTTTATCTTCGCCAAGATAAACCAAGGATGAGCTTGAAATTTGTACCAGGTGTGTCTCTCGAACGAAGGAGAGGGAAGAGGAGGAAGGAGAAGGAAGGTTCGAGACTTTGATTCGCCACTAAGTTTTCCCGGCGTCACCCACGACGCGTAACCCGGCTTTTGTAGTCCTGTTATAAGTGGAAAACGATAAATCTCTCCAGACTTGCGCTCGGACCACCTCGAAGCGCTAAGATGAGACGCGTTAACGCGTTTTACGTACAACGAGGAAAGACAGACTTGCTTAAATTTCCATCGTAATCCCTCTAAATGTCGATTTTTTGGAGGGGGAGGAGAAATTTCTGAAATTACTTAAACGGACAATCCACTAATGAGTTTCAAATAAATTTACACTCTTAATTACTTAAAAAATTGTACTGGAAATCTCTCTCTCTTCTCTCTCTCTCCTCTTCTCTCTCTCTCTCCTCTTCTCTCCTCCCTCTTCTCTCTCTCTCTTCTCTCCTCTCTCTTCTCTCCTCTCTCTTCTCTCTCTCTCTTCTCTCCCTCCCTTTCTCTTTCTCTTCTCTCTCTCTCCTCTTCTCTCCTCCCTCTTCTCTCTCTCTCTCTCTCTCTC
>NW_025223656.1:123117-298117 GCF_014066325.1 Apis laboriosa
CTCTCTTTCTCTCTTCTCTCTCTTCTCTCTCTCTTTTCTCTCCCTCCCCCTCTCTCTCTCTCTCTCTCTCCCCGTATAATATACAATATTCGACGAATCGGTTCGCGAAAACTGGATGTCCCTTCCCTCTCCCTGCTTATTCCTCGCTATTCCTTCCGTTGCCTCGCTCAGCCGGCTCGGGTGGCGAGGTCGAGCCGGCCCGAGAGCGTGACGCTGACAGAATTACGCCGGGGCCCCGGTTCGGTTGTTGTTGCCGTGTAGCGAGACCCGGAGAGAGTAGTCGAACCCCTCGTTTCTATGGCTCGCCATAAATATCGGCGGTGACGTTTGGGGAGAAAAAAGAATCTGGCGGCTGGGAACTATGGATGACCTCCGTTTACGAAGCAGCAGAAGCCGGAGAAGCGGGAACGGTAGGCATCCATCCACCAGCTACCGATCATCGCTTCCTTCAAAAACTCTACTCTCTCTCTTTATCTCTCTCTCTTTGTATTTTCTCTATCAATCCCGTCCGTCTTCCGTCCATCTTCTCTCAGAGGTTAACCGTGGTGTACGCGACTCCCCCTCTCGAGAGGAGGGGAAGGCGTAAGGGAGGGGGCGAGATTGTTTTCGTGCTACCGCAGTAGGCATCCTCGGGATCGTGGTTGAATAAGCGACAATTTGTATGACAATTCCTCTCGAACGGTTCGGCGCATTGTGCCGGCATGTGAAAGTACGAGGAACGTGGGCACGATGTATCCGTATCGTGTGCTCCTCCTCCTCCTCCCCCTCCCCCTCCTCCTTTCGTTCTCTCGATCTCTCTTTCCGAACCGCGAGTGGACAAACAAGCCTTACCAAGGCATGAAAGGCGCGAGGGGGACGGGAAACGGACGAGTTGGAGGAAGAGAAGAAAGAGCGAGGAGGAGGGAGGAGCGGCGAAAAGGCGAACTGAAACGTGTACATATATATATATATATATATATATATATATACATATATATATAGAAAGAGAGAGAGATGTATACGTGCATTACTCGTGCGCGGTGCGATAGAAAAGAAGTGAAAGGGGTGGAAGGAAAGAGAGAGAGAGAGAGAGAGAGAGAGAGAGAGAGAGAAAGAGGGGGGAGAGCGACGTGGTCGCTCGAGAGATCACGATCCTTGCAAAAGCAAAGGAGCCAAAAGCAAAAGGTCGATCCGTGCTGCACGTTGCATGCGGCACGACGGCTACACTACGACGGTAGGACTGAACGTTTATTAGAAGCGGAGGAAGCGCCTCTGTGACAAATGGCGTGGTTTCATTGTTGCACGAGGACCCCCGGGCCCTCCGACAGGGCCACACGGGGCCCCTGCGCGACGTCGTAAATCTGACCAACGCTGACGGATAGAAATCAGAACGGACGGTGGCGCGCGGTTTTCACGGTTAGAGCAGAAGAATGGAATGTTCTCGGGGAGAGAGAATTTTTGGCCTGCGAGGATATATCGTGCTACTTGCTATCCTTCGCCCATCGATTTTTTTTTTTTTTTTTTTTTCTTTTTTTTTACTTGGTTCTTTAATTAGATAGAGGATGGCGTTTGACTCGAGTTATAAAATTTTCTTTGGTGGTCGAATTGATTGGAGGTTATGTATTGGGTGTGTGCGTGAAGTCGTTTATTATTTTATTTCACGTTTGATGATGATGATGATGATGATGCGAATGATATCGCGTACGGGCTTATGGGTTGAAAAGGAATTTTTTGATCAAGCCTCGAATTGGCACGATTATCTCGAAAATGAAGTTGAGCCAGTTTTGATGATGTAAATGATATCGCGTACGATTCAGGTTATGGGTTAAGACGTTGGAAACTTTTTCTTGATCGAGGGATTGACTCGATTGTGCATGTCTCCGAAGTCGAGGTTTATTGTTTTATTTTCGTCTCCGATTTTTTTGAATACGTTGAAAGCTTTTTCTCGATCGAGGAATTGATTTGATTGTGCGTATTTCGAAAATGAAGTCGAGGTTTATTATTTTATCTCTGATTTGGCTTAAAAATGACTCGAAGACGTTGGAAATTTTTTCTTGATCGAGGGATTGACTCGATTGTGCGTGTCTCTTAAAACGAAGTCGAGGTTTATTATTTTATTTTCGTCTTCGATTTTTTGAATACGTTAAAAACTTTTTCTTGATCGAGGAATTGAATGAAGTCGAGGTTTTTTATTTTATCTCTGATTTGGCTTAAAAATGATTAGAATATGTTGAAAGCTTTTTTTTAATCAAAAGATTGACTCGATTATGCGTATCTCGAAAACGAAGATTTATTATTTTATTTTTCTCTCTGATTTGAATTAAAAATGACTCGAATACGTTGAAAACTTTTTCTTCATCGAAGGATTGACTCGTGTACGATTCATATAAAAAAAACTTTTTCTTGATCGATGAATGAAGTCGAGGTTTATTATTTTATCTCTGATTTGAATTAAAAATGATTCGAATACATTGAAACTTTTTCTTGGTCGAAGGATTGACTCGAAAACGAAGGTTTATTATTTTATTTTTATCTCTGATTTGGGTTAAAAATTGAATACGTTGAAAAATTTTTCTTGATCGAAGGATTGATTCGAAAATGATAATTTATTATATTATTTTTTTATTCTTTGATTTATTCTTTGATCTGGATTAAAAATGACTTGAATACGTTGAAAACTTTTTCTTGATCGAAGGATTGATTTAAACAATTCATATGGGTTAAAAAACTTTTTTTTGATTCAAGTCGAGATTTATTATTTTATTTCTGATTTGAGTTAAAAATGATTCGAATACATTGAAACTTTTTTTTTGGTCAAAGGATTGAAGATTTATTATTTTATTTTTGTCTCTGATTTGGGAAAAATAATTCGAATATGTTGAAAGCTTTTTTTGATCGAAGGATTGACTCCTGTACAATTCAAATAGATTAAAAATTGAATACGTTGAAAACTTTTTCTTGATCGAAGGATTGACTCGAAAACGAAGATATATTATTTCATTTTTGTCTCTGGTTTGGATTAAAAATAACTTGAATATGTTGAAAGCTTTTTTTTGATCAAAAGATTGACTCGAAAACGAAGATTTATTATTTTATTTTTGTCTCTGATTTGGATTAAAAATGACTCGAATACGTTGAAAATTTTTTCTTGATCGAAGGATCGATTACGCATACATTAAAAATGAAGTCGTTTATTATTTTATTTTCGTCTCTGATGATGCAAATAATATTCGTGTACGACTCGGATACGTCGAAAAGTTTCTTGATCGAGGGGATCGATTACAGGTATCTTGAAAACAAAGCTTTCTGAGCCAAATTATTTTGTCCCCGATGATTGTAAATAAGGTTAAAAATAATTTGGATCGACTGATTGACTTGTTCGAGGATATAAATTTCTCTCTCTAAAACTGTAGTGAGTTTCTTCATTCCGTTCCTATGAAATATTTACGATCTATGAATCTAAAATTGCTCGTAAAATCCTTTTTAAGCGTATGAAAGAAATAATAATAATAAGACGGGTCGAATTAGAGGAAGCAAGTTTCGAAAAAGGAATTCGATTTTAATGCGTCGATTTTAACAGTAGATTACGCGTCGTACGTCTCTCAATCTCGTTTCTTAAACGTATATATCCATAAACACGAATGAACATGTAAACAGTTGAATGATGTTTTGCATTCGTTCGAAGAGAAAGAACGTAGAGCTGCTTTTGTAAATACGCCATCCTCTTCTATTCTAGCTTCAAAGTTACTTAAAAAAAAACGCAAATGCGTTTCAATCAACCGTCCTACATATTACATACCCGAGGGAGAACGAACAGTTTTTTTATCTCGTTCAACACGACAATTTTTCATCCGGTAATAGATCGTTAACATTTTATAGGGGCTCCGTGCAATTCGAGAAATTTATAAAGAATGTTTTTAAAACCTAACCTAAACCATCCTATAATACCACATATTCTGAAACGTATGCACGATAATCAATTATATATGTAATACAACAATATAACTTCTTCGATTATTTCTCAAATTTTCGACCAACAAAATCGATTGTTCGAAAAATATTTTCAAAAAATGAACGACACTTATTATTAATCGAATCTTCAAACTAAATGGATCATTCTTATACGCAATTTCCAACCATTTCTCTATAACTATATCCACTTCTTTATATCAGACACACCTAACCTAAACCATCCTATAATACCACGTATTCTGAAACGCGTGCACGATAATCAATTATATATATAATACAACAATATAACTTCTTCGACTATTTCTCAAATTTTCGGTCAACAAAATCGATTGTTCGAAAAATATTTTCAAAAAATGAACGACACTTACTATTAGTCGAATCTTTAAACTAAATGGATCATTCTTATACGCAATTTCCAACCATTTCTCTATAATTATATCCACTTCTTTATATCAGACACACAGAATATGCTATTTACTTGTACATTTTTGCTTGTGCCATCTTCCTCGCATCGAACGTGCAATATAACGTAAAAACAATCGAGGAAGACGATCGTTGCAAAGGGATCGACATTCTTCGAGTTAACCTCCACACAGAAGCGCGTAACAGGTCTCTGCACGTATTATATTTTTCCCAAGAGAGAGAAATTTTCAGGAAAATTGTCGTAACGTGTTCGACTTGCGTACACGTAACCTGCTATTCACGTAGCTTGATCATCCGGCTAGATGGCACGAGGCGTAAAAGGGACGCGCGAGAAACCGAAGGAAAAGAGAGTTCGTTAAGCGCGGCGATCGGGCGCACAGGTCTGTCAATCGATCCCCGAGTCCTCGAAGAAACGAAGGGACCCCAAGATGGCTGCCCGAGAACGTACACGCGGGCCCCCGCTTCACCGGCATCACCGACTTAGCATAAATCACTCCCGCTCCGCTCCATTCCTTCTCTCCTCCTCGCCCGTTCGCCCGATATCTGGCTATAGAGAAATACGGGCGACCGTATACCCCAACAGCCTTTTCCACTCTTCCCTCCTCCTCCTCCTCCTCCTCCACCTCTTCTTCTTCTTCTGTTGGACTCGGCTCGTCGGGTTCCATACCGATCCTCGCCGCTTGATGATTTAACCGAATCGGGCCAAGCGTAATCTCTCCCTCTCTCCGATAGAGGGAGCGTGTACGGATAGCGATAAATTCTTCGAGACTCTAAGATTTTTTGGAAAGGATTCGAAACGAAGGATTTGGAAGGAGGGAAGCGTTTATGCGTTCTGCGAACAGAGTCACAAAGAGTTGTTATTTATTAGTTGGATGTATGGGTGATTATGATAATGATGGAACGTTTTCAACGAGTAATCTTGTTTTATTTACGCGTGTGAAATTTTGATGAAAAATTGGCAAGAGATAAGAATACAAAATATGGAAGGCAGGCGTTATGGTATTTTGGGAAATAAAGGAAATGTATTTGATTCTTTTTTTTTGGGGAATTCTATGCACGGAGAATGATCGTTGTGAGGCGATACACTGTCTTTCTTGTGATTTTTAAACGATTCACGATTCCTTTATTGCGAGAAAAATGTCGAAATCGAATTACGTTTGATAATATAAACTAAGGAATGGGATGAGAATATTATACGCACAAGAATCATATATACACGATAATTCATATTTTACTCTTATTGAATTATTCGGGGAAAATTCTTATATGCAATTTCCAATTATTTCTCTATAATTATATCCTTCCACTTCGCTATTTACCTTACTTGAACTTATTCTTACACCTCGCTTGTAACACCATCTTCCTCGCAATGTAACGGCAATGAAACGTAAAAACAATCGAGGAAGACGATCGTTGATCGACATTCTTCAACTTAACCTCTGTCCACTATTTACCTCACTCAACTCCTCTCGATATCGCGGATGAAAAAGAAATTCCCCCCGAAAGGGGAAGAAGGGAAGAGAGGAGGGAGGGGAGAAGGCAAGAGTGGAAGAAGAAGAAGAAACAGTGGAGCGAGACGAAGGAGGGGGAAGGAGGGTAGGAAAGATTTGCAAGAGGTTGGGCGAACAGAGGAAACGGACAGGTCGCTTATTTATGGGAGCCATACTTCGGATATATGAACTGGTTCCCGTCGAAAGTTCGCGGGACGTCGCGTCGCGTCTTCTCCCGTTTGAAAATGTATATAGAGACGTGTATATAGCCGGCGTTTCGCCTTGGCCAAGATTTGCGAGGGGTCACCCGTCGACTGCGACGTCACACGAGAGCTTCTTAATTCTTCCCTTGCCAAAAACTCTCAATGGAGAGAGAGAGAGAGAGAGAGAGAGGGGAGGGGGTCGATGCTTCGAGGATTTCTTCGAGGAATCGATATACACGTATATAGGTCGATCCTCTCGATCTCGAGGGACGTTTTCGATATTTGGCGAACGCGTAGCAAAGTCGTATTGAGAGGAGACTGAGAAGGAGCGAGTGACGGAGAGAGAGAGAGAGAAAGAAAGGGAAGGGGGGGGGCAACAGGAACGAGGGAGCGGAGGGAGGGGTGGCAGGGAACGTAACATTGGGGAGAAGAGAAGAGAGGCGATGGAGTAGATAAATAGATGGATGGGCAATATTATAACTCACCGGCTGTCATCCTGTACGGCGAGTCAGGCTGCTAATCAGACCCTGGCTCGCTCTCGCCCCTCGACCGACCCTTCACGAAAAATGGATTTATTGCCGTTCGCTTCGACTTCGGCACGCTATCGAGCTCTCTGATCCGTAGAATGTAACCATCGTCGTCGTACTATTCGCGTCTGGCCTTCTTCTTCTCCGACTTGGCCCCTCCTCTGCCTCTATCTTTCCATCTCTCTCTCTCTCTCATTCTCTTCCTCGTCTTTCAACGTAATCGCTCTTCAAATTTTCCTCCCTCTCTTGTTTTCTTCCCTTTTCAAAGAAACGGTCACCGGAGCCAAGTCGGTCTTCCTCCGGAGAGATAAAAGTGTGGAAAGACGAGAAAGAGGAAGAAGAGAAGTACGGAGACAGGAGAGGGGAGGGGGAAAAAAAATAGGTAAGAATAAAGCGAGAACGATTTCCTCGACGCCCGATGATGGTTGGAGCCGACACAAGAGAAGAAGGAGACACGGTCGCGTCGGTCCGAGAAACGACGGGGAGGAGGGGAGGGCTCAGGTGAGGACCGATGCATCAAGCAAACGGTGACACTCGCCTCTGCACGGCGTGCATAGATCATGTCGACCTCGTTGCCGTCGGACGCGCGGTGCTCCGCGAGACCGAGAGAGACGGGGAGGAAAGATCTAAAGCTTGGGGGGAAGAGGAGAGGAGGATCACCTCCCCTCCCTCCCCGCGTTTTACACCGGCTTTCCTCTTCCTCGGGCCACGGTTGCACTCTCGCGGAGAGCACAGATGTACGAACCGAACGAGATAGAAGAGAGAGAGAGAGAGAGAGAGAGAGAGAGAGAGAGAGAGAGAGAGAGAGAGAGCGGAACGGGTCTCCGAGATCCCTGCTCCCGAGAATACGTTGCGCCGCATACAGGCAACGACGCGTTTCCCCGTCTATACGTGGCCTGTACGTGTACGCGCGTGTGTTTTTTCAACGAGATTTATTACCGAACTCCTAATGCCTCGAGGAGAGGGTGCCGCCGTTTCTTCCCACCCATCGACTCTCATCCCCCGTCCCTCACGACCAACGTCGCCCAACGTCGTCGCCTTCCACGTCATCGTGCTCGTCGTCGTGTCGTGGTTGCTTAGCCGTGGTTGTTGTACGCGTCCCTAGTAGTAGCCGTGGTGGCTAACGTCTTCGCGCGCCGCTTAATCCCCGGCTGCCACGCTATTACGAGTTGATTTACATTCCTGCGTTAACAAGGGCCAGCGGCTGCCCGATTCCGACTCCTCTGTTGTCGCGTTTCGCTCCCCCCACTCGAAAGCACGAGGAGAAGAAGAAGGGAGGAGGAGAAAAAAAGAAAAGGAAAAAAAAGTTTGGCGGTTTTCGCGCGGACGATGGCGGATTGTTCGATGGGCGAAACGATCCCGAGACGAAAGGGTGTGTACGGGCTCCCGTTACGCCACGGGGCGATAAACGTCGTCGCCGAAATATTTACGGCCGCGAACGGTATCGTGACCGTGTAATAAATCATTATTAAGCAAATCGTATTACCGTTTATAAATTCGACTCTTAAGGAAAGCGAGACTTTAACGAGATCGTCGCTAGGGATTACGTAATTTCGACCGCGGCCGCGCGTCACTTTCCGACACTTTCGATCTTGGAAATTCTCACCTAGAAATAGCTATGTCCCTACCCGTCAACGGGACGAGCCACCGTCGACTGGAAACTTTTCACTCGGCTTCCCTCTCGCTCGCACTCTCCCCCTCCTCTATCCTCTCCCTCCGCCTCGTTAGTGCTTCGTTATTCACCCCGTACCGCCTCGTCGAGAAACGAGATAGATAGACCTTCGAGAAAACGCAACGGTCACGAGTTAGTAGTACGGTAGTACGTATGGTCAGGGAAGCGTATTGAAAGAGGAGAACGATTCTCGGTAACAAAAAGAAAAAAAAAAAATAAAAATAAAAGAAAAAAAAATAAAAAAAAAGAAGAAAATAAAACTACCGTGGAAATACGGATCGCGGATGAAATCGAAGGAACACGCGAGAAAGGAACGAAGGGAAGCGGCTTACGACGGGTGAGGAGAGGAGAGGAGAAAACACGGATGTCCGGGGTGACGAGAGAGAGACAGAGAGAGAGAGAGCGAGAGGACAAAGGGATGAACGGTGGAGAGAAAGCGGGGATAGGAAGGATAAACGGCGAGACGCGGAGAAGAAGTCGCGAGAGCAAGGAAAAGAGAGTCTCCTTCGTGAAACGGGGAAAAGTGGGATGGGGGCGTGGGTGGAATGGGGAGCTAGTGGGGAGAGAAATACGTGGAGCCGGTGCGTGGCGGAGGTGGGGATAGGTCAGGGCCGCGGGAAGGGGAGGGGAGGGGCAGGTACGGTAGGGCGAGCGAGGAGGCAGACGGGGAAAGATACTCGGTTTGGCACGGGGCTCGGAATGGGACGAGAGATCGGTTTAGAGGGAGAGAGACGGCGAGCAACGATGGAGAGAGGAGCGAGGAGCGCGGTTGGATCGGAGGGGAAGCGTGGTTAGGGGCGAGGGGATGGCACAGGGGAAAGTGAGGTAGGGGTTGGCTGGCCGCGGCGCGGCGGGTAGGGGGTGCATCGTCGGCGGCGGCGGCGAGGTGGAGGGGGCAGAGGTGGGGAAGATGACCGCGGAGCCGTCAGTGCGCCACGTGCTGTCGTCGTGGGAGGGTCTTTGCTTTCGCTCCGTTTCGTCGCCGAGTCATGCACGTTACCGCGAAATCGTGACTCGTCCGTTCGGAATGCTGCTCGCCTTTCGATGAGTGACTCGTGTCGCGAAATTCGTTCGATGATTCGATAGTAGAAATAAGATCGGATCGAGAGACGAGAAGAGGAAGGATAAAAAGTTATGATCGGTGAGACGCGCGTGGAAAATATCCGATCGTGAAAAGAATTGTAGCGAGAAAGAAGGAGGAGGGGGAGGAAAAGGAAAAGGAAAAGAAGGAGAAGTGACAGACCAGTTGTTGAGTGAGTGGTGAATCTTATTGTCTTTGCGTTGGTGGAACATCCGTGTGAGGATGACGCGGTGATATGGTGTCGAGGGAATCACGGAGGACACGCGAGTCCCGATGCTCGTCGTCCAAGCGCCCTGTTCCTTTGCCCGTACTCGTTACGAGGATAATCGCTCCTGACGTAGCCACGGAGCGAAGGATTCATCGGGACTGACGTTTCCTGCGCACTGGAACCACTACTACTTCACGGTGAGTCCGTTTCCTCGATATTCGCGATCGAGAATTTCTTCCCCTTTTTCGTCGTTTCTCGCCGTTTCTCGCCGTTTCGTTGATTTATAATCATCGCCAGCTTCCCCTCCACCTGAACAGTTACACGCTGTCGTAACGACAGAAAGAACAAAGCCTCTCTATTTTCCGTACGTAAGACGTTTCGAACAGATGTGATCAACCGATAAATTCAAACGTAGCTAGTTCCTTTCCGTTATTCCTAGTGACGCGGTACGCGAAAAATTAAAATTACCAGATATATACGTACACACGTTTGCGCGCCAACATTCGATAAACGCGATTCTACTTCTCTATCGTAACCCTATCGTTTCCTTCTTAACATAACGCGAATATACGATTTCTCATAGCTTCGATAGAAACGTCATCGTATAGCCATCAGAAGGATCGATAGCTCCATAGATAAATCGATCGATGGCGATCACGGTCGTTCCGATTTTCGCTTGCCCTTGTATCCCTTGTATCCCCTCTCTCTACAATATATACATGTAGGGCATGTGCACGCACAGGAGCACACCATTGTACGTGCGTACCCAACGCACATGTATACACACACACATACTCGTAATACTCGCGACTCGAATAAACAGTCATGCACGCGCTTTCGTGTATACCTTCTCTTTCGCGATAGCCAAGAAGATAGCGTGGTCGATTGGCGAGTAATTCGATTCATTTTTGCGCGCGCACTAATAAATTAATCACCGTGCATGGATTACGCGTACGAGTTACGCTTCGAAGACGGGTTCGACGCGTTTCGAGTGGAAGTCGGTGAAGGAGATCGAGGGGAGGACGCAGCGCGAAGCGAAGGGGGATCGGCCCGTCACTGGTCAGACAAGCTGCGACGAACTCGGTCGTGTGGAGTTGGCGCGATGCGGCGCGACTCGGTGTGCCGGTTACGTCGCGACGAACCTACGCGTTCCATCGTTGTTTGCCGAGATGCTCGACGACGCATTGCCACGTGGCACGCACCGTGTGATACGCGACACAGATAATTCTCCACGCGTAGCATTCCTTTCGATCATCCATACACGCGATTTCGTACACACGCGAGTTTTTATTTTCTTTTTCCTTTTTTTTCCTTCCTTTTTTTTTCTTCTTTTTTTTTTTTTTTTTTTTTTTTTTTGTTAAGTTGTTAATCGTCGAACGAGTATGACGAGTATACGTTTCGTGGAATTGAAACGAGCGTATATCGATCGAATCGTATTTACACGTGTATATTCTTCGCGCGAGTGATAAAATTCGCCGGTTTAAAACCGGACAGGAATGACGTCATTGGATACCGATTAAATCCGTCCTGTCACCGTGAAACGTTTTCGAGTCGACGGGAGGGAAGGAAAAGAAAAAAAAAAAGGAAAAGGAAAAAAGATATATCGAACATATAAGACGTTCGTTTCGTTGCTTGGTCCTCCAATTAAGGAGAACAATCCATTAAATATATTTGACACGCGATCAGAAATAGAATTTTTGCATTTTTTAACGGACGCCAATTTCGGATAGACATTGAGTTTGACGTGTGACCGACACGACACCACTGACGTCACCACGACTTCTCGATGCACGTCGTTCCATAAATTACGGATAAGGGGCGCGTGACGGGACAGGATACGATTCGTTATCCCTCGATCGAGATCTTCTTTGATGATTAGTCTTTCGATTCGAGCGAGTACACGACTGAAAAAGAGAGAGAAAGAGAGAGACTAGACTAGAGCGCGTGGAATGGTAAACAAGCGTGGAGATACAGGTTGTAGGAGTACGGCGGGCGAAGTCAGCCGCGGGAGAGCGCGAGCTTGGAGCTGTGCCGCGTCAATAGCACACCCCCGCGATTCAGTAGCGCCTATTGAAGTCTGCGATGACGGGCCCCGTCTGTCAGCAGATCAAAGCCGAAGTAAGCTCTCTTTGTGATGCTCCGCCGGGTCGGTATTTAATTATGTATGAGATCGATATTCGGGCCTTCGGGGGCTCTCTTTCAACTTCCCAGCCTCCTCCTCCTCCTTCTCCTCCTCTCGGTCTCTTGGTCTCTCCGTCTCTCGTTCCCTCTTTCGCGTCGAGCAGTTGCACACACGCCTCCTCCTCCCCCTCCTTTCTCCCTTTTTCCCCATCGTTTCCTATCTCCTCGATAGGTGTATCTCCTCGTTAAGAGTGAAATCATGCCAGGTATATTCCTGTTTCCGCTTCCCCCTTCCTCCGAGAACAAACGTGCACGTACAGGCACGAATCTTTGTAAGAAGAGTTTCGATCGATTTCTCGACTGATTATTTATCAGTGGGGGGGGGGAGGGGAGAGGATTTGAAGGTATATCGTTAAGGATAAAGTAATCGTGCCAATCATATTCATATTCCGCTTCTTTTATCTATCTTTGTTTATAATCAACAAGTTCGGTTAATTAATATTATTATTTATTAATTAATGTTATTATTATTTGGGATACTTGTTGTTTGGAAAAGAGACAAATTTTTGTACGTTTTCACGAGGTGTATTATTCGTACGCCAAGTAATAATAATCTTTCGGTAATGGAGTTTATTCTTCTCGTGATAATATTAAAGAAAGGACCGTTGAAGAATCGTAAAGGTCTCTCTTAAGAACGTCCCTCTTCTTCTAAAGGAAGATTATTATTAGGTAGGTAAGCGACCGATGGTTGTAAACTTTCGAGGGACACGAAGCTATTGAAACTGTTACATCTTTTCTCTCTCCCCCCTTCTCCCCCCGTTTCTGAATATCGGTACAACGAACGATCGAAATTCGAATATATTTATTCGCTAAATTTCACGATATGAGAGAGTGAAGAGAGAGAGAGAGAGAGAGAAAGAAGCCCTCTTTGATCAAAATCATGCCACTCGATGAACGTGCCATCGGTTTTATCGTGATACATACGTCATTCAAGAAACGAAATTCAACGACGAAAAATATCAAAAAAACCAAAAAACGAATAAAACAAAAACAGGAAGGGGGGCGGGAGGTGGAAAAAAAAAAAAAGGAAGAGAAAGAGGAAGAACAGAGAAAAAAAGCGTCACCCTTCGTGAACGCAGGGGGGAAAAAAAAAAAATATTAGCCAGCCGTGATGGCGCTAATTTGCCGCGACCTGCGGCGGTTCGCTTGCTCTCTTTCCCTTTTCCACCCCGGTGGAACGCCTCTCCCTCTCTCTCTCTCTCTCTCTCTCTCCCTTCCCCCTTCGTCCATCCATCCGCCCGCCTATCCGTCCGCCCGCCCGCGTGTGTGTCCTCCCTGTTGTCCCTCTCCTTCGGCCGCGCGCGACCGGCCGCAGCACGCGTTTTCCGTTCCATCGTTCCATCCGACAAATCCATTTCGCCCGATTTCCATTTTTACGCATCGATTCCGCGTGTGTTCAATCGGGACGAACGACCACGAAAAGGTTATCGCGTCACGCAAAAACCCTCGAAATCGACGAGTGGGGCGAGGAGGAGATACCTTTCCTTTTCTTCTTTTTTTCCTTTTTCCTCCTCTCCTCTCCTCTCCTCGTCCATCCATCGTTCCTCGTTCAAACGAGACAAGAGGTCTCCCGGTTTTTTCTCCTCTCGCAAGGGGCAGAGAGAGGAGAGAGAGAGAGAGAGAGAGGAGGAGGAGGAGGAAAAGGAGGAGCACCCGTGAGATCGTCCCTGTTCCGCAGTTGAAGAGGAGAATTATCCTAATCGCGAGAGTGAAAGATCGAGGGAAAAATAACGGCAAAGGCTTTAATAAAAGGAGGCAGGGGAGGGTAGCGGAACGAAACGAAACGAAACGAAACGAAACGTTGGTGGCTCGTCGAACGCGTATAACCGATCGAAGCCGGATTCGTAGCAAAGGGGATTATCGCTAAAGAGGAGAGGGAGGGAGGGAGGGAGGGAGGGAGGAGCGCAGCCGTTTTGATCGGTCGCACAGAAAATTGTATTTTCAAAATCAATTAATATCCAGAGAATAATAATACAGTGGCTAATGATCAGTGCAGTCATGTATAACCGACTTGCCTCCTCCTGCTCCTCCTCCTCCTCCTCCTCCTCCTCCTCCTCCTCCACCCTCCCGCCTCCCCTCACCCTTTTCCCTTGGTTTACTCCCGATTACCCTCGGGCTACTTCGAACCGGATTCCGCGCGCGCGGGGGTTGTGACGCGTCGATTCGACCAAAGTGCGTTTGACAATTTTTAATTATCGATAACGAGTTTGACCGCGAAGATAGGTCGACTGAAATGCGCTGCATTCGACGAACAATCGAAAAGCGGGGGAGAAAGAGGGGGAGGAAGAGGAGAAGAGGATCTCTCTCTCTCTCTCTCTCTCTCTCTCTCTCGCGCGCGCTTTTCCTCTCCGCTCCGATTTTCACGATATTCCACGCGAACAACCAACGTATCGTTTCCGTTGTAAGCATCGGGTTCATAAATTGTCTATTTAACGCGGATGGTAGTTTGTCTCTTTACCGCGTCGATCGGAACGGCTAATGGTTTATCAAAGGGAGACGCGTGAAATACGATAATTCGAGCGGTACGGATTTTATTATATAGCGCACGGGGAGGGGAGGAGGAGGAAGAGGGGAGGGGGGGGAGGTAGGAGGGGGTATTATACTCGCTTCGCACTCCTCCCCTCTTTTCTTTTTTGATCCATCCCTTTTGCAAATTTTCGTTTGTAAATCCTTTCCGCCGCGGGATCTTTGCTGCGATCGAAAATCGATATAGATTCGAAGATATTCGTCGGTGTTTGCATCCGACCGATTTGCAGCGATCCGATGGATCGCTTTCGGAATATCTTTTTTCATATCTTTTTTCTCGAGGTATATTTCCGGTTTAACGCGAGGGGACGAGAAGTATTGGTCGAGGGAACTCTCGAAAAATTATTACACTTGATTTCAGAGAAATCGACGCAATATTACATTTCCTTCTTCTTCTACTCGTTTTCAATTTTTTATTTTTACACAATCAGGGGTTTACCATGTTGATGATCTCTACGAATCAATAATAAGATTAACGGATCCATCGTCAATACGCAGATATACGATCGCACGTAAAAATAATATATATATATATATATCTCGAGGAATAAAAATCGAGAATCATAGGGTAGAGAGGGAAAGGTCACGCTCGTTTCCCCCCTCCCCCAACTCTTTCGGAAATTTCTCTTCTTCGTAGCAGCGTTTCGGGCGCCGCATCGATCAAAGAAACTGCCAAGTTGACGTCGGGGACGGGGGAGGGGGGGAGAGGGGGGAGGGGGAGGGGGAGCTCCTCCGTGAGTTGCACAACCATCTAAATATACGGTCTCGTCGCTGCTTTGTTTCCCTCCCTCCCTCCCTCCCATCTGGAGAGTCTCCCCTCCCTTCCCCCGTGGCCGTAACGTCGCCGCCAGAAATTCGAGAAATTCGCGTATTCGCCTCTCTCTCTCTCTCTCTCTCTCTCTCTCTCTCTCGATCGAGCTACCGAATAGATGATATCGGTCTCACCGAGGCTGTTAAGCCGGTCGAAGAAACGGCCGGATACGCGTACTTTATGCATCCGCGATGGACGATAAATTTCTCCACCTCGGGAGAGGTGGAAAAATTTCTCCACCCCCGGTGATGAATCAAAACCCCCGGCTGGATCACCCCGTACATACACGTAGAATTTCACGTAGGAGGCGAAACCACCTCCTTCCACGTCCACGTCCTCCCCTCCTTCTGTCTTTAATTATTCCACGTACACAATGTAACACAAATCCACTCAATTCGTGTTACAATCTAATTCGAAAATTGGACGACTCTGGATACTTATGGATCAGTGTTACGAGTGTACGAGAGAGAGAGAGAGAGAGGGTGATAACAGCGAATAATATAATCACGTATGCGTTACGTCAGCATACGTGCCAGCCACCCACTTGCGCGTAGATCACTCTCTCTTGCCCCCCTCGCGACACGAGAGGAGCCGCATTCCGAGGAGGAGCTAGGATCCTCCGACGCGTCTATCGTCGTCGCACAGAGGTGCGGTGGCCCCTCTCTGTGCGCGCCCACAGACGCGTGTAACGGTATCGAAGTCGCGTGTAAAACGGTGAATCACGGCTCCTACTCGGTTCGCGTGGGAAGGAAAGGTGGAAAGGAAGGAGGGTCCTATCGTCGCCGTCGACGGCTATCGACGGACAAGGTGGATGCTCGAATTGATGTTCAGGATTAATTGACCAAACACCTGTCGCGAGATTGTTTTTTTTTTTTTATTGGACGGTTTGTCTTTTTTTTTTTTTTTATTTAATCCTTTGAGAATAATTGGTTCGGATGGAATACCATATATATATATACATATGATGAGGTTGATGTAATTATAATCATCCGATCATTCGACACCGTGCGCGAAACTTTCGATGTGTATCGAAAATTTTTCGTTAAAAATCTAACTATCTCGTGTCGCGTGACGTGACAACAAATATCGGGTTATTAATTTTCGCGAGTTAACGAAGATTATTTTAAGCGCGTTAAAAAAAAAAAAAAGATGATCGATTAATTACTATTTGCTCGTTTATTAATTTCTTCTTTTTTTTTTTTACCGATAAAAATTAACACGTAATCTGTTTAAACGTTCCACTTTAAACGAAACTCTTTAAACCCCCCTCTCCTTCAACGAAATCCGTCCCAGCGCCTTGTTACGCGAAACAAAAAAAAAAAAAAAAAAAAAAGAAACGAGTTTCGAAGAATCCCCTCCCCTCCCTTTCCCTTCCCCTCCCCTCCTCAATTTTTTCCCGACGACGATCCCGATTCCCTGGACGGCGACCGTGTAACCCCGATTTCCTTCCTTCGTGGCGAGAAATTTCGTGGACCGTCTTTCGTGGGTCGCTCTTTTATACAGCCTCGTCACGGAACGCCATTCGTCACAATTTTATCGATCGCCGTCGAACAAGAGACCGACTGGAACTGCCACGAGGCCTTCCCTTCGCTTCGCCTCGTATCGGGCCCATCGATTCTTCTCGATCTCGCGAGAACCGCCCCCCTCTCTCCCATTCCAATTAACCCGTTTCCACGCATCGACGATCATATATATATATATATATATATATACATTACTCAAGGCCCTGCCTCGAGACATTCGATCCGACGAGCATCGATCGAGGCGTTATATCTTTCGATCGTGGGAAGGAGAGGGGGTTCGTGTAACGGATAACGAATTTTTGATCAACGGGCGCCGCGCGGGGCTTCCCGGCGGAGAGCTCTCCCGAGAGCGGCGCGGGCAGGAATCGCCGTGAATCCGGCCACGTGGCGGATATAAAAAGACTCGTTGTTGCCGACGATCCATTACATAATAGGCATGCCCGTTCATAAACAGCGGCGGTTTAACTATGAATGAAGCGAGGAGAGGCCCGCTCGCCCACTTCTCCACGCGCGCGCCCGGTCTTGACCTGCCTCAAATCATGTAAATCCTAATCCGTCCGCGCGCGAACGAGCGATCGTTAAAGCGCTCTGCACGCGGCCGCGGATTTTGAATAATTAAAATATTAATGAGCGTACATACACGCGCGCCGGTGTTAATTATCGATATTCGATCCGCGTATTAAACCGCGTTACCGATTAACCACGCGCGGCAAACGGATCCTGGATACGGATTTATCCCTTGAAAAATTCATTTTCCCTCGTTTCGATGTACAGAGGTATACACGAGACGCGTAATTGTAGGGAAAATTCTGACGATTTTTCTTTATACTATGTGATAAAGAATTGGTGGTAAATTTGGGAGGGGAAAAAAATGGAGAAAATTTTCCTTCGTTCGAGAGAGAATAAAGTGTCGATCTTGGGTTCGTTCGATGAGAAGAAGTGGATACAGGAGCGGGAAAAAAAAATTCATTTAAAAAAGATTCGAATATGTTGCAATTTTTGAATGACGATCCTCGCCGAGAGGAGGAGTTGCCTAGTACCATGTCGCGAAATTTCAGCTCGCCGGATTTCTGCGCCTTTTTTCTGTCTCGAGTGCGGGTAGCCAACCTGTTTAGCGCTCGAGGAAGAGAAAAGGACGAGAAAAAAGTGTAAGAGGCTCAGGTGCAGGTATCTCCGGCGTCCGGCTCGAAAGATCGAGTTGCTCGATGTCTTCTCGAATGCCTCGAGAAATTTAAAACGTCTAAGCCGTCAACTTTTCCGCCCCTGTTGCTCCATGCGCTCCACCCTTCCCTCCTCCTTGCCTTTCGCCTTCTTAACGCACGCCTCTCTCTCTCTCTCTCTCTCTCTCTCTCTCTCGCTTTAATCTCGTCTTCCGCACGTTTTCAATGCCATCGCGAGGGGAGGGAAGTTTGTTTCTTTCCAGAGTCAGAAACGATCGATCGCGATAATTATATATCGCGAAATACGTTCGAAAACACGATCCGTACATCGTGTAAATTTCCGACTCGAAAACCGTAGTTCCGAGCTTTGTCCATCCGCCTCGAGCGAGGATTGACAGCTGCGACGAGTCATCATCTTCGATCGTGATCGTCATCCTGATCACAATCCTTACGGGCGGCAACCACGATGATTGGGCCGAAAGCGCATTTGTTTCGTGACGCAGCAGGGGCGAAAGCGTAGCGAGATACGTCAGTGCGTTCGTGTGCGTGAAGAGGGAAAAGGGGGTAACGTGGACTCTACGGAACATTGTGGACTCTTCTTTATATTGTTGGCGATAAAGGAAAATTTGTTTTCAAATTTTCGAACGAAATCTCGAAATTTTTACGAAATATTCGAAAATCGATCGAAGCGAGACGATCGAAGACGATCGGCACGGACGAATCCGTGGACGGATGGATGGACGGATGGAAAGGTTGCTTCGTCACTGGACGGCCTTTGGGCTTTGCCGATGCATCGGGCGTAGCGACGAGAAGGAAACAACAACGTGGAGTAATCGGGAGGGAGAGAGAGAGAGAGAGAGAGAGGGAGACACGACGTACCTGAAGCAAAGTATCCGTAGCGGCGAGGATAATAAATAATAAAGGTATAGGTACGGGAGATTGATGGCTGCACCATGACTGACGTTCCATCAATCACCTCCTCGCCCTTCTCACCGAGGATCGGCCGTCTTCGTCCCAAGCACCTCCGTGAATTCGTTTTCTTCCTTCTTCTTTCCTCCCCTCCCGTCCATTCCATCCATTCCTTTTCTCCATCTTCTCTCTCTCACTCTTTCTCTCTCTCTCCCACCCGTGGGTTTTTTCTTTGCTCGCTATTATCGTACCCAGTCCTTATTAGCTCGCTGCCTTTCCTCGATGAATCGAGGAGAAACGACTACCTACCGCGGCCCGACCGACCATTCTCGGTCGCGAGATCCCAGAATGACTGCGCTATTTTCCTGTTTCCTTTGCACCCAGCTCTCTCTCTCTCTTTCTTTTTCGCCTTCGAACGATTTCGAAGAATCGAGAACGAAGGAAGAAAACTCGAGGATAATTCGTATATATTTCGAGACGATCGAAAGAACGGGGAGGGGAGAGGAGCGAGAGGATTCGGTAGTACTCGAAGTACACCGGTATATATAGCGTAAGTGGATAAGCGGAGAGTAGTAGGAGACTGCTGCCATCCGCCAACTAATCCGTCCCCTTCGGCGTATGGTGAGTGGCCAGGACGTATCAATCGGAAGGCTGGTATAAGTTTCCGCCGTTGTGGTCCGCCGGTACGGAGGTTAGCTGTCGTGGTCAGTTTCGAATTGCGGCGATGTCAGTGACAGCTGTGCTCGAGAGCCGCGTATTGAACTCACGTCCAGTCACGCTCCTTTATACCTACTTACCTTGTCCCCCCCACCACCACCTCCTTCCATTCTCTCCTTCCCTCTCCGCGACGCTGCCTCTTTCTCTTCTTCCTTCCCTTTCTTCCCGCTTTCCTGACCGCTTCATCTTCTCACCGCGCTCTTTCCAATATACGTATATATTATATATATATGTATACACACATACATATACACTTCGAGAGAAGTTCGTTTCTTCTCGAAAGGAGCGAGGATCGGGTTCTCGTCTAATAGGACACGCCAATCGGTAATAATAAAGCGAGAGCACGAGAGTTTGGTTTACTCTACCCTCGCCGTTAAGACTAAGTATCTATCGGTAAATTCGGTATTTTCGTTTTCTTCGGAGCTGAACGTTGCGTTGCCCCGATCGATCGAAACGTTTCTAGATATTTATTTCTACGATTACGTCTCGATGTACTCGAATAGTATGTGTGTGTAGCATCCACGAATGCGGTGTTTTTCGAAAAGAACAAAGGAAGTTTTGCGACAAAGCGAGCATGAGGTGCATGCCGGGGAGCTGTTTAACTCGCCAATTACCCGGAAAGCTTGGCCCATCGAGACGAGTATTAGACGGGTTTCCAACCACGTTTCTATTTTCTCGTGCACGCCTCTCTTTCTTACTTACTTGTCCGTTGAGAGGAGGGAGGAAGGATTTCACGAGTGCGTTGGCTTCCTCGGTTCCTTCTTTGTTCCGATTTCGTTCGTCTACGAACTGAACTCGGTGTAAGAGGTGGGGAGGAAGGGAGGAGCATCATGATATTACGCCGGAGCAGACGATGCTCCGGAGAACGAGATCGGTGCTCGTAAGGAAGAATAGAGGACGAGGCTGGCGGAGTCGAAGCATCGGTATACGTTTTCGAGACGTTCCAGGACGGTCGCTCTGGGACGCTTCCACGCAACGAGCAAGTCTTATCTTCGCTATGCGCTCGTCGAGGGGTAGGGGGACGGGGGAGGGGGCGTATCAACCCTTCACGGTTTACTTCCGTTATTCTTCGACCGCCCACCAGCTACGCGACGTGCTTGTCCTAGGTTTTCTTCACGAATACGTTTCTTACGTACGAACGCACACCCTTTTCTCTTTCTTCCTTTTTATACGTATGTACATATATGTACACATATATGCATATACACTATATTTTTTTCCTCGACGATCGAACGAGAGAACCGCGCCACGATTCTCGCCCTAGGTGCGTGAGTATTTTTGGAAAGCGGAGGATGGTCGGGCAGAAATTACAGAAAAGCGTGACCGAGAATCGACGAACGAGGCGGACGAGGACAGAGGCCTGAGCGACAAAAAGGGGAGACTTGACGATTTATAATCGGTGACGAATGAGCGCGATCGCCGAGGGAGAGCCCTCGCCTCTCGGCCGTTTTATAAATGTCGCAGAGCAATAAAGACGCTCGATGGATTAGCCGTGAGCCCGGCATTCCAAAGGCAACGGGTTTCTATTCTGGTGATTTGAAACCAGGCACGCGCGTCCAATGAATCAATCGAAATCTCCGTTTTTTCGCTTCCTCGCGCCTCTTCGATCTTTCGAATACCTTTTAGCGTCCGAATCGTCGTTCGAGATTCGTCGACGAGCAGATACACCCCATACCATACCCGGTGTCTATCGCGTTTTTTACGATGGAGCGGCTCGCTTCTGGAGAGTCACCCCTCTCCCAGCCTGGAGAGTCTCCCCTCCCCTCCCCTCCCCTTCCCCACGATCGTTCTTTTTCCTCGGCGACGCCGTGACACGAACACGCGGTATCCCCGCTGTTCCAAGAATTCACGTACGCGTCATAAATAGTGGCCTGCTCGCACTGTGCCGCCTCCGCTTCCCATCCTCGCCCCCTCCGCCTCCCCCTCCCCCTCTCCCTCCCCCCTCCCCGATTTCTCGCACGTTTCGACGTTTTCCAATATTCCAAACTGCACCGATTCCATCTGGGGTCTCCCTGCGTAGCTTCTTCAACGTCGCCCTCTTCTTTCCCCTCCCCCTCCCGCCCTATCCCTCTTTCACCAGCTTCGCGAGTATCGATTCTATAGTATCGAGCGCCGCGGCTCTTCGAATTTTTCGTCGAAGGAGCACGATCGAAAATGGAAAAAATTTTTACGAATCGAATTTCGATCGTTCAATTCTATTGCTTTTCAGTATCTTCGTTTTTTGGGAGCATATATTTCGTTTTCGAACGAAAAGACGAATCGATCGTTGCAATCAAGCAGCGCAAAGATTCGTCGAATTCTTAGTTACTCTCGTTTCTTTTTTTTTTTTTTTTTTTTTTTACATTTTTCATCTATGCATCGAATTTGCCAAAAAACGAATCGAATCGAATTATTCAACTGTTCTAAACCACGGCGAGTGGACGGAATGGTTAAATTCGTCGAAAACACGAATTGGCGCCAAACACGTTTTACGAGCATGCGCATGTCGCTCGGCGTGGGTTTGTTGTGCGTCGACCTTTACCTAACTGCTCTCTCTCCCTCTCTCTCTCTCTTCGAGTCGTAGCTGGCTCCCTTAGCTCTCCTCTCCGCCCGGTTCCCTGGCCTCCCTCTGTAACTACCGCCGCGCAGCCACCCCCGTCGCCAACCCTGACCTGATTTATGGGATTCTCCAAGTGTCTACCCTGCCGACGCGCGTTTTCGAGCCTCCCTACCCCAACTCTCCCCTCCGCTTTCTCTTCCTCTCTCTCGCCGGTGCAGACAGCTGGCTAGCATTTTCACCGACACGCGCTCCTTTCCTTCTCCGCGACCGAACCTTTTCTATCTTATCGCGTTTTTCCCTCTCTCTCTCTCTCTCTCTCGAAAGAGAGAGAGAGGAACGAGTTCGAGTTCGACTGAGCAATCGACTGAGAATGAAAGCCGATTCTGAAGCGAGAGAGAGAAAGAGAGAGAGAGAGAGAGAGAGAGAGAAAGAGAGAGAGAGAGAGAGAGAGAGAGAGAGAGAGAGAGATCGTATTCGAAAAGAGCGTAATTTCGATTTTCGCCTCGCCTTATTTCTCCTCTTTCCCCCATTTTCCCTTCTTCCCTTCCTCGTCCCGTTTTCCCCGCCAGATATGGCCGAGTAATATACGAGCACTGCATCTGTTCTCTCTTCGTGTGACGCAACGTCCTGCCATAGATCACGCCGAGGCTTTTAGAGAGTGAAGGCTGTTAAGAAAAGCGCGACGAGGACAGCCGTGCGGACGGTAGATGGAACGGAGAATACGGAGGGGCGAGGAGGGAACGGGGAGAGGGGAGGAGGAGAGAGAGTAAGGTTGGAACGAAAGAGAGTCTACGTTACGAGGGAGACGAGGAAAGAGAGGGAAAACTCGAGCTGCTATGGGACACAAGGGTAGGAGGTGGGGTGGGGAGGTTGACAGGGTGACGTACCGTTGCTGTTAAACTCGGTTAACAGCGAGAGAAGTAGTGTATCGGTGAGTTCGTTTTTCTCCCCGGCTATTATTCGCCTTTGATCAACCACGAGGCAAGAAACGGATTAAGAAAAGATAAAGATAAAGAGATTCAAGTCCAAACTTGAATCGAAAGTACGAATCGATCGGAGCAACAAAGAATATGACACGAAGAGGCACGATTGATTACGTAACTAGTAGTCGCATGTACGGTGAACTCTCCTATTAACGCGCCTCTTTATCTTATTAATTGCGATTGAGAATAAAATATTTTCGAGAAAACAAAAAAGAAGCAATTCTGATTTGCTGAATTTATCCTTTAGAGAATTCGATATCCTTTTCGAGTCGTTGGTAGAAGAAGGGGGGAAGGAAAGGGAACACGACGGCTAGCTAGATACAAACGGGAAGCGAACGCGTCGCTCCGCACCGCGTCGTGCAAACCATTCAACCGAGATATACGATCGAGAGTTTGTTCGCGTTTATGGGCTGCGTCTGGAAAGAAGGTGGAGTGGGAGGCGAGGGATACGCGGAGGGTAAAGAGAGAAGAGAGAGAGAGGGGGAGAAAGAGAGGCGAGTTGCCGCTTTATCGGAGCACCCTTATGCCTATTATGCCTCCTCATCCCCCGATGGTAGCGGTTTAACGCGCGGCCATCCCCTTGCCGCGCTAGACGTTCGGTCGGTTGCGCGACGCGGTGCCGAGTTCGGCCGAGTTTAGCCGAGCGTGGCCGAGCGACGGCGACTCGGGCCGAGGGGAGCCGAGGGCGAACGACGCTGGATGACGCGGCACGGCGCGGCGCGCGAATTAAAACGGCTCATAAATATCTGAAACAAAGGCGGCCGCTTTCGAGGGCGTACGGTACGAAAGATATACGGCCGGTTAGGATGGCTGGTAACGGGCGGATAAGAGAGGGGGCCGGGGGAAGAGATGTGGCTGCGAAGGGAGGGGATTCGTTTTCCGACATCGGGTCGGGAAAACGAGCAGGGTCGAAAAAAAGAGGGTGGAAAAAAAAAATATTCTTTCCATCCTCGTGGATCGAATCGAGCGTGGTCTCGTGGCCGCGAGGCGAACTATTTTTATGACCATTCTGACTTTTTCTCTTTCAGGTAAGTAGTGGTCTCCGATCGTTTGAAAAGCGAGCGGCCCGCAGCCGCCGCACCGGACGGGAGACATGCGCAGCAAGCAGCAGCCGAGGCCTTCCTTTCGGTGGCCGCAGCAACGCGGCGATAATCTTACCGGTAAATATCCCAACCACACGCAACGCATCAGCACGCACGAGAGCACGCACACGCATCCACCTTATTTGCACGTATTTCTTAGTCTGCGCCATTACTCGTTGCGCTTTTTTTTCCCCCGCGTCCTTATATACATTCGATCTTCCGCTTTTCGATCTTCGTTTCGGGTATCGCGTCTATACCCGATATACGATCCCATTACGTAAACGTAAACGCGTTATCTTTTAAACGTTACGTTAAATTTTTACTTGCATGCGAATAGAATCGTCGTTTCTAGATCGATCTTTTCCAAGATTTTGGCCATCGCACGGATCATCGTAAGCAAAAGGAAAAGCCCGGTTTTCGAAGAGACGGGTCGGTTCGTCGAAAATTAGTCAGGTGTCGTCGTGTGCGCTCTACGTGTGTGTGCATTTCGGTGGAGAAATTAGAAATGCCCGGGGAGATTTATTGGCCGGTTGCTCGGGTGAACAACACCCGAAAGAAGATGATGGTCCTGCTCGCGAAATATCACGACATATTCGCGATACTTGTATAAATCGTTCGAATCTTGGAGGCGACCAATTATAACCGCTACTTAGCTTATTTAAACGATTTTGCCCATCGGTCACGGTCATCGTACGCTCGATTAATACGCGGAAAAGGCACCGCGTTCAGATTCGGCCGAGGAACGAAATTGGCAACGGTCACGGGCTCGAGGTAGAAAGGAGGGCACGTTGCTCTCTCGAAACCTTCCGCTTCCTTATACATATATATATATATATATATACACACACACACCTATCTCTCTGCATCGATCCTTCGGAAGGGAGGGAAAGAGAAAAGAGAGACGCGATATTCGAGGAAAAGCTTGATCGCGCGGCCGAAAAACCAGCCGTGGATGACGATGAGAGGAGATATCGAGCGATCGTTGATAACAGACGCGGATAAAGTACAAGCCGCGTGCGTGTGCCGGACAAACGGGGTCGTGGAGGGACACGCGACTCCTCTCTCTCTCTCTCTCTCTCTCTCTCTCTCTCTCTCTTTCTCCCTCTCGCTCTCTCCAATAGCCTCCGGCCAGGGAATCGCGGCGGTCGTCTCGACGATAACCCTCGAATGACGTGACAAGCGAAATCCCTGTATCCACCGGTCCGGCTGGCGCTTGGATATCGGCGGACGTCTAAATGAACCGTTGTACCTTCTGCTTTGATTTCAAAGAGAGCGGAGGATCCCTAACAGCGGAGGAATATTCATTTAAATATCTGTCGATACTCGAGTCAGACGCGAGGGTTGCACCGATGTCAGCGGCGGACTTATGTGCCCTCCGCGCTCTCCGCTCCCCTCCCACCCTGTCCCCGTTCTCCTCTACGCTCGCACGCGTATCTACCTACCTACCTACCTACCTACCTACCTACCTACCTACCTACCTACCTACCTACCTACCTGTCTACCTGCGAGCGTTGTATCTATACACGCCCACCAGTCCACGTCCGATCTCTGTCGCGGATACGTTGAATCCCGCACTTTGTTCTCGCCATTCAACCATCTCTCCTCGATCTCTTCTCGTCCCTTCACGTTATGCCGCTTCCTCCTTCCCGAGGAGAGGAGAGATTTTTCAAAACTTTCGCCGATCGAATTGTCTTATTCGTCGACGAGGAGGAGCAGTAGTCGAAAGATGATCCGAGAATGGAAGTGGAATGGAACGAGAGGGGGGACGGTCGGTCGGACGGAGGCGCAAGTTTGCTCCCCGAGGCGCCTGAATCCGCGCGGCGGTGCACCAGGATTCCCTCCCGTTCGCATTTCGTTCTCCTCCACTTCCAGCAGCATTTTAATCCAGGGAAACCGGGGGACGTCACTCCACCGCCCCGAATAATCAGGCTGAAATTCGTTGCGAGCGGGCGCGCAACAAAAGAACGGCGGCGATATTAGTCGGGCGAAACTGCGCGCTCTCGCCGCAGCGTCTGTGGAAAAGTCGGGGCCGACATCGCTTGATCCTTCCGTTGCTTGCCTCTCGGCAGCGCCTGGCGATTTACAGGGCTCCTCGAGGAGGAGGGACGATCGTTAATCGGGGGCCAAGCGTTGGATCGATTAATAATCCCCTTTCGCGCGATCAATTGTGCAGTGATCGATATTTCTCTTTCTCCTTCGAGTACTCGTCGCGTGGGGAAGCAAAGTATTTATTTATAAGTATTTTTTTGAAAATTAATATGATTGATGATGATAACTGGACTCGAATCATTCTGTTATTGGGTTTGATTTTTGGATTTTCGAGCAGGAAGGGTGAAATAGATAAGCATAGATTGTAACTAAGATAAAAAAGAAATAGATAAAACATTAGACAGTTGTTATCAGTTTAGAGAAATTATTTTGTGAAAATATTTAAATCAATTGGATTTTTCTGTTATATTAAGAATCCGTTTATATATAGATAAGTTTTGTATTCTAAATATATATCCTTATTCTTGAATATATTATTACAGGAAGACTTTATTTACTTTTACTACTTCGCAAATGAAACAACCGAACTATTTATCGAACCTTAAACGATACTCAATTTTATATCACCGTTATAAAGATAAACAGATAATACGAGGATCATTCGACACATAAAGACAGCAAACCAGTTAATATTTACGTGCAAAATAATAAATTACAGAAGAAACAATTAACCAACCTCGAACTTTCAGAAATCTTCCATTCCCCTCCATTTAAAAAAAAAAAGAAAAAAGAAAAAAAAAGAAGAAGAGAAAATCCACGATCGCATCGATCCATCCACGTAGCCACGAAAAGAAAGAGCATCGTCGTGTTGGCACGGCGAGTCGGCGCGCGAAAGAGAGAGAAAGAGAAACAGAGAAAGAGAGAGAGAGAGTGCGTCGGCGGGTCTCGTCGCGTCTGTTTGGCGCATCGACGCGTTGCACACGTTCGTGTCCGACTTGGAAATAAGAAGAGGGAGGGGGGAGTAGCGCGAGAGCGGGAATGAATCGCTGCCACTCAAGGAGCAAGAGACGGACGCGGCCCGACCCGACAAGGCCGCGCTCTCTCTCTCTCTCTCTCTCGCTCGCTCGCTCGTCCAACAGCAAGCACCACTGAAAACGCCCGCCACCAGGCAAGCCTCGTCGATATAACTGTGTCCACCACCGATAACTGCAAAGTTTCGAGCCACGGTTGCCAAGCGGGATACCGTTCCTCGTCGAGAGATTCATCTCCCAGAAATTCCTCTCCTCCTCGTTTCGGCCGTCCATCCGTCCGCGTATATCTCTCTCTCTCTCTCTCGCGCGCGCGCGAATACGCGTCCATCCAACTCCACCACTCCATCCAACGCGTATCCACTCGGCTTAATTATAATACGAGAGATATTTATTGCCACGCGTATCGTCTATTTCCGTCCGAGGGCCGTAGGTGGACCGGGCGAGAACCGGGTATCGCGATCCAACTCTGGCTTCTCAACGGGGCGCGAGAAAGAAAGAAGGGAGGGGGGGGGGTAAGGAAGAAAAATTTCCCGATTCAGGCGAGGCGCGGCCCTCGCGTGTGTCCGCTTCCTTCGGATTAATGGGAGGGTGGCGCGATAAGAGGGCGGCGAATAATACGAGGTCCACGGGCACCTGCCAGCGGGGCGGCCGATGGCTATCGCGCGACGAACCGAGCCTTTCGAGCCGACGCACAATAGTCGTCTCCCCCTCCCTCCGTCGAAAAGTATCCAGCTGCTCCCCGTACTTTTCCGGCTTCGGTGTTACGCGCGCGGCGGTCTCTCCTCCGCGGAGAGAGAGAGGAACGCTCCTCACGTTCCTACCTTCCCGTGGCGCGCCTCCATCCACGTCAATTATTCCGATTACACACCGTACGGTTACGCTTGTCGGAATCGATCGCGAGCGAGTAACGAGGAATAAAAAGGAGGAGAGGAAGCCATCCGTGGAGAGGAAGACCTCGCTTTCGCCTCTCTCTCTCTCTCTCTCTTTCTCGAGTACTCGCAATTAATATCGCCACGACCTCGATCCGTCTCTCTGGCTTTCGTTTCCTTTCTTTCCTTTCGTTTCCTTTCGTTTTCTTCGCTCGTGATCGGAGAGCGACCGCAGAGAGGCAAAGTTCGAGGAGGCACCCATCCGAGACGGGCTCCCTTCTAGTTCCTGCTCGTCTATCTGTGTAATACGCGTATCGCGAGGATGTGTATGGGGGAGGGGGAGGAGGAGGAGGAGGAGGAGGTTCCGTTGGAAACGTTGACGTTTAATCGACGTTCAACGCTTGTCCAGATCTCGACGAGGGGCTCCGTGTGTTCGAGGATAGAGGGGAGGGGGGAGAAGGAGAAAAGAGAGAAGGGAATGGACGCCAAGTGGACGCGGTACGTCCTCCCGTCCGTCACGTTGCCGCCGTCAGATTATCGTTCCGACACTTTCGAGTTATTCCGGCCATGCGCGCCTTTTCGCCTCTCTCTCTCTCTCTCTCTGCGTAGGGGGCAGAGGAGGGAAGAGGAAGGGGCGATGCTCTTCTCCGGAGGGTGCTTCGAACGTTTCGCTCCTTTTAACCGACGAGAAGAAGAAGAAGAAGAAGAAGAAGAAGAAGAAGAAGGAGAAGAGGGAGAAGGAGAAGTCTGTCCCGTAAGAGACTTGGCGTAAGAGAACGTGGATCGAAGAGAGAGAGAGAGAGAGGAGATTTCGAGAGCCAAGAATCTGGTACCTGGGTATTTGAAGTCCGGTCGACCCGTTTGACCGGTGTCGATCAAATTTCCGAGGACGAGATTATTCAAGGCCGACAACGATCGAGACAAAGCTCCTTTCGCGGCCGTACACCTCCTCCCCCTCCTCGCGCAGACTTTTACTCTCTCTCTCTCTCTCTCTCTCTCTCTCTGTCCCTCGCGCATCCATCCGCCTCCGCGAGCCAATTTCCAAAGCTCTCCTCGATTTCTCTCGTGGAAATCAGCCTCTCCATTCTGCGTGTTATAATAACCGTGGAAACGAGAGAAACGCGCGACACGCGCCTCGTTCGATTAATAAATTCGATCATCGTCCCGGATTGGATTATCTTTTCGGGGGACGAGGGAAAAAAAAAAAAAAAAAAAAAAGAAAAAAAAAGGGGAAAAAGGGAAAAAGATCGGAGCAAAAAAAAATTATACACGCCGCGTCGCGTCGATGCAATGCGGTGGCGATGGTGGTGGTGGTGGTGGTGGTGAACGAAGCGCACAGGAGGAAGAGGATGACGTTTAAACGCACGCGCCTATACGTTTACCAAATTATTTCAGTTTTGCACGACCTTATCGATCGGGACGAAAACGGGGTTCGTCGAAACTTGAACTGGTTTTCGGTACCCACACCTCTGCCGCTGTGACACACTCTTGCCTTCCCTAATGGCCACGCACAATCGCGTTCCACCCTCTCCCCCCCTCCGCCTCCCCTTCGACGGAGGGAGAAGAGCGGCGCGAAAATCGTGCCGAACGAATCGCGAAAAATGGCGATAAGCGGCGGTGGCGAACGAACCGCGCCACCGCCAAACCCACCCAACTGCTAATTATCGGCCGTTAATTGATGCAGCGTCGCGCTCGTTACGCGTCTATCATTAGGACGGGGAGGGGGAGGGGAACGCGCGCACGAAAAGTGTAACGAGAGCGCGTTCCCCACGTATTAAAATGCAAACATTCGACTCGGTTTTGGACGGTTTAATGCCTCGCCCGATTTCGGGGCGCGGCGGCCCGGTAATTAAATCGAATGAAATTACCCAACGATTAATGCTCGGGACGCGCGCGTCCTCGGGTCACGAATCCAAGCGGCGGAATCACCACTCAAAAAAAAAAGTATGTACGCATCCCCTGAAAGAGTTATTTCATTGTCCGCGATCTGAATTTTCTCCCCTCCTCCCCCCTTATATATTCCGCGCGTATAACTCGCCGGGGGCGAGGGGGCGGGGCGACCGATGAGGAAGAAACACGCGAAAAGGGAAGGAGACGCGAAAGAGAGAGAAAAAAAATAAAAAAGAAAGGAGGCTCGCCGTTATATTTTCTCCGTTGTATTATACAAGCTACCCCACCCCCTCCCCTCCCTCTCCCCCCTCTCTTCGTCCAGGTTGGGACGGGAGGCCATTATCGCGGAATACCGCGGATGCATCCGCAACGCACACGGCGCCGTTTTTGGACATTAGCATAGCGTATCCGCCCGCCACGTGTACGTGCGCGGCCGCTCGCGGTTGTGCGAGTGAGTTAATGCCCGCGCGCGAGAGGCCGCCGCGACATTTCCCTGATGATGAAGTCGAGCAGCGACGCGTAATAAGGGTCGCGAGAAAGAGAGAGAGAGAGAGAGAGAGAGAGGGGACATGTGACAAAAGGAGACGAGCGGAGCGAGAGAGGGAAGGTGGAGAAAAGGGTTGGCTGTCCGGTAGTAGTAGTGATGATAATAGTAGTAGTGGTAGTGGTAGCGGTAGTGCAGGGCCGGATCGACGTATCTCTCCTTTCTCGAAAATATCGCGAGTATTGGACGCGTCTCACATATATATATATATGTATATATATATATATATATATACATACGCGTGCACGTCGAATTATTTGCACGAATAATTCGAGAGTAGGAAAACGGTCGGTCGGTCGGTCGGTCGGTTGCGCGCGCTACGGTATCGAACGACGAAACTCAAGGTGGTCCACTACATCCCTGGGTGAAGTTGACGCGCGGGGTGGACCTGTCGAGGAGAAGGGTCGAGGCGGACGTGACACGGCCGTCTTGTGACCCGTACAGACCCGTCCGTCCGTCCGTCCGTCCGTCCGTCCGGTTTCGTCCCACCGCTCCTTCCCCCACCCTTGCCCCCGCCCCCGCTGCCTCCCCCTCCCTCCCTCGCCGGTCCACATGCCACCGCGTCGACCGACCGCCGCTAGTCCGGCTCTATTGTTGTTATTATTAAAGGGGGGTCGCTGGGGGCGGGAGGGTGGTTGCCGCCGCTCGGCACGGAGAGGGACGATGACGGAAAGGAAGGCGGCGTCTGCAGGTGACAGATGAAACAGCTACCCTCTCCCTCGCACCCTCTTTAGATCCCCCTTGTTCTCTCCTCTCCTCGCCCTCCCTCGCCCGCTTTTCCTTCTCTCTTTCCCTCTCCCTCCCTCTCTCCCTCCGTCCGATGCACTACCCGTTCGCTCGCACGCACGGAGGCGAAAGAAAGACGGGGGAGAGAGAGAGAGAGAGAGAGAGAAATGGCAAGGAGAGCGAAGGGAGAAAGAGAGAGAGAGAGAGAAGCTCTTTCGCCTACCACACCCCACGATCTTTTCCCCCCTCCCCCCTCTAAGAACTCGCGCTCTTTTGTCGAAAACTTTCAACCTTTGATCACGATTTCTTACGATCGAAGCGTAAAGCAGAGAGAATTAAAGGAATTGCGAGAGAGGGGGAGAGGGAGGGGGAGAGAAGGAGGGTAGAGAGGAAGAAATCGCGAGGTTAGTTTGAAACCTAGTGGGATCCGCAGGGGGATGTACTGTCGGGGAAATGGACACGCGTGGAATGCGCGTTCTCCTCTGGCCGCGCGCCGGCAAAGAAAAGGAGGTCGTGGAGCGGCCGGCTACGTACGAACGAATTCTTCCCACCCCACTTCCACCCCGGGAGGACACATCGTCCTCCGAAATAACTCTACGTCACGGATCGTCACCCCCTTTAATCGCGCTCCACTCCGCCAGGCATCCCGCACACCTCGTTCCACCCACGGCCGAGATTCGAGGATTCACCGTAGACAAAACCAATAAACCGTCCTCGGCCACGATATTCGGAAGCCTGGTGGAAGGGACCTCCGGCCACCTTCTCCTCTTCTCTCTTTCCTCCCAATTCCGAATACCTTCTTCCTTTCTTCTTTCTTCGATATATACACAATATATATATATATATATATAAGCTCGTAACCATCGGGTGTGGTTACGTCCAACTGCTCCTTCCTTTTCCGATCTTTTCCAATCTTCTCTCTCTCTCTCTCTCATATATTCCTTTTCGTATCCTCGAAAGTGACGAAGTCCATCCAAGTCGCGGAAAAGATCAATTGGGGTTGTATGGTCGTTTCGCGACGATAATTTTGGAACGCGTCGGGGGAGCGGAGGGAGAAGGGGAAGGAGGGAGACAGGTCTCTCGCGTCCGTCAACTGGAAGTCGTCTCTTTGGACGACGGTGGACGCCCAGGCGTCGTCGCCGTTCACGGCATTGATCTGTCGGACGGCTGTCTTGATATCGACGTTACCCGTGGGGAGGGTCCGGGACGTCGGGTTGCTAGACGGCTGCCTACTCCTTTAGCCCGCGAAATAAGCTTTCTGCCAACGTCCACGATCCTGCTACGCCTCGCGATTCTACCATCGACCAGAAAAGATATATATATATATATATACTCCAGAAACTAGTAAATTGTAAAAATTGTACTCTCTCTCTCTGTCTTATTATACTTCTCTATAATGTATATATATATATATATATATATACAGTTTGCGTAATACATTCAATACGCTTCACTCGATGTTTTCAACGGACGTTGGAACTCGTTCGTTGGTCAACCGGCGAACGTTAATCGAGGCAAATTGAACGAGCCACGCGGCTCGCGACGCTCGATTAACTTCTCCCCCCATCCCCACTCCCTCCTTTCCGCCCTTACACCAGAGAGCTTTCACCACCGAGCACTCGAGTTTCGGAATACCGGCGTGAGAATGGTCGCAACGCAACGTCTCCCTCCCTCCCCCCTATCCGTAAAAACGGCAGCAACCGACGATGATCGACCGACATCCTTAATCACAGGCCACGGTTTACGATCTCCACGAGACGAAATTCCGCGAAAGGAGGATCGATCATTCCGGCCGACAAAATCGTCAGAGGACGATGTTCCCTCCACCCAAGGTGGGTGTACACCGTCGAATTAACCCCCGAATTTCGCCCGATCGCCCGCAATTACGAATAACCCTAATAATTTTCGACGAGACGGGTTTTACTGCTCGATCTCGAGGAAGAGAGAGACAAAGAGATGATATCCTCCCTGAAGAGAAATTGTTTACCGCTGCTTCTTTAAGCCGCTACCATTTAATTCCTTCCATCTTTCTTTCGATACTCGAAGCAAAAGTACGTATTCGAGTGAGAAGAGGAAGAAAAAGAAGAAGGAGAAGAAGAAGAAGGCGGCACGAATAGGAGCGCTACGATATCGGAACAAGGATGAGGATAGTAGGAAGGTTCGGGTTAGGTTGGTCGGTTGACCCGGTTGACAATCGATTGACGGCTGTCGCCAAGACCCTTCAGCCTTTCCACCTTCTAACCCGGCGAACTTGCCCGCTCGATTCGATGCCGCGCCACCCTTCTTCCAACGTCCTAGCCACCACCTGTCCGTTTCCAACGATAGTTCTGATAACTTTTTCTAATTACGTGTCGCCAAAGACGGACCGTGACGCCTCTCAGAATCGAAGGCTCTTAGAGAAGTGGAGGAGAATCGTGGCCGGCAGGCAGTAGTCCACGTCAGTGGCGCAGCAAGGATAAACGTCGTGTCTTTTTATCGTCCCGTGAATTCTCTGAAAACACGGTTTACATTTATGTGCATATATATATATATATATATATATATATATATGTGTGTACATGTTGTAAGAGGATCGAGCGTATTTAATTTCGATTCGTTCAAATTCTGTACTGCCGTAAAAGGGACACGATGGACAATTAGATTTTAAAAGAAAGACGCATGCATTCACAGGATTCTACGCAGATAAAAGATCGAACAATAATCGAATAATTGTTTGATCGCAAATTTCGAGTAACTTGCTCTCTATGAGCAAGAAGAGCACGAGAAATCTTGCCATCTTCGAGAGCTGCAACGACGGCCTATGCCTTTCGATCGAGAATATAGACGCGACGGTCGAAAAAGAAGGTGGGAAGAGCAAAGCGACATGGCGCGGCAAACCGATTACGCGCGTGTACGACACGAACGCGCGACAGTTGTGGCGCAAGCACACAGACGCGGCAAACGCGCACGCACGTATGCACGTACGCACGCACGTACACGGTTGCCGTTGCGCGAGTTCTCTTTTCCACGAGGTCGACGAGGCTGCCGCACACAGAGGAGGAGAGAGCCTCTGTGGAGGTAATAGGATGGGTATACACCGGGCGGTGTTGGATATTATTTGCCGAGGACAGTGACAAACGCCCGTCAACGTCATTTCCACTCGCAACGTCGGCTTCCTGCGACAGTACCGACACCGCGCGCGATATCACCCTCTCCAACGACACCTTCTCGCCTCTTCCAACTTCCTCTTTCTCCTTCGCTCCTCCCCTCCCTCCCCTTTCCTCGGCTCGAAGGCGAGCTAGAAACGTGACGAGCATATCTAGTTCCGGACCGACCTCTTCCCCCACCTCTTCTCGAGAGCGCTTCACACCTATGCAAGGGCCACTGCTCCCTTCGAGTCGTTTCGTTCGCTGCTATATTTTCCTCTCTCTCTCTCTCTCTCTCCATCTCTCTCTCTCCTTCCTTACGAGCGAGATATAAGCGCGGAATCGTTTCTCGCAACGACGAAAGAAAGCGCGAACAAGGCGAACGAGGAGAGTTCGCGAAGAAGAAGAAACGGCGAAAGGTCCGAGGCGGCGGGGCACGAGAGTGGGGGTTGGTTAGGCAGAAGGGTGTACGGTGACCGGGCGAGGGGGGAGGGGGCACGACGACCGGAGCGGACGGGAGGAGTCGGGCGAGGGGAGGAGAGGCGGGGGGAGGGGAGGGGAGGAGGGGAGGGGGGGCGTAGGTAGTCATTATGTGGAGGGAGGTGACGTCACTGACGGTGACGGATGGCTACACGTCAGGCAAGTATAAACCCCATGGTACCCAATAAATTATTGCAACTATAAATTACTTCTGTGCTCACGATATAATGCCACGGCTACCGCCCCGCCAGTGGTGTGCGTGCACGCGCACACACGTACACGTATACGCGCGTGTTCGCGCTCGCGAGCGCTTATACGTGTGTGTGCGTGTGTTTATGTGTGTTTTGTGTGTGTGTGCGTGTGTGTCGCGTCGAAGGTGGGGCGCGCAAACAAAGGTGGTACTACGATCTCCGACTAACTAGCCACGGTTCGGCCACCGTCACAACCCCATTCCTTCTCTTTTATCGCCGCTCCTTTCTCCCTCTCTCTCTCTCTCTCTCTCTCGCTCTCTTTATTTCTCCTTTGGGAGGAAAGACCATCCCCTTCGATCGGTCGACGAACCTTTCGATCTCTCTCTCTCTCTCTCTCTCTCTCTCTCTTGCCTTTCGTCGAGAGAAATTCGAAATCGCGGGGAGAGGGAAGGGGAAGGGGAATGGGAGGGGATGAGAACCGCCGCCGTACGACGGCATAGCATAATCCCCGGCAATTCGTAATAAATATCGTTGGGACGGCCTGGGTTCGGCGTTATTGGTGTATCTGTCTCTCATCTCGACGATGCCTTTGGGGGAGGGGGGGGGGAGGGCTAAGATGCGAGGCAGAGAACGGCAGACGAAGGGGGAAGATATTATGGGCGTGCGAGTGAGTTATACGGCTTGCCGCATGTGTGTCGCATAAATCTGCCCCGACCTCGGCCCGACCGGCCCCCTCGCGACTGCACTGGAACCGTTTCTAGACTTTCCTTCGATACCGACAACCATGACGACCACGACCACGACCACGACCACGACGACGACGACGACGGCGATGGCGACGACTCTCTCCGGCTCACGATTCCCTGACGACTGACTTGACTGACTTGACTGCTCGACCCGCTCGGATAGTCCCAGATCGATATCGCCTGCCATCCTCTCTCTCTCTCTCTCTCTTTCTCTCTCTCCTTCCCTCGAAACCGAAATTTTTGCCCGCGAAGAATCGTTTCACCGACATCTCGATCGCCGACCGAAACCGCGCTCGTAAAACCTGATCCGCACCGCGGTATTATTTATAGATCGGTGCCGTCCTCGAAACGGCACTCGCGTTTCACGGAATATCGTCCCCCGACAACGATCGACACAAAAGTTTCGAGAAAGGGGAAGAGGCAGAAAAATTACATCGAATCAACTATATATATATATATATATATATATATATATGTATGTATATATGAGAAGGATGAAGATGGAGGAGACGCGCACCTGTCCTTCCGTACATCAGCCGTCCATCATTCGGATCGGCTTCTTTCGTCCCTCTCTCTCTCTCTCTTTCTTCGTACCGCGACGAGGCATCGCACTTATTTACGTTGACACGATATTTATTAGGACGGATCGGTGAGGTTCGTGCGCCGCGGCAGCCTATTTCGGGATCCTCGCGGCGAAAGACCGGCCGGCCACTCGCTCTCTCTCTCTCTCTCTCTCTCTCGAGGAGGGGGGAAGGATTAAGACGCGGAAAACGGTGACGAGGCGGCCGAGGCGGGCCACCCTTGCGAAGAGAAGATCGGGAAGAGGAAGAGCGGGAGGTCGTCGTACCCGATCGAAGCGCGCAACAACCCGTGGAAAAAGGGTGGCGGAAAGGAAAGAATTCGAGCGGCGACGACCACTTGGCGGAGCGGGGGCAGAGCGCGACACGCGGAGGCTGTGTAAACGAAACGATAACCGGACGGATCGACACCAGCTGCTCCGTGTTTGTTGCCGGTTCTATAAATAGGGACACGGACCCGTGTTCCGCTCCTTCTCGCGAGCCGCGCTCGATCTCGATCATCCTCCCCTTTCTCTCCTCTTCCTCCTATCCGCGCCCTTTCTCTCGCGCTTTTTAACTCTCTCGCTCTCTGCAGAGTTGCTGCCGCTTCGTTGCTTCTCCTCCTCCTCCTCCTCCTCCTCCTCCTGCTCCTCCTTCTCCTGCTGTCCGTAGCCGACTCGAGAGACGTTACTTCGCTGACAATTATTGTTGTCACGGGCTCCGCACCGGCAGTCGGTAACGGGAGTGACATTTCGAAAGGCGGCGTGACGGCGAGTGGAAGAAAGAGACGAGAAGGAGAGTCGAGGGGGGAGGGACGGGTGACGGATATCGCGATGAAGGCGTCCTCCTGTCATCTCTCTCTCTCTCTCTCTCTCTCGTTTCCGCTCGCAGAGACCGAAGAGAGAGAAATCCTCGAAATCCTCTCGCGAAAATAAGTATCGTTTCCGGTCGAAATGGAGGGAAAGAGAGAGAGAGAGAGAGAAACAGAGAGAGAGAGAGTTTGGAGGATTTCAGCTTTTTAAGCGGGTGCAGCTACGGCAGCAGCTATACGGCAGCCACGCATCGATCATCACTGTCGCCTGTTGCGCGATCGACCAAACGAACAAACGAAAGAACGAGGAGCGCAGAGAGAGAGAGAGAGAGAGAGAGAGAGAGAGAGAGAGAGGAGCGGTCTTGCCGGACGCGCATCCCATCGTCCATCATCCATCATCCACTCGTCCTACCTGCATCACCGGACTCACCTACGGCGCGACCGTGCGTGCCTCATCATTAATACCGCAGTACGCGCGACGCAATTTACTCGATCGCTCCCCCCTCCCCTTCCCACCATTTCTTTCTTCCAGAAAATATCGCTCGAATTCGAATTTCTTCCGAAAGTGTTAGAAGATCGTACGAAAATAAATTTCGTTCAAATACTGATTGCCCCTTATTATATATACGGATATATATATATATATATATATATATATATATATATACATACACAACGAGAGAAAGAAACGGTTTCCATTCCAAATCGTCCCGAAACGGGGAACGTCTCAATCGAGGGGAAGAGAGAGAGAGAGAGAGGTACGCATTTTTTATGCACCGGTGGAATCGCGAGGAGGAGAAGAGACGAGGAGGGGGAAGGATAAGAAGAAGGAGCGTGGCCGAGAGGGGGAGGGGAGAAGCAGCGATTCGACAGGCTGATGGAGTGAGTGTTGACTTAGGATAACAGTCGGCTCATCGGTCAATCAGTCAGGTAGACCGACTACGGTAGGTCGGTGCTCCGTCTTCGGTTCGGCCCTGTCGTCTCGTTCGGACGCTCTTAAGTGACTCACACGGATCCGACCACCCGACGCGTTCCATCCTGGAAGACAAAGCGATCCTCGAGGAGGAGGAGGAGGAGGAGGAGGAGGAGGGAAGAGGATCGAGTCGTAAACATTTGCGTCAACGCCGAGCGCGACGTGTCGTTCGTCCCAACGATCGAACCGGTCCAACCTCGAAGGAGGGGGAGGAGGAGGAGGAGGAGGAGGAAAGGAGGGGAAGAAAAGCTCGAGGAAACGGTGCAAGGATCGCGAAAGGAAACGTTCGGTTGTTGGAAAGCGAGGCGACCGGGTGAGATTCGAGAGCCGGTTGCTTGGGAGGGGAGAAAGAAGGACGGGGAGCAAGGAGAATGGATTCACCCGTCAGTCACTCTCTGGCAGACCGCGAGAGAATCACAATGCGAACCCTCCCCCCTTTCCTCTTCTCGTCTCTCCTGTCCTTCTGTCCGACCGCCCGCTCGCCCGTTCGCCCATCCTCTCTCTCTCTCTCTCTCTCGCTCTCTCTCTCGCTCTCCTCACGTCCGTCCGCCAAGTCTGTCCGCCTGTCCATCCGATCGTCTCTTCGTCTGCCTCCTGTCACTCTCCTCGCCAGCCTCTCCCGACGCTTCTCTCGCATCAGGAATTCATCTCCTCTCCTGTCCTGCGCCTTGTCCTCCTCCTCCGTTGCTCCTTTTGTTCCCACCCTCCTTCGTCCGTGCTCCTCTCTCTCTCTCTCTCTCTCTCTCTCTCCGTCGTCGCCTTTAGTCACAACTTTTCCTCTCCGCCTTTATCTCCCCAATTTCTCTTTTTTTAATTCTCTCGAATTCGAGATGGAAATCGTAATTTGCAATTTGGGAGGGGGAGAGAGAGCTACAAGGAGGGGGTAGTCTAGAGCCACGTATTATCGGTGCACGCAACAATGCACGGACGAGCATTATTTGCATTCCTGTATCTTGGACGACGAGGACGAGGGCGAGGACGACATCCTGGAGTGTGGAGGAGGAGGAAGGAGGAAGGGGAGGGAAAAGGGAGCGCGAGAGGGATGCTGGAAGCGGGCGGAGCTCGGCGTGCATCGGTGGTCCGCCCTGGGTCCCCTTCTCGGTAGCGGGCCGATTCCAGCCGATCCTCGCATGCCTTTTACCTCCAGAGGCCCTCCCGTTGTCGTCTTCCTCGTTCTCGTCGACGACGCGGTCATCCTCGCGATCCTTTCTTCTTCTTCTTCTTTGAGAGAGAGAGAGAGGAGGCTCTTCCATCGAATCGTTCACGGCCGCGCGGAGGGCTGTGGTCTGGAAGGGCCGTGGACTGCTCCAGGCCGAGAGAGACAATGGACAATGGGGACATAAATCTGCGTAATTAGTTGCCGATGCCTCCTCGGATCGATGCGCGATCTCTTTTCCCTCCTTCTTCCGTGGCCCATCGGCGAACAAACGATCGTTTGGTTGGCCAGTCGGCAAAGTAGGACGGTGCTCTTGCCTGTCCCCACCCCTCTCGGAAGGGAGGTGTGCTGGTCGCTCCCCTTCGCCTTCTTTTTTTTTTTCTTTTTTCCTTCCTCCGAGCGGCCTCGCGCCATCACCGAGGGGGACGAGCCGGAACAAGATGGCGAATTTCCCTTCCGGGAACTGGACGATACTCGCCCGATACGCGCGTCGAACGAATCGCGGCGGGACGATTGGGAAAAGAGTTAATAAGGAATCGTTCGACGCGCGAGGAGGAGGCTGCGCATTTATCGTTTCGCGGCAGACGTCGCCGTCGTCTTTATCGAGAGGCACGATAAATGAAGCGATAACGAACAATGCGTTACCACGCGTCATCCTCCTCCTCCTCCTCTCGACTTTCTCGTTTCGAAAACGGCGAAACGTCCGTCTTCTTCCCTTCCCTTCCCTCCTCCTCGATTCGCATCTTAAACATCGCACAAACACGCCTCCCGATCGAACTGAATTGTGTTCATTTTCCGTTTGCAGGGGAGGACGGAGTCGAAGGCTCAGGGCCCGGCGCGGACCTCCAGGGGGAGGAAGGCGGCGATTGCGCGGAGGATGACGGCCCAATTAGTCCTAGCGAGAGAGGTTGCGCAACGGCGGCCAAGGAGGAGGAAGATGGGGACGCGACCGACGAGGAAGACGACGAGGACGGATCGCCGCCCGCCCCATCGCCTTCCGCGACAGCGAGACTGAACCCCGCCATTCTAAGGGACAGCGGACCGCCGGACAGGTAAACAGACCCTTCTCCTCCTCCATTCTCCTTTCCCTCCCCCTTTCGAAGATGAGAGGAATCGGATCGAATCGAGGGAAGAACGCGTTTATAAACGGTATTAACCGCCGCGGCGTTTGTTGCGCGACGATCGTCGAATGTGGGACGGGCGTAAATTTCGACGAACACGGTTCGCTTGAAACTCATTAGTCGGTGCTTTACCCGGAGCTCGGCGGTCATAAACCGCCTAAATCAACGAGAGCGCCGCTGCCGTTCCCTTTGAAGTTCGCCGGCTCTCTTTGGCCGCCCCTACCCTCCCTCGTCGTGTACACACGCGAACCGTTCTCGTTGTTCGAGCGCGACGAATCGTCACGCGGATCCGTGCCGCGCGAGAGAGACGGAGAGAGTAAACGTGTATCTTTGCGAAAAAGAGAGAGAGAGAGAGAGAGAGGGAAAGAGGAAGAAGGGGTTTAAATAAGCCGGTGCCAGAGCGACGATATCGGCGCGACGGCTAATAGAGATAGGCACGTGTTACGCGTCGTCGACGACGATCCCACCACCGCCACGGCCGCCGCTTTACCGCATCACCGGTTACCACGGGGGCGGTGGTGGATGCGTGTGGCAGGCTGCGGCGGTGGCGCCTCCGCCTCCCCTCCGCCACCCGTCCAAAACTTCCCCTGCATGCGTGCAGGCGCCGTCCCCTCCCCCCTCTCGCGCCACGCATTCGGCATTCGGTCACACGAGCAGTCAGTTACGAGCGAACCGTCGTCGAGCCTACTACACGCGACCGAGTGTGTTCCACCTCTTCTCCCCACCCTCCCGTTCCCAATCCCCGGACAGCATTCGACACTTGCGGCCGATCGTAACCCCCGCACCTCGTTCATGCTTTCAGAGAGCCGATGAGTCCACGCTGCCCCTCGAGAGATTCACGGGAATCGTCCGGGCCGGCGAGCGGGAGCCCCCCGCCGCCAGCGACGAGGAGCACCGCGAGCCCTGTCAGCCCTAGCGGGATCGTGCCGCTACCGCTCGGCACCCATCCACTTCTGCCGCCTCATTCCGCCGCCGTGATGGCGGCCTATCTCCAACAGACCCACCACAGACTGCTGCTCGGCCACTCGCCGCTCTCGCGCGGCTCGGTGTCGCCCCTGGTCTCCTCCTCGTGCTCGCCGCCGGCCGCCACCCCCGGCCTCCTCGTCTCGCCGACGAGCGTCGGCGAGGTGTCGCCCACGGCCACCCCGCTCCCGGCCGTGCTCGACTTCAGCACGAGGAAAGCGTCATCGACCGAGGACGACGAGGAGGAGCAGATACTCAACCTGAGCAAACCGCCCACCCCGTCCTCCTCCTCCACGGAGGCCAACAACGGGCCCCTCGACCTCTCCGTGCCGGGCAGGAAACGTCCCAGCCCCGAGGACTCGCCCCCCCTCCCCGTTAGAAAATCCTCCCGACTCTCGACGAGCACGGCGGCGGCGGCGGCGGCGGCCGCCGCCGCCGCAGCGGCCCACCAGGAGGCGGCCCAGGCCGTGACCGCCGCGGCCGGCTTCGGCAGGCCGCCCGTCGTCTCGCCGTGGACGTCGCCCGTCGTCGCGTCCCACTTCCCCTACTTCGCGGCGGCGGCCGTGGTCGCGGCCGCGGCCACTAGTCAGCAGCAGGCCCTCTCGCCCAAGAGCACGGCGGGCGTGGTGGAGCAGCAGCACCAGCAGCAGCAGCAGCAGCAGCAGCAGCCACATCATCAACACCATCACCAGCACCACCACCACCACCACCATCAGCAACTGTGGAACGGCAAGATGAAGCCGCCGTCCGCGTTGGACAAGTCGTACCAGCCGAGCGAGGCGACCAAAGCGTTGGAGAAGATGAGCGAGTTGAGCAAGCTGGGCGGCGAGGATCTGTTCAGGTCGGGGGCGAGCGGGGCGGGGGGAGGGGCGGGAGGCGCGGTGGCCGCGGCGGCGGCGGCCGCGGCCGCCGCCGCCGCCGCTGTCGCGGGGAACGCGAGCGGTCCCGGCTCCACGTCCGGGAGCAGGCACAGCGCGTGGCAGTCCCACTGGTTGAACAAGGGCGCCGATCAGGCCAAGGACGTGCTGAAATGCGTGTGGTGCAAGCAGAGCTTCCCAACCCTCGCCGCGATGACCACGCACATGAAGGAGGCCAAACACTGCGGCGTCAACATGCCCGTGCCACCGGCCGCCCCCTCGCTCCACCCGCAGCCGCCGACCGTGCCCTGCATCGCCACGCCGCAGCCCCCGCACCAGCCGCAAACCACCTCGTCGGCAAACAGCGGCGGCGGCGGTGGCGGAGGAGGCGGCGGTGGCTCGGTCGCCGCTGGGGGCGGGTCGGCGACGCCGAGCAGCAAGCAGAGCCCGTCCGAGCTGAATCTGTTGATCAAGGAGACGATGCCGTTGCCGAGGAAGCTGGTCCGCGGCCAGGACGTTTGGCTGGGGAAGGGGGCCGAGCAGACGAGGCAGATCCTCAAGTGTATGTGGTGCGGGCAGAGTTTCCGCTCCCTTGCCGAAATGACCTCGCACATGCAGCAGACCCAGCACTACACCAACATCATCTCGCAGGAGCAGATCATCTCGTGGAAGTCGTCGGACGAGAGCAAAGGGGGGAACGGGGCGGGCGGTGGGAGCGGAGGCGGAGGAGGCGGCGGGGGCGGTGGCGGCGGCGGCGGCGCGGGCGCTAGCGGGCCGGTGACGGGCGCCGCGGGGGGCGGCGGCGGGTCGGTGGGAGGCGGGGTGGGGTCCGGGCCGCACGGCGGGAACGCGACCGGGCCCGGGTCGGGCGCGACGAGCAGCCACGTGAGCGCCGTGCTCACGTGCAAGGTGTGCGACCAGGCGTTCAGCTCGTTGAAGGAACTGAGCAATCACATGGTGAAGAACTCGCACTACAAGGAGCACATCATGCGCTCCATCACGGAGAGCGGTGGGCGGAGGAGGCAGACGAGGGAGAAGCGCAAGAAATCGTTGCCGGTGAGGAAGTTGTTGGAGCTGGAGAGGGCACAGAACGAGTTCAAGAACGGGGACGCTGCGGCGGGCCTCGGCCACAATCTGGGGAAACACGCGGGACGTATCACGTGCGAGAAGTGCGGCGAGAAGATCGAGACCACCATCTTCGTCGATCATATACGCCAGTGCATAGGGGCGGGGACAGTGGGCGCGAGTCAGCGCAACTTCTTGAAGAACGCGTTGATGTCCAACCATTTGTCGGCTACGCTGCCGCCCTCGGAGACGGGGCGCAAAAGCGTGACCGAGGACGGCTCCTCGGTCTCCTCGAGACATCATCGGTCACCCTCGTCGGCAAGCGACGCGACCACGCCGGGGAAGGACACTCCGACCCCGACCACGGGCGAGACGACCGGTACCTCGTCCCCGTCCGTGTTGAACGCCATCGAGAAGCTGATCGAGAAGAGTTTCGACTCGAGGGTGAGACACGGTACGCCGGGCCTTCACCACGCCCAACCAGGTGCCCCGATGGGTACCAGTATCTTGAAACGGCTGGGGATCGACGAGAGCGTCGACTACACGAAACCGTTGGTCGACCCGCAAACCATGAACCTGCTTCGCTCGTATCAGCAGCAGCAGCAGCAGCATCAACACCAACAGCAACAGCACTACGCGACGAGCACGGCAGCGCGGCGGGAACGAAGCGGGAGCGAGTCGAGCTCTGTGTCGGAGCGAGGAAGCGGGGGCGGTAGAACAGACTCGATGACGCCCGAGAGACGCGTGGATCTGTCCTCGGTGGGGCACGCGGACGCCAGGCATTCCCATCATCACCGGCTCACGCCCGACAAGCAACTCGGCCCCCAAAATCTGCCCTCGAGCCGCCATCATCCACCCACCGAGGAATCCGGGGACGAGGAATCCTCGACGACCGCGGCCACGTCCGCCTCCGCTTCCGCGGCGGGCGGTGGCGCGGCGACCACGGCTGCTTCCGCGTCCAACGTGGTCGTGGTGAAGAAGGAGCCTCGCGACGAGGAATCGGAGGAACGCGTGGGGAACGAGGAGGAGCAGCAATCGCAGTCGCAACCGCAATCGGGCCGAGAGGTGTTCGTGAAGAAGGAGATAGTGGAGGACTGCAGGGAGGAGGAAGAGGCGGCGGGCTCGTTCCATCATCGGCGAAGCAGCTTGCACGAGGGATCGGAGGAGGGTCGAGAGGTGTTGTCGCCACGGATGAATCCACCGACGCCGAGATCGAGCGGGCAACCGGAACAGTTGACGCGCAGCCCCTGCAGGAACAGCACCAGCAGTCCAACGAGCAGCGATCGGTCGGTCACTCCGCGAGGAACGCCCGACACGAAGGGGTCGAGCAGCCTTGGCGCCCTCTCCTCCATGTTCGACAGCCTGTCAGGGGGCGGAGGAGGCGGTGGCGGGGGCGGCGGGAGCGGCGGCGGCGGCGGCGGAGGCTCGAGCAACGCGGTCGACTCTCAGGGACGCAAGACGAGCAGCCATCCTTTGGCCGCGCTGCAAAAGCTCTGCGACAAGACGGAGACGAGAGGGCCGAGCGGCAGCGCGGCCCGATCAGGCGGCGGACCTGGGACCGCGTCCGGCCTCGCCACCGCGGCCGGAAGCGGCGGCGTGGGCGCGGCCGGCCCCGGTTCCGGGACGGCCCCGGGGGCGATCTTGGCGTTCAGCTGGGCCTGCAACGACGCCGTCGTCACCGCCGACTCCATCATGAAATGCGCCTTCTGCGACACGCCGTTCATCTCCAAGGGGGCGTACAGGCACCACCTGTCGAAGATGCACTTCGTCAAGGACGGCGTGATCCCCGACCCCCTGACCATCGGTCGCTCGGCGGCGGCTGCGGCGGCGGCGGCGGCCGCGGCCGCGGCCGCTGCAGCCGCGGTCTCTCAAACCACCGGGACCGGGCCCCCACCACCATCCGGTCACGCTTCTTCCTCGCCCCCGACTTCCCAGCGCAACAAGTCGCCGCCGCTTCCGCAGGCGAACGGCAGCCCGTCTCAGTCAGCGGCCTCTCCCCTCGAGGAGAGCCCGCACTCCAAATTTCTCAAGTATACGGAGCTGGCCAAACAGTTGTCCAGCAAGTACGTATAGTCCGAGCCCCGTAAGTAGCGGTGCCACTTGTACATAATGTGTATCTATAATGTAACGACTGTAATTAGCGACGCGATTTTGGTCACCTTTTCACCTCCTTCCGACACCTCCTCCTCCCCATCAAACTTATCCCGGTATCCTTTCGTTCGCGATTCCATTATCCGCCTCTCCCCTCTTCTCGCTTCCCCACCTCTCTCTCTCTCTCTCTCTCTCTCTCTCTCTCTCTCTTCCTCGTCACCCGAACCCCCCCCTCCCCTCCCCCGATCGCTCTTTCCATCTCGGCGATAAGCGAGTCGCGCAGCGAAAACCGGAAAGCGGAGGAGGTGGATATCGAACGTGCGTTGATTTTCATTGTGATGCCACCATATCTCGCGGCACTGCTGAGTCAAGGGGCTCGGCCAGCGGCCAAGTTTGTGATTTTATAAATACTTAAGGACATTTACGACTGGCGTTGAGAGAGAGGGAGAGAGAGATAGAGAGAGTGAGAGAGAGGGAGAAAATGCGTTCGAACGAGTGCGAGAGAGAGAGAGAGAGAGAGAGAGAGAGAGAGAGAGAGAGAGAGAGCGTGAACGAGATGAGCGCGTGGAAAGAAAGAGCGACGAAAAGGCAGCGAGGAGAGCGGAGATGAATTTTCTAAGGTGTAGAACAGGAAGGCTTACCTATCGCACAGCTGTCGTAAGGTCAGATCAGCATGTATACCTTTAGAACGTAAGAGCGTAGTTGATTAGCGCATAGGCTAGGCTAGGGTCCGCCCTTGTATAGGAACCTCTTTGTTGATACTTAGAGAGCTGCGAAACCGGTGAGATCGTTCGGGATCGAACCTCGTCGAAACTCTGCTACGAGGGTTTGGAACGAGCCGAGAACGAGAACGAGAACGGGTACGGCGGAAGAATAGCGAGAGAAATGGCATAATGGAGCATCGAGAAGCAACGAGATACGGTGCAATAGCGAGGCTCGCGATTATACTCGAGACACGTGCGCGACGCGACGCGGCCTCCTCGAACGTTATCGTTTTCCTTCGCTCGTAGCGCACGAGTAGACCATTGTAAATTTTCTTTGTTCAAATAATATTTATTGCGCCGTGCGAGTCAACGCGACGTTTTAAGTGTAAAATATTGTCATTACTATCGCTCGGATTATCGCGATATACCGTGTATATTGATTACGATTACGATTATTCTCTATACAATTACGAAGAAAACGAATGGAAAACGCAGCAGAGAGGAATATTGGATAGGGGGCTCCCTGCGCCAGAAATCCCATCGTCTCTCGGCCAACGTGCGTGCTTTTCTGCTTGGCCCGAAAATTCGAAAGGAAGGGGACGAAAAACGGAGAGATGAGAGAAAGAAAATGCTTGGACAAGCACGATCGCCCGCGCGTGCGCGAGAACGCGAGAAGGAAGCTGGTGGCTCGCGAGCGAGAAAGGAAAAGTGAGGCGATGATTGTGCGCGCGTTCGAGGACGAGTAAGCGCGGTTTTGGAGCGGAACACACTTGTATACGTATTTCTTGTAAACTCTAATTCTTCCATCGCGGACTTTAAAAGTATTTATCGATATAACGATAATATTAATATTATTATTGTAATTATATACGACTGCTGAGAGTGTGGCGGGTGTGGGATACGAGAGATCCGCGCGATTGCGATACACGGCACATGCGCGTGAACGAACGCGCAGCGCGTGCGCACTCGCGGATACGAGATACGAGAAACGAGAAATAGCCAACCGTGCGAAAAATACGCTCGAAAAGTACCTACCTACTTACAAATGCGCAACCACAAAGATATGCATCATGTATACGCGATTCTTGAAACCATTTTACCAGATTTGTCATTATTTAATTATTTCGGTTGTATTTTAAAATGCAATTAAAGCTCAAATAAATATATATGTTATAAAGTAAACGGTTCGTCTACGCTTCCTTTACACTTACGTGCGTATAACCTAACCTCGTCATCGTTTTCTTGTCCTTGTTGCACGATCGTGATATTTGTGAATCAAGATACCCGTATAATTTTGAAAATTTGGTCGATCATTTGCCGAGCAGAGTACGATATCCGTGCAAATGTATATGCTTTAAGCATATGCACTCTGTTATCAAAGATACCGAGTCTCGCATAATATCCTCGAAGAATGGACAGAACCCATGGACAACTGGATAAACGAAGAGCTGTGTTACTAACGTAGAAATCACTTAACCCTTCGTCATATTTTAGATTTTTCATTCCAGCAAGTCCACGATAATTTTGTTATTCACTTAAGTGAGTATCATTTTTTTCTTTCAATATCTCAATATTTCAGGAATCAAGTTAAAACAAGTTACATAGGATAATTCTAACGCGTGAATTATTATTATCATTATCATTTGTTGATTCACAAATTATAATTAATTGTATAGTATTTTCTGATTTCATTCGCATAATATTCGTATAAATAGTAAATTTTTCTTTCATCTGATACGTTTACATTGCGAATACAGAATAAATACAATTCCATTTAATTCCTGATTATTGAATAATGATCCGATTTGGATATCATGATAACAAAAATTTTCATCCAAATTATTTACTGGTCGGTCACGTTCGACGAAGAATACATTAGAACAGAAAATAATTATATTTTTTCTTCGACTTTTGGATTATAATCTTCTTGATTCTTTCGACTTGGCTATTTATTATCGTTGCATTTCGTTAAATTTTCAAAATTTTCTCTCACGATTCGCGACAAATCGAAAGAATAATGTTCAACGGGGAAAATAAACATTATGAAACGAGATAGATGCGGTCAGAGGAGTAAGGTGAGGAAGAAGAAGAAAAAAAAAAAAAAGAGAAAAGAAGATGGACTCACCCACCTATTGGCTGGAGCTGGTAATGAATTCGTCTAATGGGTCGTAAAGAATGCGATCTTATGGAGCGGAGAGGATAAAATAAAACATCGGTGGAGAGACTACCGATTCTCGAACGGCTCCTAAACTAACCCTTGCTTCAAAGAAACGAGGCCTTGCTCCTCTCTGTCTCTCTTTCACCATCTTTTACTCTACCCCTTTGTCATCGCTCCTTTTTCTCTCCTTCTTGTTCGTTTCTTTTCTCACTCGTCTCTCATCCTCTGTTCATTCTGTGTGCCCCATAACTTTCCTTTATGTCTCGTGCGCACCGTTTAACCCGTTTGTGCCTGGGATCATGAAACGATAGTGGGATCAAGTGTACAATAAATAGATTCAAACATCGATTCGAATCTTCTATAAACACTTTCAAGAATAAAAAAAATAGATTTCCATTTGTTGAAATTAATTTTTTCTCGTACATGTTTGTCTCCAATTGTAGATATTTCTTTAGAAACATTGTATATGCTTTCACATTTATTATAACAATTTGATAAAATATATCTTTCTAAAACGTACGAAATACCAGAAATATACGAACAATTATTTCTTATCATTTACCATTAACATCTGATTTTTCATTTTCTTTACTAAACTTGATTTCGATTTATAAGTATATATTAATCTAGTTCTTATTGATATTTAATTAATAAATTAACCATTTCTTCCAATATTTCCCCTTTTTTTCCTTTCCAACTTTTCTATATACATTTATATACGAATGGAAAACAAGAGCAAAAGGCATCAGAGAGAAATCCGCCAAGTAACGGTGGTCTCGAGAGATCGAGCGGACCGATAGGTGCAGATTTGTAGGGGTTCTGGTCAACCGATAACCAAACTGTTTCCTCTCCGTGCAAGAATCCTCCCTCCCTCCCTCCCCCATTTTTTTCTTCTCCTCGATATCATCGTTCGACTTAATCGTTAACCACCCCCTCTCGACTCAACTTCCAAATCCACGAAGAAAATCTTTCTCTCTCTCGAATAATGGCACCGAATCGGCTAGTAGTAGTAATAGTAGTAATAGTAGTGGTGGTGGTGGCAAACAGCAAAGTTTCGAGTTCCTGCGGAATGCGAGTTCCTTGGCTGGACCAGAACGATGAAGACGTCAGCTGGTGGAGAACGCGTGGGAGTGCCAGCTGGGTATACACCGCCTGGCTAACCGGTGGGTGTTCGCACTCTCCCCTCCTTCCCCTCCCCTCCATCCTCCTATTCCCTCCAATCCCCGTCCCTCCTCTCCCCCCTTTTCTCTCTAAGTATCATCGTCCCCTCGTTTCTTTTTTTTTTTTCGCCCGCCTCGTTTCAATTTAGTCCCGTAAGATACTCTCCAGGTACATCTACTTTACGACGGCAGCGCGCGCGTACCGGGGGACCACCGCGCGAAAAGAAGTCGAAAAGAAGGTTTTTAAGGGGGCGAGGATAAGGGTGAGACGAGTCTGATCAGGTAAGCTATTATAGGCCTCGGTGAGACCTCGCTATATTTGTTCTCCGTTTTACACGGGGGCTCGCTCACAAGGTGAGCGAACAACAGGGGTTAGATCCGCGGTGGGGCGGTAAAAATTCCGCGCGTGATCGCAGGGCGTATCTCGCGATGATATTTGCTTGATTCGTCGAATGAAATTCTTTTTTTTTTTTTTTTGGATAGTTTTTACGATTTTTGGAAATGTATCGTAAAAATAATCGCGATATTTAAAAGAGGTAGAAACGAATGAATAAGCTAAGAAATTTCGCGCGATATTTGTATGGTAAATTGTTTATTTTATATTATTTTATATCCACTTTGTCGAAAGGGAGTCGACTCGTCGATTCGTCGAACGAAATTTTTTTTTTTTGTTTTTAGATAGTTTCCATGATGCTTTTGGAAATGTGGAAACTATCGTAAAAATAATTTAGGAGGGGTAGAAATGAATGAATAATCTGTATGAGTATAAAAAAATTTCGCGCGATATTTGTATGGTAAATTGTATAATTTTACATTCGCTTCGTCAAAAGCGAGTCGATTCGTCCAACGAAATTTTTTTTTCAGATAGTTTCTATGTTTTGGAAATGTATCGTAAAAATAATTTAGAAAGGGTGGAATTACTTGTATGAGTATAAAAAAATTTCGCGCGATATTTGTATGGTAAATTGTATAATTTTACATTCGCTTCGTCAAAAGGGAGTCGATTCGTCGAACGAAATTTTTTTTTTCAGATAATTTCCACGATTTTTGGAAATGTATCGTAAAAATAATCGCGATATTTAAAAGAGGTAGAAACAAATGAATAACCTAAGAAATTTCGCGCGATATTTGTAAATTATTTAATTTTACATTCACTTCGTCAAAAGCGAGTCGATTCGTCCAACGAAATTTTTTTTTTCAGAAAGTTTCTACGATAGTTTTGGAAATGTATCGTAAAAATAATTTAGAAGAGGTGGAATAACCTGTATGAGTATAAAAAAATTTCGCGCGATATTTGTATGGTAAATTGTATAATTTTACATTCACTTCGTCAAAAGGGAGTCGATTCGTCGAACAAAATTTTTTTTTTCGGATAATTTCCACGATTTTTGAAAATGTATCGTAAAAATAATTGCGATATTTAAAAGAGGTAGAAACAAATGAATAACCTGTTTAACCTATTTTTCAAATAGTTTCCATGATGGTTTTGAAAATGTGGAAATTATCGTAAAAATAATTTAGAAGGGAAATGAGTGAATAATCTGCTTAAATGCGACGATACAAATTTCGTGTGAATATAAAGAAATTTGTGTGATAATATTTGTTTAGTAAATTGTATAATTTTATATTCACTTCGTCGAAAGGGAGTCTATGAAATTTTTTTTTTAGATAGTTTCCACGATAGTTTTGGAAATGTATCGTAAAAATAATTTAGAAAGGGTGGAAATGAATGAATAACCTGTATGAGTATAAAAAAATTTCGCACGATATTTGTATGGTAAATTGTATAATTTTACATTCATTTCGTCAAAAGGAAATCTACTCGTCGATTCGTCCAACGAAATTTTTTTTTTCAGAAAGTTTCTACGATAGTTTTGGAAATGTATCGTAAAAATAATTTAGAAAGGGTGGAATAACCTGTATGAATATAAAAAAATTTCGCGCGATATTTGTATGGTAAATTGTATAATTTTACATTCATTTTACATTCAAAAGGGAATCTACTCGTCGAACGAAATTTTTTTTTTTTCAAATAGTTTCCATGATGGTTTTGAAAATGTGGAAATTATCGTAAAAATAATTTAGAAGGGAAATGAGTGAATAATCTGCTTAAATGCGACGATACAAATTTCGTGTGAATATAAAGAAATTTTGTGATAATATTTGTATAGTAAATTGTATAATTTTATATTCACTTCGTCGAAAGGGAGTCTATGAAATTTTTTTTTTAGATAGTTTCCACGATAGTTTTGGAAATATATCGTAAAAATAATCGCGATATTTAAAAGAGATAGAAACAAAATGAATAACATAAGAAATTTCGCGCAATATTTGTATAATTCATAAATTGTTTAATTTTACATCCACTTCGCCACGGAGTCCATTCGTCGATTCGTCCAAGGAAATTTTTTTTTTCAGATAGCTTTCACGATGGTTTTGGAAATGTATCGTAAAAATAATTTAGAAGGGGTGGAAATGAATGAATAATCTGTTTAATCTATATGAATACAAAGAAATCTCGCGTGATATCGATAAATTTTACAATATAGCACTGGTCAAAAGGGGATGAAAATCCAAAACGTTGTGATGTTTGTATCGTGAAAATAATGGCGACGTTTAGAAGAGGTGGAAACGAATAAATAAATAAATAAATAATTGTCTAATTTTACAATATTGTAATCTGGTCGAAAGGGGATGAAAATCAAAAAGAGTCATGATGTTTGTATCGTAAAAATAATGGCGACACTTAGAGGGGATGGAAACGAATGAATAACCTGCTTAAATGCGCGGCGATACAAATTTCGTACGAGTACAAAGAAATCTCGCGCGATATTTGTATGGTAAATTGTTTTATTTTACGATACTGCGTATTTTGTTCGTCAAAAGGGAGACTCGACGATTCGTTGAACCAAATTTTTTCAGATAGTTTCCACGATAATTTTGAAAATTTATCGTGTAAAAATAATTTAGAAAGGATGGAAACGAGTGAATAACCTGTTTAACCTGTACGGGTACAAAGAACTCTCGCGTGATATCGATAAATTATCTAATTTTACAATATATTGATCAGAAGAGAATGAAAATCAAAAAGAGTCGTGATCGTAAAAATGGCGATATTTTGAAGAGGTGGAAACGAATGAATAAATAAATAAATTTATATATAAATTTTTTTTTTCTAATTTTACAATATTGCAATCTAATCAAAATGGAGGAACTTGTCGATTTTCTCGAAATTTTTTTCAAATAGTTTCCACAATGGTTTTCGAAATATAATACAAAAAAATCTCGCGTGATATCGATAAATTATTTAATTTTATAATATATTGATCAAAAGAGAAAAATGAAAAATGAAAATCAAAAGAGTGATATTTTTATCCTAAAAATAATGGCGATATTTTAAAGAGGTGGAAACGAATGAATAAATAAATAAATTGTCTAATTTTACAATATTGCAATTTAATCAAAATGGAGGAACTTTTCGATTTTTTCGAAATCTTTTTCAGATAGTTTCCACGATGGTTTTGGAAATGTAGTACAAAGAAATCTCGCGTGATATCGATAAATTGTCTAATTTTACAATATTGGTAAAAAGGGGATGAAAATCGGCGAGACTCGTCATGTATCGTAAAAATAAACTGCAACAAAAATTAATGTAATAAGAAATTAAAAAACACGTATTATAGTTTCCATCATTCTTACAAACAAAATATCGAAACTTAACTAAACTAATTTAATAAATATAGAAAAATATATATATATAAAATTCCTATATATAAATATAGAAAACTAATTTAATAAATATAGAAAAAAAAAAACATTAAAATTGAAAGTATCTAATATCTTCTTTCTTTTTCTTCGTATTCGTGTAACCATTTTATAAGATTATCAACCAACAACTGAAAGCAAAAATCTCTTCGTTTCTTCGCCGCTGTCTTATTCGACACATAAATAACGCACTTATTAAGCTTTATTTATATTCAGAACGTCGTAACAACAAACAATCAAAGTGGCTATTTACGCGACCTCATACTCATTCATGCCTAAGCATAATTGATTCACGATATCCTAAAGCGTTTCTCGAATAGAAACCGATCCACGTCGAAATTCCTTTATCTTCCCTTATCTTTTCACGATTGAAAAAAAAAAAATCCTATCGATCATTTCTCGAACGAAAAAATTTTCTAAAAACCGCCTTATCCGTCTCCACGAAGTGGGAAACGAACAAAAAAAAAATAATTGCAAGAGAATGGAAGAGAGAGAGAGAGAGAGAGAGAGAGAGAGATCCGAGAGACAGGTAGCAGCGAACGCGGATGCAGGCAAGTGCGGGACGCGAGTGTGTATGGGATCGCGGAGGAAGAGAGGAGAGGAGGTGGGGAGGCGCGAGAATCTGTCAGAGCAGGCACACTCGGGCACAGATTTACAAGGCTGCCGCTGTTTTACGACCCCGCAAAGTGCCGCCCGCCGCCCCCTCCCCCCTCCCATTGCCCCGCGCCTACACCACGATCGGTCGTCAAGGACAGGCCGCGACTCGACTCGACTCGACTCGACTCGACTCGACTCGACTCGAATCGAATCGAATCGAATCGTATCGATCCATCGTCGTTTTCGAAAAACGACTCGTCTCTCTCTTTCGAGAGAGAGAGAGAGAGAAAGAGAGAAATTCATCTCTCGCCAATATCAAGGTCGTGGCGCGGTTCACGGAAGCGGAGGGGGAGGGAGAGGCGCGCCCACGCGCTGTAGTAAGTACCCGGTAGCCCCTGCGTGGACGGTTAATCTTCCAGCAGGACGCGTGCGTTCCTCCAACCAGACACTCCTGGATCCTCTCGAGAGGAGAGAGAGTTTTTGAATGAGAGGGAATGGGGATAAGAGGATGTAGAGGGGGAGGGGGAATTATTCCTCTCGTTATCGGGGGAAGAGAGCACAGGGAGACCTGTGTTGGGTTACGCGCAGGTGTCCCGGCCGTGTTTTACTGCGCCATAATTGAGCAAAGGCGGCGGAAGTTAGCACACGAAGATAGCGCCGTGTCGCGCCGCTTTGGATTCAACGGGTTTCCGTCTCCGTCTTTTCTCCGTCAAAAATTCTGGTTTTCAAAGAAATTGGCGAAAAATTTTGCTTAAATCGTGGGAACGTAGAACGTTAGAACGAAGATATGGAGATATAAATACGAGATACCAAGTACGAATTCGAATTATACGTACCATGTTATTCATCTTTCTCTTCTCTTCTCACTCATTGCTTTCGAAATCTCATCGAATTGGCGCTTCAATGAATCGAGTAGCACTCGTTGATGCTCGAGAGTTATAAAGGGTTATTTTCTCGGTTATTTTTCCTCGATCAGACGAAACAGAAAATGATCGAAATAGCAGCGCGAGATAGAGGTGCGAAACGTTTCGATTCGTACGCAGTACTAATCGAGCGGACGATTTTACGTCTCGACCGTAACAGAATGTTTATATACACGCGCCTTATTAGAATGAAATTTACTTTCGTTTGTTTTGAATGGAAGGTCTCCTTTTGTAAAATGTATTATAATAATTTAAAGTATTCTCTGTTTTCGATCGTATATTATATATAATACATATAATATAATATTAATATATATTATATTATATAATTATAATGTATATAATTATATTACATTATATATATTTATTATATATAATAATATATTTTATATATTACATAATTATATAATTTATATTATTTATTAATAATATTATATAATATAATAATTAATATAATTATATTGTATAATTTATATAACATTATGGGAGAAAGTGAGATGAAAAATCGATAAACATTATATAATTATAATATATATAATTATATAATTTATATTATTTATAACATATTTTATAATATAAATATTACTTATTAATAATATTATATAATATAATAATTAATATAATTATATTGTATAATTTATATTATATAATATATATAACATTATGGGAGAAAGTGAGATGAAAAATCGATAAACATTATATAATTATAATATATATAATTATATAATTTATATTATTTATAATATATTTTATAATATAAATATAATTTATTAATAATAATATTATATAATATAATAATTAATATAGTTATATTGTATAATTTATATTATATAATATATATAATATTATGAGAAAAAGTGAGATGGAAAATCGATAAACACGCGAGATTACTTGACTCGTTAATATAAAAATATAAAAAAAATGTTAAAATTAGAATACATTGTTTATGGTATGTTAATTGCAAAACAAATTGTTCGTCTATCATACAATCTACAACTTATAAAAGTGTCTCGTTATCCAAATTTGCATTAACCCAAATTAACTTTACGTTTAATTAGAAAAAGTAAAAAAAATTTTAAACGTTTTTAAATTTCTTCAAACTTCAAACTTTCTCGTTCGATTATTCATGAGATTACACTGAAATATAATCATTCCATATTTGAATACCCTCTTCTCCAAATAAACCATCGGATGTTCATCACGTCGATTTAAAAGATTCCTCCATTCTTCTTCGAATGCTTGCCCCTTTCCTCCGTTCGTTGCCTCGATCGAATTCAAAGTGGATCGACGCACGTGCGAATCGCGAGAACACAGCAAGGATAAATACCAAGAGAAAACAGTTAAAACGAAGCTAGGTTAGGATAAAATAGAGCAGAGAGAAAAGTATAGTCGTCCCTCTGGAGACAGGATCTCCACGCGAAGGATACGAAGGAAGAGGAAGAAGAGGAAGAAGAGAAAGAAGAGGGTGGGGGTAAACTGTGTATGCGGAGGGAAATGGCGCAAAGGAAAGGAAAGATAAAAAAAAAGAGGGGGAGAGGGGAGGGGAAAAAGATTAGACTACTACTACTACTACTATTTTGCAGTTTCTTATAAATATTCATTCCTCCTTCTCGATGAATCGGGGAGGCAGTGGAGGCTCGCGCTCCAGGCGGTAAGTCGCGTTAAGAGCGCTAACGAGCGACCCCTTCAGGCTCCAAGAAGGGCGCCTCCCCTTGGTTTCCCACTTCCCCTTTCTTTCTCTCTTTCTCTCCTCTCCTTTCCGCCTCCCGTGTATCCCGTTTCTTTCCTACGAAGCAATTCCGCGAGGCAACCGCGCGGCGCGCCGAGTTGCGCGAATTTGTTTAATTAGAAGTTAGGCCGACGATACATTAGCAATGTAAATATCCTCTCTCGCCTTCTTCTCTTTCTCTCGCTCTTCCCGCCCTTTCGAACGGCCGTAGATCTGGAAGGGAACGGGCAGGCGATGAGACAAACGCCGCGTGATTTAGCATTTTCGTTTCGAGACGTTGGCGAGACTTTGCGAAGAAAGCGGTAGATCACAGCGTTAGATAGACGCAGTGACACGGCACGAGAGAAGCATTTAGGTTCGATGCGCGTAAAACGAAACGATAATTTTCCTCTATTCTTTTCGCGAATAATCGCGAGAGAGATAAAAATTCCAAGAAAATTGATGGATCATCGATACGAAACAAGGATTTTAATTACGTTTCATACGAATCGAATAATTTTCCTCTTTTATATTTTTATCAATTTTGATACGAGCGAAATCTTTTCACGAAGAATTTTACGAATATTTTAGAAGAGAGAAAGAACGATAATTTTCCTCTTTTTTATTACCATCCCTTTAATAGCGATACGTGAGAGGACCGGTTCGGTCACGCGTTAAAGATCGTTAATATTTCGGAAGGTTCGGTTGGAGATTGGCCAAACTGCGAACGGCGACGCGCGATCGACGGATTAGGAGAGGAGGGCGCGCGGTCCGTTCGTGCGTCGACTGACGATTCGACGACGTACGACGATTGGGATCGTGTATGAATCGACGAGAGACGCGCGAGACTGATGGCTGGTACGAGGAGGGGATCGGGCGAATAGGGGGAAGGGGCCAAGGTCGGTGGGGGAAGGAGCGCGGTGCGAGGAAAAGCGGAGCGGAGGCGCGACGTGGAACGGCCGTGGTGGACTTTGGAGAGCCGCCCTTCATTGGTTTTCCCGAGATTAACACCCATAACTCATTCGGGACACGGAGCCCGTGCGTCACTCCTAGCTACGCTATAATTGCCGACATAAATCAATCGGCCGATGAGATCATAAACCCGGGGCGATACACTGCGCCAACAGATCCATATAACGGCTAGTGCACGGCTGCATGTTAAATGTCAATTGACGTCGGCCTGACGTATCGGATTACCGCGAACACGGCCGCGAGATGGCACGACACGCGTCGATACGTATATACACATAGCCCGAGCTAATATCTTCGATTCGAGAGCGGCTCGAATTCCGCGATTGGTCGAGGAGGAAAGGTTCGAAGAGTGGCTGCTGAGAAGCGCGACCCTGAACCCCGTTCTGTTTAGCGGGCGGGCGGGGAAGGGGGAGCACGCGTATACCTGCTCCGCTCGTACAGTACGTAAGTACGTGCGGCGGCAACTCTTTCTCCCTCCCTCCCTCTCTCTCTCTCTCTCTCTCTCTATCTGCAGCACGGGGCGGTTCGCGAGCCTAAATATTGAGACGGTGTTTATTTAGCCGGGAGATATATGATATGACGCGGACAATATAATGCATTGTATTCAAATACGGGAGCCCGCGAGTCGTGACCGGGAGCAGACCGAGTAGTAGGCTTGGTCCTCGGTATCAGGTCCGGTGCTGTGCACCGCACCACCGGTTACCTCGCGACTCCACCGGTCACCGTCACCCACACTACCGTACCGACCGAACCAACGGCCGTCTCTACTCCTCTCCACCACTCCGCCCGTATAAATAATACCGCCGCGCTTCGATTCTCAGGATTTGACGCGGGGCCGCGGATACGGCCGCCTATAGCCGGGATTCGAGGAACGGAACCGGAGGAGCTACTAACGCGAGGGGCATCGCATCGTAAAACCGCCGGGCTTACGCGCCCATCTACGTGCATCTACCGTGCACGCGTTCGCCTCTACCTGGTCGTGGAACGGGCCGTTCCCCGGCCTCGAACCATATACACGCGAACGGGTTAGCCGGGTATGCATGACAGGGGAGTATCCCTCCGCCCAACGTACGTTACCAGCTATCTACGGTCCATATCAAATGCGCCCTTCCATCCGTGCTCCGTTTACACTATGTCTTCGACGTTTCTCCTCCTTTGTAGTGGTGGCCCCTTTCCTTTCTTTCCACGCACCAACTTTAAATCTGTCCACCCCACGCGGACCAGATATACCGCCGGTGGGCCGCTTCTGAAAACCGTTCTTTCGTTCTTCCTCGCTATATTCTTGCCCGTTTCGAGGACACGTTTACGAGGAAACAGAGGAATTAGGAATGGGATGAATTCGTTCGATGTTAAATGTTTTTTCGCTTTAATTTTGAACTTATTAAAATGCTTCATCTTCTGCAAAACAGTAAATGCTCCTGTAAATGCTCCGCGTGTTTTTCGATCTTGATATCCCGCGATGATACGATCACGGAATCCTGTACGGTTTTAAACCCTCCCTCGATTAATTACGATTAGTTAATCTTACGCGATAAATGTAGAGAGAAAGAAAGGCTGGCGAATACAGTAGTTGATTACAGTAATTGGAACATGCGCTATCAACTATATACACATTTTTCTCTTTATCAAATTACACGAACCAGAAGAAGAATCGAATTCGAATACAGAGATACAAAAATATATTATTATTTTTATAATTTTGTGATCAAACACATTCCCTTATCGCATCTAGCAATCGTGTCCCTAATTCATTTCTCTCCAAACGAACGATAATTACGAGAGGCGATTTCGAAACGATTGTTCGAAAAGAATCTCCATCTCCAATCTCAGAGAAAGAGAGAGAGAGAGAGAGAGAGAGAGAGAGACGAAGAAAGAGACGACGAGGCGGCAGGTTTGCGAAAGTATGAGATGAGTACGTGGCGCGGAAGGGAAAGGGGAGGAAATTCGGGTAAAGTTTCGTCATTGCGAAATGACACGAGTGGTCTTTATAGCGGGAACGCCGCCCGAGAGAGACCGGTCCCTTTCCACGTTTCGTCCTTCTCCCACGTTCCCTGTGTATTGACAAAAGTGTCGGCCGGCTTCTCCGCCTCTCGTAGTTTCGTCGCGCCATTCTCCGATATTACCGCCCCGTCGAGGGGTTGTGGCACCGGGTAGGATGAGGGTGATTGCGACGAAATCATTGCGAGGAATAGAAGAGGTGCCGCAGTTGGGAACTCATAAGACGTAAAACCGTCTTACGGAGGAGGCGGGGATCGGGGGGACGGGGAGTGGTGGTACGAGGATGGGAGGGGAGGGGGGGGGGTTGAGGAGGAGGGAACGGCTGCGGTTGCGGGCTTCGAACGAGCCGTCGGCAACTCTAATCGGGGCGAGGAAAAGTCGCGACTCGGAAGAGTCGCGCTGTGTCGATACGTGATGTCTTCTCCCCCGCGGGGGAGAGAATTACCGTCTCTCTAATCTGGAACTTCTTTCGCGAGAGGTGTCGCAATACCGACGAGTAATGCGACGAGGAACGCCGATTCTTCGATCCTTCGTTTGGAAAGTTTAAAAGGGCGGTCTTCTTGGAGATTGGCGCTCTCTTCGATTTGTGAATTTGGAAGGAAATTTGTTAGGAAAATATCGATCGATGATTTCTTCGATTTTTCGAAGGAAAGTTTTCGAAGATCTATCGAAGATTTGCGCAGAAAGCGATCGACGGTCCCTTCGATTCGATTTTTAGAAATTTGAGGAGGGCGATCCTTCGATTTATCGAAGGATTATAAAAAACGAGAAATTCTTCGATTTGATTGGAAAGTCGAAGAAAATCTTTCTGAAAATCGATCTTTCGATTTATCAGTGATTTATAGAAGACGATCGACGAATTCTTCGATTCGATTTTTAGAAATTTGAAGAGGACGATCCTTCGATTTATCGAAGGTTTACAGAAGGCGATCGACGAATTCTTCGACTCGATTGGGAAGTCGAACAGGACGATCCTTCGATTTATCGAAGATTTATAGAAGACGATAGACGAATTCTTCGACTCGATTGGAAAGTCAACAATTCCTTCGATCTATCGAAGATATATAGAAAGCGATCGAACGATCCTTTCGATTTTTAGAAATTTGAAGAAGATGATCCTTCGATTTATCGAAAGTTTACAGAAGAATCGACGAATTCTTCGATTCGATTGACAAGTTAAACAGAAGAATCCTTCGATTTATCGAAGATTTACAGAAGAATCGACGAATTCTTCGATTCGATTGACAAGTTAAACAGGAGGATCCTTCGATACGATTGAAAAGTCGAAAAAGACGATTCTTCGATTTATCGAAAATTTACAGAAGAATCGATGAATTCTTCGACTCGATTGGAAGTCGAAGGTCTACAATCCTTCGATCTATCGAAGATTTACAGATGAACGAGTTTTTCGATTCGATTGGAAAGTCGAAAACTCATGATTCCTTCGATCTATCGAAGATTTGCAAAAGGCGATCGACGAATTCTTCGATTCGATTTTTACAAATTTGAAGAGGACGGATCCTTCGATTTATCGAAGATTTATAGAAGACGATAGACGAATTCTTCGACTCGATTGGAAAGTCAACAATTCCTTCGATCTATCGAAGATATATAGAAAGCGATCGAACGATCCTTTCGATTTTTAGAAATTTGAAGGAGGCGATCCTTCGATTTATCGAAGGTTTACAGAAGAATCGACGAATTCTTCGATTCGATTTTTAGAAATTTGAAGGAGGCGATCCTTCGATTTATCGAAGATTTACAGAAGAATCGATGAATTCTTCGACTCGATTGGAAGTCGAAGATCCACAATCCTTCGATCTATCGAAGATTTACAGATGAACGAATTTTTCGATTCGATTGGAAAATCGGAAATTCATGATTCCTTCGATCTATCGAAGATTTGCAAAAGGCGATCGACGAATTCTTCGATTCGATTTTTACAAATTTGAAGAGGACGGATTCTTCGATTTATCGAAGATTTATAGAAGACGATGGACGAATTCTTCGACTCGATTTTTAGAAATTTAAAAAGAACAATCCTCGGATTTATAGAAGAATTACAAAAAACGACGAATTCTTCGACTCGATTGGAAAGTCGAAGAAGACGATCCTTTGATTTATTGAAGATTTATATAGAAGATTTCGACTCGATTGGAAAGTCAACGATTCCTTCGATCGAAGATATATAGAAAGCGATCGATCCCTTCGATTCGATTTTTAGAAATTTGAAGAGGACGATTCTTTGATTTATTGAAATTATAAATATATATACAAGATTTTATATGTATATATAATTATAAAAAACGACGAATTCTTCGAAGAGGACGATCCTTCGATTTATCGAAGATTTACAGAAAAGGATTGAGGAATTCTTCGATTCGATTGGAAAGTCGAAGAGGAGCATCCTTCGATTTATCGAAGATTTACAGAAATCGATCGACGAATTCTTCGAATCGTCGTTGGAAATTCTAAAAGAACGATCGACGATCCTTCTTTCGATTTTTCGAAGAAAAGTCAAAGATCCACGATTCCTTCGATCCATCGAAGATTTACAGAAGGCGATCGCCGATCCTTTCGACTCGATTGAAAAGTCAAAGAAGATTGAATCCTTCGATTCAATCGAAAAGTCGAGGAGAAGCACGATCCTTAGATTCGATTGGAAAATCTAACAGCACTATCCTTCGATTTATCGAAGATTTACAGAAGACCTTATCCCTCGACTCGACTCGACTCGATTTTTACAAACTCGAAGAGGCCTGATCCTTCGATTTATCGGCGAGAATCGGCCCGATACCTTCGATTTCCCCACCCTTCGCGATTCCATTCACGATCGAGTCGGCGCTAGTCAACCCGACGATGATAAAGCAAATAGATAATGTCCGAACTTTAATTAAAACTGGACGGCTGAGTGACATATTTGATTACCCGAGAATTTAATTAATCGCTTCGCGAACTCGCGCCGCGATGGGACTGCAGGGAAGGGAGGGAGGGGAGTGGAGAGTTCGGTCAGCGTGGCGGGTCGAGAAGGAATACGGGACGATAAGTCGCGAATTTGTATCGCGAAATTATCTCCTCCTCCTTTTTTTTTTTTTTTTTTTTTTTTAAAAAAAAAAAAAACGCTCGTAGAAACGGCCGAGTTCCCTAACGAGAGATTAATTAGTCGGTTACTCGCGCGTCTGTAGCCACGATAAACACCGTTTGTTCGTTCCACGGCTCGATAAACGGGCCGAGAGATACCTGTGCTCGTCTCCTCCTTCCGCCTCCCCTCCCCGCTTTTCACTTTTCTTCCGCGAGCAATGGTTGCACCGGGATCGGGACGATACCTTTTTTCGATTATCATACATACGTTTCTCGCCCTCCTCCTTACCTCCCAACCCTTTCCCTCTCTTATCCAGTTCCGATCTGTGCAAATGGAGGGTTGAATCAGCGCGAGATATTCTTGTTCGTGTTCCTCACGAATACTTACTTACTCCAAGCACTTTCCCCTTCCAGGCCTTTCTCGATCGTTTAAATTTTCAATTCGATAAAGCTGTTGTGTTAATTCAACAGAGCGATCGAGCAATCGTCTTCACGCTCATCGATTCCTTTCTTTTCTAATTCGTCCTGTTCGGAAATAATATGATCGTAATGTAATCGTATAAGTATTGTAAAGTATTCTGTGATTCCAAGCGAAAGAAAAATCGAATTCATAGATTCTTGCATCAATTTTCGAATCCTCCAAAATATCTCGAGCCATTTTCTAATTCAAAAATAATATGATCAGTAACGATAAAATTGTAAAGTGTAAAGTATTCTGTGTAATCGGTTGATTTCTAGCAATGATTCCAAACGAAAGAAAAATCGAGTTTACAGAGTTATCGAGTTTAGCAAGTTTTTTTTCATTGTGATTTTCGAATCCTCCAAAATATCTCGAGCCATTTTCTAATTCATCTTCTTCAGAAATAATATGATCATAAATAATCGTATAAGTGTAAAGTAAATTCTGTGCAATTGATTTCAAGCGAAGGAAAAATCGAGTTCACAGATTCGTCGAGTTTAGCAAATTTTTTTTCATTGTGACTTGCATCAACTTTCGAATCCTCTAAAATATCTCGAGCCATTTTCTAATTCATCTTTTTCAGAAATAATATCATCAATAACGATAAATAATCGTATAAGTGTAAAATAATCGGTTGATTTCTAGCAATGATTCCTAGCGAAAGAAAAATCGAATTCATAGATTCTTGCATCAACTTTCGAATTCTCCAAAATCTCGAGCCATTTTTTAATTCATCTTCTTCAGAAATAATATGATCAATAACGATAAATAATCGTATAAGTGTAAAGTAATCGGTTGATTTCTAGCAATGATTCCTAGCGAAAGAAAAATCGAATTCATAGATTCTTGCATCAATTTTCGAATCCTTCAAAATATCTCGAGCCATTTTCTAATTCAAAAATAATATGATCAATAACGATAAATAATCGAAAAGTGTAAAGTATTCTGTGTAATTTGTTGATTTTTAATAATGATTCCAAGCGAAAGAAAAATCACAGATTCGAGTTTAGCAAGTTTTTTTTTATTGTGACTTGCATCAACTTTCGAATCTTCCAAAATATCTCGAGCCATTTTCTAATTCATCTTCTTCAGAAATAATATGATCATAAATAATCGTGTAAAAATATGATCATAAATAAGTGTAAAATATTCTGTGCAATGATTCCAAGCGAAAGAAAAATCAAGTTCACAGAGTCATCGAGTTTAGCAAGTTTTTTTTCATTGTGAGTTGCATCAACTTTCGAATCTTCCAAAATATCTCGAGCCATTTTTTAATTTATCTTCTTCAGAAATAATATGATCATAAATAATCGTATAAAAATATGATCATAAATAAGTGTAAAATATTCTGTGCAATGATTCCAAGCGAAGGAAAAATCGAGTTGACAGATTCGTCATCGAGTTTAGCAAGTTTTTTTTCATTGTGACTTGCATCAACTTTCGAATCCTCCAAAATATCTCGAGCCATTTTCTAATTCAAAAATAATATGATCAATAACGATAAATAATCGAAAAGTGTAAAGTATTCCGTGTAATTGGTTGATTTTTAATAATGATTCCAAGCGAAAGAAAAATCACAGATTCGAGTTTAGCAAGTTTTTTTTTCTTGTGACTTGCATCAGCTTTCGAATTCTCCAAAATATCTCGAGCCAATCTGATTACGCGATTATCGAGAAAATAGAGCGAGATAAATTGCGATCGTCAATTTCTTATCGTGTTAAAAAAAAAAAAAAAAAAGAATTTACATTTTGAACTCATTTCACCGCAAAATGCATCGCGCCTGCATTTTAAAAGAGGTGGATTTATCGCGTTTTAAACTTGGTACAGGATTACAACGACGCCATGATTATACAAGAATATAGGTGAGAAATGAGAGTTGCGAGTACATTTTTATAATCAAGCGAACAACGAAATATTATAGCGAGTTATTCTCTTTCTTTTTTTCTCTCAATGCTTCTCGAAATGTTAAGATTCACGGTTATTGAAAATATTATTAAATATCTCAACAACAATGGAAAAAATCCGTCCAAAATTAACAGAATATAAATTTAATAAACCCTATCTTCTTCACTATACATACAATCGTATCCCGACAGCACGATAATTTCAATCCGTTCATCGAAATAACGAAAATAAATAATTACTCTTAGCCCTCTCACTCTTCCAAATTTTTCTCCATCGAGTTGGTTCGAGAGATCGAAAATGGAAAATTCTCGTCCCCCCCCCCTCCTTATCAATCGTAATCGTTGCACGATGGCCCCACTTATCCTTCCGATTACGGTGTCCAAGATCTATCCAACGCTCTAATAACGCGAACCGAAACGGTCGTTACGGTCGGCCGTTCTCGAGGCCCGTGCAGGATCGTGGCGCGGTCAACAGACTCGCGGGATCGTTAGCCGATGGGCCGCCGGTGTGTACCCACGGTGATTTACATTAATGATTCGTCTCGTGGAGGCGGGAGCGCGCGGCTGTTGCCTAGATTGGAAAGTTGGCCGTCTTTTTCTCTCCTCCACGAGAGATCCGAGGGACGGTCTCGAGAAATATTATTATCGGCTACCCGCGCTAATTACACGATTTTCGTTTTCACGAAAATGGCGGCACTCCCTTTTTTTCTCGTGCTTCTCGAAATCGATCGATCGAGAAACGCGTGACTCGCAAGATTCGCAAGATTCGGCGCAAATAAACTCGCCAAAATCAAATTCGGTTCGGTTTCTTAACTGTGTAAAGAGATATAAATACATTGATTCTCACTTTTTACTATACTATTTGTATATACTATACTATATTTTTTCACTATACTATTATCTCGTTGATGGAGAAATGACTCGCAAGATTCGCAAGATTCTCACTTTTTACTATACTATTTATTATTTTACTATATATTTTACTATAGTGTTTATATATACTATATTATACTTGATTATATTATTATATATTATATATATATATTATATATGATTCGCAAGATTGTCTTTTTACTACACTATTTATTATTTTACTATATATTTTACTATACTGTTTATATATACTATACTATACTTTTTCACTATACTATTATCTCGTTGATCGAAAAACGCATGACTCGCTAGATTCGACGAGAAACGTAAATAAACTCGCCAAAACCAAATTCGATCTGTTTCTTAACTGTGTAAAGAGATATAAATACATTGATTCCATACTATACTTTTTCACTATACTATTATCTCGTTGATGGAGAAATGTGTGTGACTCGCAAGATTCGCAAGATTCTCATTTTTTACTATACTATTTATATATACTATACTATACTTTTCTTCACTTTTTACTATATTATTTATATATACTATACTAGTATATATATACTATATAGTATAGTATATATATAGTGTATACTATACTTTTTACTATATTATTTATTATTTTACTATACTATTTATATATGCTATACCATACTTTTTCACTATACTATTATCTCGTTGATGGAGAAATGTATGACTCGCAAGATTCTCATTTTTCACTATACTATTTATATATACTATACTATACTTTTCTTCACTTTTTACTATATTATTTATATATACTATACTAGTATATATATAGTGTATACTATACTTTTTACTATACTATTTATTATTTTACTATACTATTTATATATGCTATATTATACTTTTTCACTATACTGTTACCTCGTTGATCGAGAAATGTATGACTCGCAAGATTCTCATTTTTCACTATACTATTTATATATACTATACTATACTTTTCTTCACTTTTTACTATATTATTTATATATACTATATAGTATAGTATATATATAGTGTATACTATACTTTTTACTATACTATTTATATATGCTATACTATACTTTTTCACTATACTATTATCTCGTTGATCGAGAAATGTATGACTCGCAAGATTCGCAAGATTCTTTTTACTATACTATTTATTATTTTACTATATTTTACTATATATATTTATACTATATATATATTTTATATACTATTATATATACTATATTTTATATACTATACTATATTTTTTCACTATACTATTACCTCGTAGATCGAGAAACGCGTGACTCGCAAGATTGGCAAGATTCGAAGAGAAACGCAAATAAACTCGCCAAAACCAAATTCGGTCCATTTCTTATAAAGAGATATAAATTGATTCTTATTTTTCCCTATACTCTATACTGTTATCTCGTTGGATAATTTTACGCGATATTTCTGTATACTAACTATAATCAGCGAATAACGAAATAATTAACCATCTACACGTCCTATATATATATATATATATATATATATATATATATATATAGAACGTGAAAGATCTCTGTTAAATATGTTCGAGATGATACACACGCGACTTTCCGTCCCTTGTCCATCAAATGAATCGTTTCTCGCCGCTTTTCGATCGATCGTCGAGGATGCTGGAAGACGAAAACGCTTCGAGAATCGGTGGAACGGAAAGAGGGGGCCGAGGGGCGATCGCCGTCAGGCTTTCAGCGGCGGGGCTACGGCGAAGCGCACTGCCGATCGTAAATATCGCGTGGTGCATCAGATATTTCGGAGGGAGCGACCGAGAGTTATGGTGGCCAGTCTGGCAGACGTAGACGCGCAAAAGTCACAGAACAGGGAGGAGGAGGAGGAGGAGGAGGAGGAGGAGGACGGAGCCCGAAAAGGAGGACAAGGAGGGAAGGAGGGAGGAAGGAGGGAGACGGATGGAAATGAAGAAAGGAGGAGGAAAGGGTGGAGATAGAGGGAGGGTGGCGACTCGGGGGAGGAGAAAGAAGCAAAGGGAGAAAAACGCGGCGAACCTGGATGTACGCGCAAGAACGAACCCTTTGCTCTATCGCCTCGGCGAAAGCGATAGACCACGAGGAGAGGTTGAGGAACGGCAGGGAGAGAGAGAGAGAAAGAGAAAGAGAAAGAGAGAGAGAGAGAGAGAATGGAGCGCGGGGCAGAAACGGCGGAGAGGAGCGCAACGGCAGCTTCGGTATAGCATAACTTCAGGTATATCCAGCGCCAGTAAATTATACGCAAAGTGTACGCGAAGGCCCCCCCTTCGTCCCTCCGCCGCGTCACCGCCAGCTAGCCTGCCCCCTCCCCCGTTTTCCTCATCCTTTTCGTTTCCCTTCTCTTCTTCCACGTCCTTCCATCTCCTCCTCGACCCTACTTCTCCCCCCCCTCCCTCTCGGTACCCCCAGAGGCCGCGCCTGCCTCACGTACATCATTATGATTGATCGCTTCACCTTACTTTGTAATTAAAACTAGTTGCCATTGTGCCCGGCTCTCCGTGCGCTCTCCCTCCCTCTCTCTCTCTCTCTCTCTCTCTCTCTCTTCCCCTCGCATCCACACCGATCTACACGCGCACATATACGCGCCTCCTCGCCCATCCTCCTCGTACCCCTTTCGCGCCACCGGTCTTCGTCTCCCGCGAGCATTTGCACGTACACACACCCACACACATTGCGCATACACGCACATTATACCAAGTAAGAGAGCAGCAACCGCTCGGTACCATCGTGCGCCCACCACCACCACCACCACCACCACCACGACCACCACCGCCGCCGCCGCCACCACCGCCGCCGCTAGGAGTCATCCTAGTATCCACGGATCAACTCGTGAATATCGTGGATATCGTTGTTCGTTTCGCGTCGTTGGAAGGGGAGCACGCGAAGAGAATAAGCAAGGAGGGAGGAGGGGAGGGGGAGGGCAAGTCCGTTGCTCTTCTCGACGACGACGACGACGACTTCGAGTCGAGCGTGGAAAACGCGGTCATCCCTATCGACGATCTTCCTTTCTTCCTTTCGTCCCTGTTTTCCATCCCTCCCCTCCCCACGAGAACGTCTCTCTCGTCTCTCGTGTATCTTCCCTCCCCCCTCCTTCCCTTCCTCTTCGCCGCCACCGCTCGTCCAAGTCACCACTTGGAGCCACGATCCGGTGAGCGCACCCCTGTCTCTTCCCGGGGGCCATGCGTCATAGTTATCTATGCTTTTTGCAACGGAGACTGATTTAGAGCCGTCTAAGGACCCGGAGCCCGACGAAAATTAAATAATTGCTAATTTATGGCGCGCATCGAGCAGCTCGTTACCTCTCCTCCTTCGAATCTCTCGCCGCCCCACAGTTATGCGAGAAGAGAGAGAGGGAGGGAGGGAGAGAGAGAGGATGTACATTTACATTTACATTTTCCCTGCCCTACCCCGCCCCTTTCTTTGAAGCACTTTTGAAACCCTTTTCCTCAATTTTTTCCCTTTATCCGCGATTTTCGACTAGTCTAATCTCTCTATAATCTTGGAAAATTGCCTCTCTGCAGATGCAATATTAATAATAATAAAAGAAGCGTAAATAATTATTCTTACTCAATATCAATTATTATTATTATTATTATTCGAGGTTAAAACTCGAAACGTACCGTCAAGAAAAGTTTACACTAACCTCGTAATATCCTAATCTCTCCATATCCAATCTTGAAAAATTGTCTAATAACATAAGAATATTATAATAATATAAGAATAATACAAGAATATAATAATAAAAGAAACGTATATTGGATAATTATTCTTACCCAGTATCAATTATTATTCGAGGTTAAAATTCGAAGCTCATCATCGAGAAATGTTTACACCAACCTCGTGATATGCAAAGCGATTTTCGAATCCTAATCTTTCCATATCCAGTCTTGAAAAATTGTCTTTCTGTAGAAACAATATTAATAATAATAATAAAGAAACGTATATTGGGTAATTATTCTTACCAATATCAATTATTATTCGAACTTAAAGCTCGAAATATATCGTCGAGAAAAGTTTACACCAAGATCACCCTCTCGTGATATGCAAAGCGATTTTCGACTATTTCAGATCCTAATCTCTCCATATTCAGTTTTAAAAATTACCTCTCTGTAGAAACAATATTAATAGTAATAATAATAATAATAATAATAATAATAATAATAATAATAATAATAATAATAATAATATATAATAATAATAATAATATTAATAATAATAATAATAAAAGAGGCGGTAATTACTCTTATCTAATATCAATTATTATTATTATTCGAGGTTAAAACTCGAAGCGCATCATCGAGAAATGTTTACACCAACTTCGTAATATGCAAAGCGATTTTCGAATCCTAATCTTTCCATATCCAATTTTGAAAAATTGTCTCTCTATAGAAACAATATTAATAATAATAATAAAGAAACGTATATTGGGTAATTATTCTTATCCAATATCAATTATTATGCGAGGTTAAAGCTCGAAACGTACCGTCGAGAAAAATTTACACTAACCTCGTAATGTCCTAATCTCCCCATATCTTGAAAAATTGTTTTTCTATAGAAACAATATTAATAATAATAAAGAAGAGTATATTGGATAATTATTCTTATTCTTATTATATATATATTATTAATTATATTATATATATTATTATTAATTATTCTTCTCCAATATTAATTATTATTCGAGGTTAAAGCTCGAAGCGCATCATCGAGAAATGTTTACACCAACCTCGTGATATGCAAAGCGATTTTCGAATCCTAATCTTTCCATATCCAATTTTGAAAAATTGTCTTTCTATAGAAACAATATTAATAATAATAATAAAGAAACGTATATTGGGTAATTATTCTTACCCAATATCAATTATTATGCGAGGTTAAAGCTCGAAGCGTATCGTCCAGAAAAGTTTACAAAATCATCCTCTCGTAATATGCAAAGCGATTTTCGACTATTTCGGATCCTAATCTCTCCATATCCAGTCTTGAAAAATTGCCTCTCTATAGAAACAATATTAATAATAATAATAAAGAAACGTATATTGAGTAATTATTCTTACCCAATATCAATTATTATTATTATTATTCGAGGTTAAAGCTCGAAGCGTATCGTCGAGAAAAATTTACACCAAGATCACCCTCTCGTCAATCCTCTTCTTCGGCCACACCTCGTGGATTCCGCCCCGCACGATCGTGGTATGCAAATTAATGGCGCCGCGCTTTAATTCGGCAATAAATAGGGGGGTCACCCTATTCCCATTGCCTCAGCCCCCGTTCCCCCTCCCTTTTTTTTTTTTTTTTTTTTGCGCCCGTGCAAAAACATGGGAAGAAACCTGCGGACTTATTTGACGCGTTTCAGCGATATTTATAGGTCCGGTTCTGCACACGCGACGTAGACGTCGCTTCTCCTTCACCGTTCTTCCTCCGCCGTTCCCTATTTACGAGACGACGACGACGACGACGTCGACGTCGTCGTCGTCGTCGTCGCTGCGAACGACGATCGTCGGGCCCCGACAGTTTGCTAATCGACGCTGAAAGAAAAAAAAGAGAGAGAGAGAGAGAGAGGGAGAGAGAGGGAGAGGGAAAAGGAGGGAAGACGATGAAATTTATCGCTAAAAAGAAAAGGGGGCCGTGGATATAAATCTCGGGTATTATAATGGGATCTGTCCATTATTAAAGAATGAGTGATTTAGAGGGGGAGGGTGGAGCCGAACCGTCCCCGCTTCGCCCTCCAATGCGGATGGGTTACCGAAAGGATCGTGAGCTTGATCGCCAATTCGGCAGATAGGGTGAGAGCAGAACGTTTGGATTCGGTTTATAACACGTGTGACGTTGATGTCGCAATGGATGGAAAACTCTCGAGGAGCTCACGTTCCTTTAACCTTTATCTCAAGTATATCTTATGTATCGAAGGAATCGTTCTTCTTTTCAACGAAAGAACTCGTGGATTCTCTTGATTCGATGACGAATACAGTTTTTTCGAATTAATTATATAAAGAAAAACGAATCTCACTTACGAGCAAGGTTGGGAAAAATTCGAGCAATGGACGAGGAGAGGGAGGAGGGGCAAAATCGTTTCTCACGACGAAGGTGGTGTTAAAAGTTGGATGGAACGAGAGGTGGTTCCGTTGAACGATTCGCTGGAAGGATGTTCGACCGTTCCTCCGCGTTCGCCCATCCGTCCGCCGTCTAAGAGTCCGCCAGGATATTTACGACTGACCGACTCATTGCCGCGGTGAGTTGAGCGAGCGGTCGCCACAAATCACGCGGGAGAAAGCCTGCCTTTCTCCGCTCTCAGGGAAACGTCCCTGGTATTTTTCCATGGCTCGGATAACTTTGACTTATCGGTAACGGATAGATTCGTTCGTAACCGATGAACGGTTCGGAATCGAAGAGGTTGGGACGTATTTCGAGAAAGGGAAAATACAAATAACGATAAAAAAACAACGTTTTCGATATTATAAACCAGAGATTGTCGTTTCGAAATTCGATGGAGTATATAAACTATAAAGGAAAGGACACGAGTGGAAAGAAGAAAAAACTAAAGCAAAGGAGCAAGGTTACGAGACAAGGGACAAGAATGGAAATGAGTGTTGCCGTTCCCGTCCAAAGATCCGAGAGAGATAAGAAACCTCGGTAAAAGGAGGTCTCGATCAGCGAACGAGATGGATGAATGGACTCGCGTGTTTTACGCGGATAAATAGATAAATTATAGTACGAGTTCAAACGTTCTTCTTCCCATCCGCACGAGAAAAGAATGTTTCTCTCTCTCTCTCTCTCTCTCCCCCCAAAAGAAGGGCCGATTATAAATAACCAAAATCGGAAACTACCTACTGAAATAAAAAGGCAGAGAATACTACCAGAATTTCTATCAAAATTTCGAGTAAAACAATTCCCATAAAATAAAAACTAACGAACGCTTAAGTTCGATAATGAGAGGATCGTGCGACTTGCACACGAGGGACTAAATCTCAAAACTCATCGAGGATGAAAAGTACGACGATATAATAAATAAAGAAGAAGGGGAGTGGGAACGAGCGAGATAAACGCGAAATAGGGAAGGAGAGAAGGAGGACCCTCTCCTTCTCCGAAAGGTGAAGGAAAGGAGAGGGAGGGTGGCGCGGTGTCGTCCGGTGTCGGGGAGTAAGACGATGCACGACGGAGCATCGTGGCCGGGGGAGGGAGGGGTTCGGCGACTATGCGGTCGGTACGCTCGATGCGCTCGGTGGATGTCCCTGTCGCATAAATCACTGCCGGTATCTTCTGGCACGGCGGCTCGCTCATCACGGCAGAGTTCTTGTCGCGCCTTAATAACGGCCCGCGCGTCTCACCCGCGCCTCCTCGAAGCCCACTCCTCTCTCTCTCTCTCTCTCTCTCTCTCTCTCTCTCTCTCTCTCTCTCGGTGCCCGGCCCTCGATCCGGCCCCCGCCCCCCCTCGTACCTCGCTACAAATCCTGATTATATTCTGCCACTGACGTTATGCCGCGCTCCGCTCCGCTTTTTGCGCTGCGTTTCTCCACCCTCTCCCCTTCATTTCCTCTCACCTCGCCCTTCCCTTCTCCCTCCATGTTGTCCCCGTCGTTGTCCATCTCCAGTAAGGAGATGCAAGCCTCCTTGCTCCCTTAAATCATCGCGTAAATCAATTTTCAATTACGAGCAAAGGAGAGAGAGCATCGAAAGGGGTGGTCGAAGAGCACGTGAAGGGGGAGGAAGTCGCGAATGATCGAGCAGAAGGGGAAGATCGCGAAGAAGAGGGAGACGGACGCGTAGGTATTATTATATACCTCGCTGCTACGGTCATATTTATAAATCAGCGGATATACCAGCGGAGAATACGAACGGAGAGAGAGAGAGAGAGAGGGAGAGGGAGAGGGAGAAGGAATTTATAGCTTCGTTCTCTTTCCTCCGCTCTCCACCAACCCCACCCACCACTCTCCTCGCCTTCTTCGCTCATTCCACCCCTTCCGATATCCCTCCACCCCTTCCTTATTCAACTCATTCTCGCCAACCCCCGTCCCCCGTTGCCAGAGATTCGTCGCGGCCTCCGTCCTCGGTCCGGAGTAGGTATGCGCGGGGGCATACAAACTGCCAACCCTGTACGTATATGAGCTTAGGTCGACATTTTCCCTCCGACTATTCGGCAATAAATCTGCGAGTCTTTTGAGCGGCGGCATGGTTCGGGGGAGGAGAGTTTCGGTCTCGCCTCCTCTCTCTCTCTCTCTTTCTCTCCCTTTCGACCTCTATCCCTCCCCCCTCCTCGTCACGGGTATGTATATAATTAGCAGCATTGTGCTTCCTACGGGCAGATTTACGGGTAAGGTATACCTATGCTATACCGCGGCTGCATGCATAAGCGCGTTTAAATAAGTATTTATCCGCCCCGTGGGGGTTGGTCTCACCCGCCCTGATGGATTTGCCGACCGAAACTGCGTTAAACGCCTCGCCTCCCCCCTCCTCGTGGATGGACCCCAAAGATAAGCCGCCGGATCTCCCCGCCTTTCCCTCCCTACCTCCCCCCCCCCCTCCCTTCGGTTCGAATGCGAATCCTTGCGTCGCATTCAACCCAGATTCCTAGATTTCGCGGTTATTATCTTGAGAGTACGTGATACCCTCTTTCCTTCCCTTCGATCCAACTATAATTTTGGCGGTAAAGTTGGAGAGAGAGTAGATAACGGAGGAGAAGAGGTGTGTGTATGTATGTATATATATATATATATGTATATAGTAGATTCATCGTTGGTGATAACTATCCGCCATCCGGCTCCTGTTTCTACCTACTACCTAAGCTTCGAATCCGAGTTCCGTAGGTTTCGTCTCATTTCCTGGATCCAATCTCTCTCTCTCTCTCTCTCTCTCTCTCCCCCCGAACAGTTTATCATTTTCGAATAACGTTTACAATCGAGTCTTTTTTCCTTCGTTTCGCGAAACCTCGGATTGCGATCCTTTTCCCTCTCGGTCGAAAATGGAAGAGAGACAGACAGAGAGAAAGAGAGAGGAAGGATTAAAGGCGTCCGTTCAAACTTCGTCCATTTCCATTACAACGACCGAATGTCTTATCTCCTTAAGGGAAATTTTCCACCGAGCCGGCCGCTCGACTCGAAGCGATGAGCGAGAAGGACGGAGCGCGAAGGAAGGACGGCGAGCGAGAGAGAGAGATAGGTAGAGATAGAGAGTCGTCGCGCGGGTACCGTTGGCGACCGATCCACGCGGTGGATCGATACGGCCGCGCGGGGAGGGAGGCGAGGGTAAACGGGGAAAGCGTGGCGAGATTATCCGTAATTTTTTTTCCCCGAGTTCGTCACGATACGCAAATGTCAGCGGGCGGGGAGGGGGGCGGGGGCGGATTCAATGGAGCGGCGTGGTCAACCCCGTTAAAATCGATGAATTACGAGACAACGCATTAGTGCAGTCCGCACGATACTAATCAGCGAAATTTCCGTGCGATAAATAAACGAATGAAAGCGCGTAACCAGATACGCGGGCCGGTAATGTCGATGCGATGGGAACGTTGCCTCCTCCCTCCCTCCCTCCTCGTAAATCGGCAGATTTTTCGGTTAAAAAGGGAAAAACAAATAAATGGGACAAAGAACGAAAATCAAAACCCTCGGATGCGTCGGGAACGATTGCGCTTCGAAATGTATATCGAGGGGGGGAGGGGGGGGGAGGGGGGGGGAGCCGCGGCTTATTGGTGGTTTCGAGGTGAATTTGCTCGTAAATATGTATTCGTAATATTGATTCGACATAGACGCATAAAGATAGACTAAACGCGGGATTTAAGCGCGGAATTGTAATTTGTGTATATATTATGTTTGCTCCGGTGTCGATCGCCGCCGTGGCAATATCGTCCTGTGAAAATCATTTTTTTTTTTTTTTTTATTTCTCCCCTTCTTTTTTTTTTTTTTTCAAATATCATATCGTCGGTCGTGGGCCGTAGGTTTCACACGTAGGTGATTTTACAAACCGGCGAGGCGGGTTGTCCATCGATAGGATTTATAAGAAAGTGTGTAAATACGGAATTTGGGACTGTGAAAATTGCCTGTTTGTGAATTTGTGGGAGGGATGAATGTCGTTGCTGGGTTTAACTCCCTCCTCATCGATTGTGATTTTTTTATCCAATTAATAATTGGTGATGTAATAAGTTTGAAAGTTTCGTGTATATTTGTACAAGTGATTTTCACAAATTAAAGGGATATAAATGAACGAGGATAAGTAGGTATACGTTTCTATTAATATTGAGAAAAATGTTTCTCAAGACGAAATAAAAGCATCGATGTTTTACTTACTTTCGTATCTTGGATATACAATTAAATTGTATCGTAAATATGTTTATATAGAAGTGAAGTTTGTAAAATAGAATTCGTACGAACGATGCTTCATCGAGATAAAAATTACAGGGATTTCAGGGAAAGAATATTTTTCAAGATTCGTAAGAGTATTACTTAAAATTACTTAAAATTTCAAATTCAAAATTTCAAAAACATCTTACGAAACTTCATTTATAAAAAAAAAAAGAAAATTAGAAGATGCAATTTAATGCGTTATAAATCTGTGTAAAGTTTGCATTAAAAGTTTATTCATTTTACGATTACTGTTTCTTTAGAATTAAATTTTTATCAGAGGATAATTGAAGTTATTTTACAATCAACACGTGAAATAGCGTGTCGTAAAGCAAGATAGGATTAGACTCGTGGCAACATTCCTACGTTGCCATAATAAACGTGACGTTATCTATGCATCTTGCTTTTCTTACGATGTACACGAATGATTTGAACGTAATAAGAAAAAGGGCGAATAGGGACGAACGATGATTTCGAATTCCTATATCTCACATGTGAAATACTTAACATTTTTATTATTACAAATGTTAGATTAATAATAATCCAGCTCCATCCCTTATTAATACAATCCTTCCAATCTTTCTCATTTCTTTCTCGATGAGATAAATTTATCCCATTCCTTCGTTCATCATTTTTCTCGTAATTCTTACAAAAATATCTCCCCTCCCTTATCCTGCACGTCTCGACTTTTCGACTTCTCAGAGAGAGAGAGAGAGAGAGAGAGAGAGAGAGAGAGAGAGAGAGAGAGAGAGGAGAGAGAGAGAGAGAGAGAGAGAGAGAGAGAGAGAGAGAGAGAGAGAGGAGACGCTGGCCCCGTGCACGGCCCCCTGGAAGAGGCGTGGAGATCGAAACGCATCGCGGAGAATGGCAACGAGGTCGCATAGCTGGCACGCCGAATGTAACGAGCCGGCGCTCTTATCTCTTTGCTATTATCTCCGCCCGGCTCGTTTCCATCGGCCTGTTATGGCCGCGTTACCCTAGCCAGCCTATACAAAAGTATTATGCGATATTCGTGGTATCTTCTCCCAGCTATCGCGGCCGGGTTGAACAGAGAGACGTGGTAACAATGCGAGAGCGCCAATACGTTCCGTTCGCCGTTCTCTTCCGTAACATCCGCCACTCTTCGCGGGTCACCAACGAGCGGGCCCCCATCAGCCTATCCTCTCCTCTTCCTCCTTCCCCTCATCCTCGTGTCCAGTAGGAAGGATCCAGTCCAACGCGATTTCTTTCACTCTCTTTCTTTATTATTATTCTTCTTATTGTCGTTGAGACGAGAGAGAGAGAGAGGGAGAAGGAGGGAGGAGAGATTCGAAGATAGCAGAGGAGAGGGCCGCTTGATGCGTCACGACGAACGGATCGATGAACGGTCGGGAATGATGGTGCTGATCCTGAATATCCTCGATGACAATGAAATTATTTCCAAATCGGGGCGAGGAATCGATCGAGGCGCGTATCGTCGTATTCGAAAGAGGGAGGAGGAGGAGGAGGAGGAGGAAAAGAGGGAAAAATATTAACCGGGACGGGGCCGAAAAAGGGAAGGGTGGAAAAGTTGGAAAAACTCGTCCGCGCGGACAACGCGCAGGATTATCGGACCTTCTGTCGCGAGATCGGGCCGGGTGAGGGATTGCTTCGACAGAGCGATTACGGTGGTCGACGCGTTTCAATGGGGAAAAAAAAAAAAAAGAAAAAAGAAAAAAGAAAAAAAAAAGGAGGAGGGAAAGGAAGAAGAGAAAAAAGGGGGAGGGAAGAGAGAGAGAGAGAAAAAAATCAGCGATACCAAACAACGAACGGGGTCGAGTCAACGTGGGAGGAGAGGAGAGGGGGGGGGGGATCGCGGTGGGGTCGCGTTTTTCCGGGGTGAACTAATAGACTCCCGCTCGCTCGTTCGCTCGCTCAACTCGGCGTTACGCCCTCTCCTTCTCCCTCACCCTCTTTTCTAGCTCCTCTTTCGCCCTCCACTTCTCTCTCTCTCTCTCTCTCTCTCTTCCTCCCTCGCCCTATTCCTCTCACGGATTCCCTCGCTCGCTCGCTCACTCGCTCGCCCGTGCGCTCAAATAAAAGTTTCCCGTGACCCACCCGCCACGACACCTGTTGAACCGGTGGCCAGCCTCGGTGTGGTGTACGTCGTCCGAAAATAAAAACGACAAAAAGATTGGCAATTAGCGTATGAAGGCTGTCCATCAAGGTCACCTGCAAAAAGATTTACGAGGAGGGAAGAGAGATCGAAAATAAAGCATCCAATGTCTCTTCCTCTCCAGTTGAACGTGGTAATAAACACCGATATACGTATACTATATATACATATATAGTAAGTATACATATACATATATATATATATATATGTACGAATGTCTATCCGTTTATCGAGATTTCGACAAGAGAATGGAAAAAAGGGTGTGGCAACAACTTTTGAAAAACGTCTGACAAACGTCTCGTCTAACAAACGTTCAAGAGGATATGGGTTTCGATTCGAATCGCGATCCACGATGACGACGACGACGACGACGACGCCGCGTCGCGGCGATTCGCCAACGACATCGGTCCAAATGGAAATTTACGAGCTGGATAAATGCTGCCGTATCCGAGCAGCTTTTAGGGCAATAGGTCGTGCGTCCCCGTGCGAGGGGAGGGGAGGATCCGTGATCGAGTCTAGCGCGAGATCACCAATCTGGAATTTTTCCGAAGCAGGAGAGAGAGAGAGAGAGAGAGAGAGAAAAGAAAAGCCTCTCCTCCCGTAATTTTTTGACTTTGCCTGTAGCAAACGGCCTGTATCGCGCTCGAATCTCGTCGAAGAAACTCTTCCCCTATTCGTTCGTAAGCGAGTCGAGTCGTCGTCGTCGTCGTCGTCGTACTCGTAGTCGTCGGTGGATCGAATCCGTTGGTTGGCGGGAGGGGTGGTGGTATGTTTATTGCTGGAAGCTATCTCCCCGAGCAAGGGTGGTTGCCGCGTCACACAGGACCATTTTCATAATTCGGCCGTTCGTATTCTCAGCGACCGTGCGGCCCGAATCGAACAACAGCACGTCTCCGCGAAGGCCGCGAAACCTCGCTCTTCCCCTCCCCTCCTCGGCCGTTCGCTTTCTCGCTCTCTCGCCCGCCGCTCCTCCTCCCTCTTCTTCTTCTTCTTCTTCTCTTCTTCTCTCCTTCCTCTTCCCTTCCGCACGTCTATTCGACACCTACCCATATACCCACGCGATATCGCCCTCCCTTTTTCGGATTTCCACCCCCCTCCCTCCCTTCTTGTTGCTCTTACGCACTCCTCCAACTCGCTCTATCGCGGGGTCCATCTTATTTCTCTTCTCCCGCTCCTTCCTTCTCCTGCTCTTCCTTCTCTCCCCGTCGTCGTCGTTTTTACACAGAGAGAGAGAGAGAGAGAGAGAGAGAGAGAGAGAGAGAGAGAGAGAGAGGAATGGAAGGAGAGGAACAAAGGGGGAGAGGAGCCGGGACCGGTATGGCGTCAGTGTCTCCGTTGATCTATTGCTCCCAGCACGGCGGATCGATGCGAGCCAATCAACCAACGCCGTTGGTTCCCCGTGTCTTCCCCGATGACCAACCGAGCCGATCTTTTTCGCCTCGCGGACTCAGCAGGTTCCTCGCCCAGGGTTCTTTACGCCCAGGGCGGCGCATCTCGCCCGGCCAATCTATACGACCGACCCCTGATACACATGTAGTTTCCACGTGTGCGATACCACACTACACCGGATTTTTCGTTTTGTAGACGATCAAACTTCCGCAGTTTAGAGGAGAGTTTAGAGTTTGGGGATGGACACCATTGTACCTTGACGAAGATAGAGACGAAGATAGAGTTTTTTTTTTTTTTTAAAAGAGGCGAAGAATTCTTCGATAGATTTCGAATTTTTTTTCCTTTCTTCTTTTCACTTAGAATAATTTAACGTAAACGGTAGAAAATATGGTAAGAAGTTTAAAAGTTGAAATGTATAATTTAATATTATTATTTGTCCTTTCGATCTCTATTTATTCTCATTCGTTCGTTAAAAAGTTATCGACAAGACGCGATTACACCTTACACCTTACTTCGCGCCAAGTCAACTTGATAAAAGATAAAAAAATCAAAAGATTCCCCGTTTATTCCAACGTTTGTCACACACAAACGGAAATGCATCCTTGAATTGGCGTTTCTCCCCCCGATTTCCGCGTACGCGTCAGAATTCGCCTGAGGGAACACGAGGGATGGTCGTCCGTCGATAGGTGGCCGTTTCGTGACGAGGTTGCAGAGCGCAACACTGGATCCTGGTGTTAAAGTATCCGCGCGACGTTCTCCCCGGCATTAACCGGGGGGAGGGAGGGAGGAGGACGAAGATGGTCCTCTCCGTGACGTGTTTTCGCGCTTCGAGCAGGAGGGGGTGTGAAACAGGGGGTGTGACGAGGGGGTTTGCACCGATACGAAGGTGAAGCGGAGAAGGAAGAAAGAGGAGAAAGAAAAGAGAGAGAGAGAGAGAGAGAGAGAGAGAGAAAGGGAGGGAGGGAGATATTCTCTGCATGGAGGGATCCGAGAGGGTTTGCCGGGGGGGGCGGCCTCTCCAACTTGGCTGCTGGCAGGGCGCGCGTCAATAAGCGTCCATCAGCCGTAATGGCAGCGAGCGCCACCTCGGATGCATTTAGATGGCTGTTTAGACCCCGGTTGTCTCGATGTGGCCTGAAATTCTCTTCTCGGCAACCTCCTTCTTACCGTTACCCGAGACCCGGAACGTTTCTCGGTTCCGCGGAAGCCAACGCCATCACCGCCCTCCTCCTCTCTCGCTATCCCAACTTTCGTAGCTGCACACGAAACGAGGCTACTCACCCACGCTGGGTAATTAGACGATCCGGTTCGTTTTGCACGGCCTTTTAATTAATTTGTATATACGCTCTTTCGCTCCGCAACTCCTCCCCCTATTTTTCCTCCTTCTTCTCCTCGAACCGGAGCGAACAGTTACATAGGAAGTGGTGTAAGTTCTTTGAGAAAATGATTTGAACGGTTTGAAAAAGTTTTGTCGCATTCGAGTTTTTATCGGGAAAGTAAAGGTTAATCGTCTTTCATACTATGCTAAGGAGATACGTGCGAAGTATGTTCGGAAATCGGTATAAATGTTGATTGAAAATGAATTAAATCGTCCAAGGATCTTTTTAATTGATGAATCGATCAACACGTTGTTCTTTAATTAATTTGTATATTGCGATTGCTCCTTTTCATTTCTTCTTTCTTCTTCCTCTTTCTCTTATTACTCATACTAGGAGAAATTAGTATTAGATAATAGTTGACTGAAAATGTTGATAAATTGATTTTTTTTCAATTAATTTGCGTCTTTTCCATTTCTTCTTTGTTTTCTTCCACTTTCTCTTACTGCCATGTTCTATTCAAACTAGAAGAAATCTTTGCAATTGCTCCTTTCCATTTCTTCTTCTTTCTTCCTCTTACTGCCACAACGTACTCAAACTAGGAGAAATTAGTATAAATGTTGAGTGAAAATGACTTAAATAATTCAAGAATCTTTTCAGTTGATAAATTAATTTTCTTTCAATTTGCATACCCTCTTTTCTATTTCTTCTTTATTCTTCCTCTTTCTCTTATTGTCTTACCCCTAACTACTTATAAGGAGTTACATAAAAAGTATGTTCAGAAATCAATCAATATAAATGTTGAGTGAAAATGATTTAAATAATTCAAGAATCTTTTGATAAAGTTGATAAGTTGATAAATTGATTTTCTTTTAATTAATTTGCATATCCTCTTTTCTATTTCTTCTTTATTCTTCCTCTTTCTCTTATTGTCTTACCCCTAACTACTTATAAAGAGTTACATAAAAAGTATGTTCAGAAATCAATCAAAATAAATGTTGTGAAATTGAGTGAAAATGATTTAAATAATTCAAGAAATTTTGATAAAGTTGATAAATTGATTTTCTTTTAATTAATTTGCATACCCTCTTTTCTATTTCTTCTTTATTCTTCCTCTTTCTCTTACTGTCTCACCCCTAACTACTTATAAGGAGTTATATAAAAAGTATGTTCAGAAATCAATCAATATAAATGTTGAGTGAAAATGATTTAAATAATTCAAGAAATTTTGATAAAATTGATAAGTTGATTTTCTTTTAATTAATTTGCATACCCTCTTTTCTATTTCTTCTTTATTCTTCCTCTTTCTCTTATTGTCTTACCCCTAACTACTTATAAGGAGTTATATACAAAATATGTTAAAAAAATCAATCAATATAAATGTTGACTTTAAATAATTTAAATTTAATTTAAAAATTTTTTCAGTTGATAAATCGACCAATACATTGTTAATTAATTTATATATTGCAATTGTTCTTTTCCATTTCTTCTTCTTTCTCCCTCTCTTTCTTATTGCCACATCTTACTGAAACTAAGGAGATACACTCAAAGTATGTTCAAAAATTAATTCATAAATGTTGACTGAAAATGACTTAAATAATTCAAAAATCTTTTCAATTGATAAATTGATTGTTTTTTAATTAATTTGCATACCCTTTTTTCTATTTCTTCTTTATTCTTCCTCTTTCTCTTATTGTCTCACCCCTAACTACTTATAAGGAGTTACATAAAAAGTATGTTCAGAAATCAATCAATATAAATGTTGAGTGAAAATGATTTAAATAATTCAAGAAATTTTGATAAAGTTGATAAGTTGATAAATTGATTTTCTTTTAATTAATTTGCATACCCTCTTTTGTATTTCTTCTTTATTCTTCCTCTTTCTCTTATTGTCTCACCCCTAACTATCCCTAAGAAGTTATATACAAAATATGTTAAAAAAATCAATCAATATAAATGTTGACTTTAAATAATTTAAATTTAATTTAAAAATTTTTTCAGTTGATAAATCGACCAATACATTGATAATTAATTTATATACTGCAATTGTTGTTTTCCATTTCTTCTTCTTTCTCCCTCTCTTTCTTATTGCCACATCTTACTGAAACTAAGGAGATACACTCAAAGTATGTTCAAAAATTAATTCATAAATGTTGACTGAAAATGACTTAAATAATTCAAAAATCTTTTCAATTGATAAATTGATTGTTTTTTAATCAATTTGCATACCCTCTTTTCTATTTCTTCTTTATTCTTCCTCTTTCTTTTCCCTAACTATCTCTAAAGAGTTACATACAAAGTTACATATTCAAAAATCAATCAGTATAAATGTTGACTTTAAATAATTTAAGAATTTTTTCAATTGAATAAATCGACCAACACATTGTTAATTAATTTGTATATTGCAATTGTTCTTTTCCATTTCTTCTTTTTTCTTCCTCCCTCTCTTATTGCCACATTTTCACTCAAACTAAGAAGATACGCTCAGTAAAGTATGTTCAGAAATTAGTTCATAAATGTCGACTAAAAATGATTTAAATAGTTCAAGAAGATACATATGCGTGAAGTGTTCAGAAACTAATCAATATAAGTCTCATTCTCTGAAAATTATCCGTAATCCGAAAATCTTTCTATTGTTCCAATTCAAACAAATCAATTAAGAAATTTCCTTTTCTACCAAAGGATATCATCCGTTTAAAGGAAAAACACGAGTATATTATATTATATTAGAAGTATCGGAATATTTCTTTGACTTCACATTCTCTTTTATTATTAACTGTCTATAATATCGATTCCTCTCCAAAAAGATGAAACAAACCAAACGTAACCTCGATCGTCTTAAAGTTCATCTCAAAATTTTTAATAGATCCAATACTCGAACTCATGTAATCGCTAAAATAAAATATTTCATCTTATTATTTCTCATCCCGTACTATCATCATCACTATTTTCATCACTTTATTTTATCGTTCCAATAACCGATCTCGTCGAGAAATTAACCCCCTGAACTGCAAAATATTGTACAGACACTTCTCTCAAACGCTTCACGATTTCATTTTTCACACCACCGATCTCCCCGATTTCGACTCTAACGGATCCACGACAACCCCCCTCTCTCTCCCTCTCTCTCTCTCTCGCGTACGATTTTCGAACGGATGTTTTCCCCGTTTCGTGCGTCAACGTATGTATATCATCGCGCGGGCCGATGGTAATCTGGACGCGTGGCGATCCGCCGGACGGGTGTTTGTCGGTGGCTGGCCGTGTTTCGAGGCAGGAGGAGGAGGAGGGAGAGAGCCGCGACGTCGGGACGATCGAAACGGTCGTAAAGTAGGGGGCTCGCGTATCGTGGAAAAAGCTTCTCGAAAAACGAGAATTCGGTCGATTCGGTGCGGTGTTCGGCCGCGATATATGCAAAAAAGCTCGGCGAGGAGGGCGGTGGGAGAGAGGCGAGGGGAGAGAGAGAGAGAGAGAGAGGGAGAATGTTCGGGCTCTCGAGCTCTCGAGGATTAAGGACATTATTAACGGGCGTACCAGGGACCGACATACTTACGTCCGGCCGGAATGCCCCGCGATAAATACACCGGTGGCTACGAAACTGGACGAGAACGAAGAGGAAAGGGGAGCCGGCGTTTAAATAAAATCAGCATTTTATGTTACAAGGGCCGCTCCGTGGATAACCGTGGAGCGGGCGGACCGTGGTACATCGCCGTGCCACGAAGGCGAAACCGCAACCGGGAGGATCGACCGATAGACCGATCGACCGATCGACCGACACTCCTCCGATCGCATAGGCGTAAACGCCTCTCAACTTTTCTCTTCGTACCCGACTTCTTTCTTCTGTGACTTAACTACAGGGCGGGAATCGATCTCGATGGAATCTCGAGGAGGAATCTCAGCTTCGAGGATTAAACCTTTCGCTAAAACCACGGCCGAGATATCTGGCGCGATGTGTACGTATGTGTATTTTGTATCGTATATATATATATATGTTTGTAGTTTTTATGAACGATATGATAGTGTGATTTTCCTTTAAAGAATACGAGAATAAATTGGATAATTAATAGAGTTTACAGTGTTTAGTTTTCTCTTGTTCCAAACTTTGGAAAAAGAAAGTAGTTAAATATCTCGTTGAAAGAGTTGAATGCGAAAAATTGTATATATGCAAAATACACCGAACAATAATTATAGAACAGCTCGAGAGACGCACCGTTGAATGATCCCAATTCGATCCCCATCATTGTGCTCTAACGGCTCGAGACGCCGCAAGACTTCCCTCTTCCCCTCGATATCACCCCCGTCGCCATAATCGGGAGACGAATATTCACCTGGAACCCATTTCTCGACAGAAATCGTCCGAATCGTCTTTATCCGACCACCCTCGATCCGTCGCTCCGTCCATCGCTGTACAGGCAACAGGAACATCAGGGGCATCAACGGGGTGGAATTCGTCGAGGGTGGAATTGGTGGGACGGTGGGTTGGTGCGAGGATACGAGTGCAACGCGAGGATTCTATTCTCTATTTTCAGAAGGCGATTTCGAGTTACGGGCAAAGAAGGGAGAGGGGAAGGGAAAGCGACAGCTCGTCGTTCCCTCCCCTCCTATCCGCCCCCGCCTCCTGCTTTCGCCGGTAAAATTTTCATCCTCTCGATATCTCGGTACTTGAAATATACAGGGAGCCGGGTAGTAGTAGAGCAGGCCATAGCAACGAAATATTAGACAAGAGGTCCGCGCTGGCTGGGAAGGTATTGGATGGGCAGTGGCGGGCTGGATACAACAAAGTTGCGGCTACACCGATGATTTAGCCCCGGCCTTAATGGAGCTATAAATACTAGCTTTTCGATAGAGGAGGATGAGGATGCCATGGCTCCTCTCGTCGTGCACGATGCTCGCCAGGAGGCTCGTGGTCGCCCCGGATTTCGCGTACCTACCTACCTATCTGCCTCCACCTCCGTGCAACCGGAAATCGGACGTTTCGATACCGTATCCGCGGGAATCTTAGTTTGGCGCGACCGGCTCGAGTTCCTCTCGAATTCGTCCCTCGAAACTCGCCGTTAACGCGTTCGTTGCCAAGAAAATGTTAGACGCAACGGCCGCCGTTTATATTTAGTTTATAGCGGATAAATAAATCGATACAAGTCGCGAAATGATGGGATATCGAGACGATGCTTCGACGCTGTGTTGATAACGTAAATTATCGTACCTCTTCTCGATCGAACTTTTGAAAAAAATTCGAGAAATCGTTTCGTATATTTGGAAAAAAATTACACGGGAGGAAACTCAGTAATTGAAGAAATGATCGAGACGATTCGATTGATTCGATGACCACGCGAGTCGAATTCGAATCTTTCGAGAAAAAATCGTATTCGAGAGATCCGCGTGTACCACTTGCATACCGCGATACGCAATGTACTTGATAATAGGTCGAGGCAGAGATGCGCGTTAATTTGCTAGGCTGACGACGGTGGCATTCGAATTCGATAAGCGGCCGCGTACGATGAACCGCGAACAAACACGGGGCGTCCTTGATCGCGGGCTAAGGATCGCGAGGACACTTCATATTTTAAAGTCGAGGGATGTTTGCGCGCCGTTTAGATACGAGATTCGCCCATCGCGGCCAGATAACCGCCTCTCCGTCCGGATATATCTCGACAGAGTTAGACTCCACTTTGGTATCGGTCTTTATTGCTACCGGCGTCCTCGAAAACCTGTTTAGTCTTTCTGCCTCGACGGTCGGCGCGTAAACTATTTTGCAACGCGATGGGAAAAAACTAGCCGGCGTTTTCGCTCTCGCGACAAACGCGAATCGTGTACGAATTCTTTTTCTCCCTCCTTCGAGGGAAGACCGCGCCAAATCCCCCCCACTTTGAGAATCGACTTAACGATCTTCGACGGTTAGAAACGAAGGAAGGAAGGAAGGAAGGAAGGAAGGAAGAAAGAAAGACGGTTTTCTTCGGATCACTGTTTCCTGTTTCGCGATGTTCGAATTAATCGAGGAATATGTGTCTGAATCTCTGGATGAATCGTGAGACGTGTCAAGGGTCGGTGTTTTTGTGGCTGTGAAGTGGAATTCAAGTGTGGAAAGATTTTTATAGCAGTGCTTTTCGAGTTCAAAAGAACGTTCAGTTTTATATGCAATGTAGGTTATCGTTTTTAATTTCGAAACAGATCAAATCAATTATCAATATTGAAATATTGCGTCAAAAGATTGTTTTCAATTCTTGTTTGGAAATTTTACATTACGAAAATGACAGATAGGATATTTCTAAAGATTACACAATGAAAAATAATATCGATAATCCACAAGTGAAATATAATAGATAATTTATGTTAAGAAAATTTTTTCACTTTTGATCAGATTTTTCAATTTCGACGAAATTTATTTGCCAAATCAATTCGTTAGTAAGATTTTATCTGAATTAAAGATATAACATAGAACATAAATATCGTTCAAAACCGAATAAAAAATAAAAATTATGCAATTAAACAAGAATAGTTTCACGATCTGTTTTATTTTTCGAATACGCTTTCTATTTGAAACGTTTCCTACGAAACGAAATAAAAATCAAAATCGAAAATTTATTATTAGCATCGAATTGATATGATGTTGTAAATCCAAATCAAATTCAATTTAAAAAATTTCCATAATAATCAAATTATGAAACTCAAAAACGTATATTTCATTGAATTCTTATAACAAATTTCAGATAATAAACGGAATTTCTACAATTTTATTTTAATTTGTCTTAACCGTTGTTGAAAAAGAATATTTGGTTTAAAATATGACTTCGTTGAAAACGTGAGAATGTATAATATAATGCTTCTAAAAAAAATATATGTATTATTGATAAGCCTACAAGCCTGTCAAGTAATAATTCTAATGGACAAATTAGATCGTAAAAAATCATGAGAGTTTCAAAAATAAAATTAATTGAAATTCCTATTAAACTATTCATCGGGTTTCTATTCTATTAATATTCGATTTTACTTACTTACTCTTTTCACTTCCAAAAGTATTCATAGAGAGTTTCAATCTATCACGTTTAAATTCGAATCCACTTGAAAGCATCGTTTCTTTCTTCAACGTACGTACAAAGAATCTTCGAATCTTGTCTTTCAATGTTCGAATCTATACGCTCTATACTCGGCCCCATCGTTGGTACGCGAGAAAGAAAGAAGAAATGAGTCGCAGAACGTTTTGTTTCCCGCCATCGTTCGCGCACCAGAGAAGGAACACGTTCGTTGGTACTTGGACGGCCTCGATCAACGATCAATCGTGAAACAGCCGCGATTATTTCACGTCAGTTTAATTAGCACGCGGCGCCGGTACGCCCGATAAAACTCAACGGAGTGAAGCAGCTAGCCGGCTATCTCACGGGAATCTGATTTATGGCAAGTGACCATCCCGCGCACACAATCCCGATTTGCTTGGTGTACGTAACTTCGTGCGTGGCCGTACATGCGACCATAGATCGCGTATAAACGTATTCGCAGAGTCGTAGACGCGTAGAATCCTGAACAGTAGTCGCGGGCACGGGGAATAAAGTCCACAGGGTGTCGTAAGTGTTACACGTGGGAGCTAGATTTCGAACATTCGCCATTTCGATGCACCGAGATACGAAAAACACGATCAGAGAGAATAAACGTTCGATCGCGTTAGGGTTAGAATGGCACCGAAAACTCCAATGTCTTTATTTCTTTCACTTCTTTTTCTTCTTCTCGTCGAGAAAACTTAATTGGAATCACGGTTTAACGCTTTCCATGCGCGAAGACACGAGAAGAACGACCGATTATTCAAACTTTCGAAGCTTGGAAACGTTTGTCGAACGCAACGGTCGTACGTGAAAAAACGTTTAAATTTCATTTCCGATATCTCTCGGTGGATCGCCTTCGGACCGTTCGCGCCATCTGTTGGTTCGAGAACTAACTGTAAGAGTCTTTCGCAATCGTTCAAGAGTGGAAATGGTATTTGCCGTTGGCGCGCGCGTATACAATTTTCGCCAATGAGAAAGTGCGGTACGTCTAACCTCTCGAAGGAAGAACAACGATCGCTATCGTTGCGATTTCGTCTTTAAGATAATTCAGGATTCAGGAACGATCCTGAAACCGTGTTTCTATTTTCTCTGAAAAGAGATCTTCGTCCCGTTGCGTATCAAAGTGGACGCACTCGCGTCGAAGTTCTATATCATATCGCACACGCGCATCGTTTCACATGCTTCGCGCGAAACTCCAGTCCTACGATCGCTACCCACTTGTTGCCCGTGCATTTTTCTTTCGCATTCGCAACGACCGATTACTCGAGATTCGAAGCTCAACTTCATGGGACTTCACTTTGAAAAGTTCGGCAAGGTTACGCAAGATATTGGATGAAAGATTTTACGCCTGCCATCAACACGTACCGCCTGCTTTTCTCACTGACTGAGACATCAACCTCCCACCCACGAGATTCGGCCACGCATTCCCCCTTCCTATCATATCCACCGACCGAACACTACCGACCGCTCGAGGAAAAAAGAAAGAAGACAGTTTCAGTCGGAAACAATCGCGGCCCACATCGAGTCGATTTGTTTCCACGTTCCACATCACGCAACGTCGTCCAATGTACGAATCGTGGGACCACCCTACGCGATCGAGGACTTTTAGGAGGACAGAGAAGAGGACAAAGATAAAGCGAATCGAACGAAATCGAGGAAGAGGAGTATAAGGTGCGAGAGAAGAGGGAACGACGTTAAACCGCGATCGCGCCAACACCGGTGAATCGCGGATATAATAAAGATGGCGATATAGGAGTCATAATGTAGTGGTATACTTAAGATGCACCGATGCACCAACGAACATTCCGATGGTCGCGCGAGATGGGAGAGCGAAAAAGAGTCGGAGCAGGGGGGAGGGAGGGGGAGGTGGGGAATGGTGAGAAAGAGAGGGGCGGAGAAAGAGGAGGAAAGACAGGTAAGAAGCGGAAAGGACGGCGGAGAGATGGAAAGGCATCGTCGTCCTCGTCAGCCTCTCGCTCACGCTCGAAGCCCCGAGACAAGCTCTTACTAATGGAGGAAATAAATTTCGGATTAAATCGTAGCCCGGCTACTTTATAAGGCTGCTTGCTCTTGGTCGATGGCGAGTCGAGGTGCGTGTGTGACGCCATGGACCCCTCCTGACATCCATGGATGGTCCACCATGCCCGTCGAATGACCACCACCCGCCCCCTTCTCCATCTCCTTCCGTTCCTCCTGCTTTTCGCTCCTGTCTTTCCTTCCTTCCTCCCTCCCTCCAAGGCCCCTCCAAGTTATCCGCGAGAGCAGGACAGCTACACACATACACCTAAGAGGACACGAGTCGCGATCGCGATCACGGTGACGCGTTAACCGCGCGAAATATGCCATCGGTCCGACTCTCTCCGGCAAGGAAGAGAGAAAGAAAGAAAGAAAAAAAGAAAGCAAATGAAAAGAAAAGGAAGAGAAATAAAGTACGAAGCGAACGAGTGGAACGATGGGTGGTGGTGTGGAGGCACTCGGTGGAAGCGATGGTGCCGATGGACAGACTGTTACACAGAGGGGAGGGGGTGGTGACGGTGACGGTGATGGTGGTGGTGGTGGTGGTGGTGGTGGTGGTGGCGAGTAGGTAGTGGGGCAGGATGGCAGGGGGCAGGAGGGACCACGCTGCGCTGTCCTCCATAAATCTATCAGTCGCGGTTGTATAAATACGACTCAATGAGGCGGCCGTGAATCACCCTGACGTGCTTCATAAGTCCCGGGAGTTTATTAAACCGGCGGGCATTTCTCATGTCGGGGGATAAGATCAATACGGCCGCGCGCGGCCACGGTTGCCCCTAACCTCCGTCTCCTATCCACCTCCTCCTCCTCCTCCTCCTCCTTCCACTTCTCGGTGCCCTCGTCCACCACCACCCCACCCCATATCTGCCGCCCCCTCGGACAACTCCGTCCTTTCGCCGTGTACGCGATACCTCCCGCTTTTTGCGACCCACCTTTTCTCCCGAACCAAATATAATCCAAATATAATCGCGTGCGAAAGACGCGGCCGAGATATTCGATTCGCCTCCTCGTCACCGTGCGTCGTCACCAACACGTCGTCGCGCCTTGCCTCGATCACCTCTCCCCACTCTTCCCCCTCTTTTCAAACCGACGAGGATACACGCGTTTACGCGGTTAAACGTTTCGCCACTCGGTAAACTCGATTACCGCGCGCGCTCCATTCCATTCCATTCCGGTCGAAGATCACAAGTCGCGTCCGTGGTGTCGTCCGTGGTGGACGGAGAGGAGAGAGGGAGGGGGAAGGGAGGAAGGGAGGGAGATGGGCGACGTTACTCGACTCGTTACAGCCGCGTTCCAACGCGACAAGCGTTCGGTATGGTAGCCGAGTTCGAAAAGAGGATGAGGAGCGGAGGAGAGATGGAGGTTGAATGTTTCTTCTAGGAGCCCGCCGCGCGATTTATGGAGCGAAGTGACGGGAGGTGTTTATTGTGCAGCATCTGTTACGTTACTCTGCCTCCGCAGTCTCCCTCTCCGTCCACCACCCTTCTTCGCCCCCTCGCCACCCTCTCTCTCTCTCTTTCTCTCTCTCTCCTCGCGCTCTCTTTCTCTTTCCTCCTCTTCCTCCTCCCTCTTTCCCCCCTCCCCCCTCTCTCGGACCTTCTCCCTTTCGCATGTGTTCTCGTTTCATCTTTCCACGAATCTCTCTTCGCCCTCTCTTTCCCCTCCCCCTGCCTGCTCGTTCGTTGTACGTTGCTCGTTGCAGGTTCGCGCCAACCCGCCATCATACATACAACAGACGCCCTCGATTTATAGTTTTGAATTAGATGGAAGTAAAGGAAAGGTCGCTGGTTGCTGTAGCGTAAATTTCAGACCCTTGAAATATCTCGTTTCCTCTCTCTCTCTCTCTCCCTCTCCCTTCCTCCCTCACACCCTCTGTCTTTATCCCTTGTTCTTTCGCGTTAATTTATCGCTTCGAAAAACGAAGGGAAGGTGGAGATCGGGCGCCGGTGAAGAAAAACCGATGACGAAAAGGTACGAAGCGAAAGAGACAAAGAGAGAGAAAGAGAAAGACAGACAGAGAGAGAGAGAGAGAGAATTGGAAGAGAGGTCATTCGGGGGGATGGAAGGGCGATAGAAAGGGGACGGACGACGGGGGTCTCTTGCCAGGGAGAGAGAGACACGTCACTCACTCGCTTCGTGTCACTTACACAAACAGACGTACATCACAGGCAAACCGGCAGGCGGGCAAGCAAGCAAGCAAGCAAGCAAGCAAGCAAGCAAGCAAGCAGGCAGCCAGGCAGCAGGCATGCAGCTAGCTACGTGTTCCCTTTTATGTTCCCACACGCGCGCTCGCATAAACCTGTCAGTCTCGTGTCACGTGCAGCGCAGTCATTCACTGTCGCCGCCAGCGTACCGGCACTCACGACACAGTCCTGTTGCCGGTGACTGAGAGAAACCCCTTGCCGTGCTCGGGACGTACGAATAAGAGCGTGGAAAAGACGGACGGACGGACGGACGGATGGACGCGTTTACCCGATGGCTAAAGTTTTGGACGTGGTCGAGAATAGAACTCGCGGGTCTCGACTCGAACATTCGCGACTCTTGCGTTCGAATCGAGTGTACGCGAGCCTCGAGTTTCGTATCCCCCTCTCCCTCTTCTGGCCAGAGAGAGAAAGAGAGAGGGAGAGAGTTTCTCGGTTCGTGACCGAGACCGTCGTCGTCATCGTCGTCGTCGTCATCGTCGTCGTCGTCGTCGTCGTCGTCGTTGGCCCCGGAAGGGTGGAATAAGTGGGAAGACTGATAATTTCGCCACGCGAGTCGGATCGTGGATTATACGTATATCAAGCACGTCCGCGAGAAGAGCAGAGCCCCGGAGGTTTTACGAGATATGAAAATGAGGACGGCCGTAATAAAAGTGATGTAGGGGGCTCCTCAGAGTCGTTCCTGAAGGCGCCACGAGTCACTCGTCAGGTTTATGCGGAGACGTCCATCATCCCCTTGACGTGCTTCATTGCCTCCTGGGCAAACTCCGGCCGTTCCGGTTCTACGGTTTACCGCATTCGTCACTCCCCCTCCCCATCTTTTCTTCTTCTTCTTCTTCTTCTTCTTCTTCTTCCACTGCCGCTTCTTTTCGCGCCTCTTTCCTTCTTTCCTCCCTCTCGCCTCCCCCTACGCGAGCACGTATCTCGAACACCCCCACCACTCTCTACTTCCCTCTATTCTTATATACCTACTACTTTTCGAGAGGGTCAACGTCGCTACCACCCTCCAAAGTTCGCCAATGTCGTCCACTACCCCCCCAATCCCTCGTGATCTACGATTCGATTCCGATTCGATATATCGCTCGGTCTTATCTCCGAGCCGGAAGCCTTCTTTACGCTCGTCCAGCCTCGGCCACTCTTCGACCCGCGATATCTCACTTCGCTCTCTCTCTTTCTCTCTCTCTCTCGCTTTCGTTTTCGTTTCTTGCGCTTCCCCCCTCCTCCACTTTTTGTTTCTCGCGCGAGTTTACGAAAATTAGTATCGTGAATGCACAGAATATCTCGTTATTGGTTTATTAATTATCGTGGTCGTGAAATATCAGATTTTGTTAGATGTTGAGAAAAATTATTTTCATCCACGATATATTCTTACGGGAGAAATATAGTCTTCATTCTCGAAGAATTCGAGGATTTGGAAATGAAAATTCGAAGGTTTGAATTACTTGCGCGGCTGTGTCTGAGTATTCTCTGGCGCAAAAATGATCCCAAACTTTTATCAAAAGGGCGAAAATTCCGTTGGAGAGATATCTGGGGAATAGGGGAGGCGAGGGAGAATTTCGTAATCTAACTCGGAAAGTTTGTGTACAGTAATTTACAAGAAAAGAATGCGAATTTAGGTAAGGTAGTGAACATATTGAAAAAAGTTACTCGTTTAGAAAAAAAAAAAAAAAAGTAAAATTTAAAATAAAATTAAAAACTATCTTTAGGAATGTAATAAACTTTCCTTAAGAATATCTCCAAACGATTTCCAATCAAAGAATGGCAAATCGAGCAAACTAACGTTTAAATATTGAATGAATACAAATCCGACGTGACACGACCTTATATATAATACTTTATCTGACGTTTAAATAAATTCTTCGTTATTCCCCTTTATGCCCATCACTTTTATTTTTCCTAATCTCTTCCCTTATCTTAAACATTATACAAGTGTCTCTTTTTTAATTTAAAGAAGAATCGAAGATTTGCTGTTCTATTCTTGAAAAATCGAAGCTTATCGCAATCAAAATATACAGCTCCTATATCGTGAATAGAGATCTGCAGAAAAATTTATTTCATTAATCGCTTAATTACAAATATTACGTTTGAAGATTCTCATTTCACTTAAAAAAAGTCTTATTAACGGCAAGAATCTCATTTCTGAATATGAATTTATTAACTGTCATAACATGAAAAGATCGCGTGATAGTTATGAATAACGTTCATAAAAATGTTCGTTCAACTTATGCAGATAAATAATGAACGTATTTTAGGATTATAACCATTACGAGTGAACATCCAATTTTCAATTTCTACTTCTGAAATGAATAAAATATGACAATTCACCCATAATAACGGAAACATGAATAACAGATCTTTAATCCACATCCAAAAGTGAAAATTCTTTCCTCGATCGTTTCGAAGGCATTTTATAAATTCAAAAAATCAATTGGGATACCCTCCGTCCCTCCATTCCTCCCCCCTCCATTCCTCCCCCCTCGATTCCTCAACCCTCTGTTGCTCACGGATCGCGACTCTTCTTCGACTTCTCGGGGCCGGAGAACACGGGAAAGTGAAATATCCCCGTGTAAGACACGATCCTCTTTGTAAACGGGTTGGAAGGCCGGCGGAACGCGACCGAGCGAGAGGGGGATAACAAATGCAGCGGGGGCCGGACGAAGAGAGATGCCGGAGGAAGGGGAGCGGCAGCGTGCGGAGGGCCGAGTGGCAACGCCGTGGAGAAACCGAGAACCGAGAACCGAGAGGGAGGGGGGAGGAGAAGGGAAGAGGGATCGTGGGCGCAGATAAATCGGCTTTGCCGCCGTAAGAGGCAGCTCGCGTGAACGTGTCTCCATTAAGGCAGCCAGAACTCTCGCTGACGTAGACGAGTAGAGGCCGCCGCTCTTGCGGTCTTCCTTCTATCTCTATTCCCCTCCCCCCCCTTCTTTCTTTCTTTTTTCTTTTTCTTTCTCTCTCTCTCTCTCTCTCTCTCTGTGCCAGCCCATTCTCTGCCTCCCCGACAGGGCTAACGACATCCTGAGCTCCTGAAACAAAAGAAGGAACGAGAGCGAGGGGTGAAGGCAAGAACTTGGAAACTTCACTCCTGGGGGATGTTGGACCGTGAGAAACGTCGCGACCTAATACGAGACTCGGACCGATTTCGATCGATTATCGATTACGATTTAGTCCGCTTTAGTTTCTCTCTCTGTCACGATCGATATTTCTAATTTTTGCATGTCGTATGTATGTTTAACAGACGTGTAAACGTTTTAAAGGGAATGGCTTTCGAATACTTTCGAAATCTTATTTGAAAAATTATAAAAATTATAAAAATTCGTGAGAAATTTCATTTCATGATTCGTACAATAAAATTATTATTCATATATTACGTGTAATTTTTGACTTCAATGAAAAAAAATTATTGCAAATTAAAATTCTAAAAAAAAAATAACAATAAATTTGTTATGAACTTTTTACGTATTTATCGTAAAAAGATATTTTTAACGTCATCCATAATATGATCATCGCCAAGAGTCACAGATTGTTCCCTTCCCGAAACTATATCTATTTGATTTCGCGCGTGGTTTTTCGTACGGTTCGCGTTTTACACCGGATAATATTACACCGGGAGAAGAGGGAGGGGAGGGCATCGTGGAAAAAGCAATCTTGCCGAATTGGCGAACAAAGGAGGGAGAAGAGTATCGTTGCAAAAGTTGCCTCTCGATTCTTGAACTCGTATCTTACTCCAACACTCTTTCTCGTCCGTGGGGGAGGAGGAGGAGGGGGAGGAGGAAGGAACGAAGAGGATCGTTCGAATGAATGGGATAAAGAGGAAGAAAGCGAGACCCGCATTTGTAAATACGGCACGTTCCGCTTTTAAACCTATCTGCATGACACGCAGAGCCAGGCCTGCACTTTCGAGTTACGATCTCCCGCGCACGGAGTTTCGATAAATGCTAAACGCGAACACGTGAGCTTGCTCGTCGAGGCACACTTTATTGCCGAGCGTCGAGTGTCGAGCGGCGAACGAAGCAGCCTCCCCCCTCCCTCTCCTCTCTTGCAAACAACCAACCACCACCACCAAGCCTTCGTCATCGCCGGTGGATACACGTGCGCGCTTTACCTTACACCAGTACCTTACACTCTATGTACAAGGTGTTAAAACACGAAAAACAAGATCCTTCAAAAATCGTATCGACGATGTCATCGCGTTCGTCGTTGAAGCTCGCGATAATTAAGTATTAATTTTATACGGAGGAAAGGATATTGCAAAAATAACTAAGTTAAAAACAAAGTTGCTTCAAATTGATTACTTATTAAAATATTTAAATAACAGTCTCGTCGATTCAGCTTTTTCATACAATGAATCTCAATCCGTTTCGGCAATTATTTATACAATCGCTCGAAATTTTATTATTACGAGGAATAAATTATCGAAGGAATTTATGAATTAGTGAATTTATGAAAGTGAATTTGTTCGTAACTCGAGCCATTAAATTTCGCCCATTCACTGGCCGCCGAAACTTTTCAAAGTCCCGGCCGATTCTTTTTCTTCCCCAACACCTTGTACATTCACATTGGACGTGTCGACGATGCAACCGCAACCGTATTCCACATCGAACGATCGACCCGGAGCACGTACGATTTTTCGTTCCGGTCGTCGCACCTGCGACGAGGCGTATGTAATACCTCTAATCGCGATCCGATCCTCGACAACTCCGTCCGCGACATCATCCTTTCGAGAAGAGAAATATCAAGGAGAGATAGAGTTCGTAACGAAAAGATAAAAAAAGAAAAAAAACCAGCCTTCTCCAGTCGTCCTATTCCATTCGCCTATATATATATATATACACATATAAAAGACGAAACGAATCCACGACCGTTTCTTCGGCCGATAGCAGTAAAACGTATTCCAAACCGAGCGTAAAGCCGGTGGACATCGTTGACTCGCGGGACACGAAAAAGTAGAAAACGTGAATACGAATGCGAATGCGAGAACTGCGGAGGGGGAGAGTGGGAGTGGAAGAATGCGAGGTGTATTACACGATGCGGAGAAAAGTGGGAAAAGTGGCGCGAGGGATGCGAAAAAGGGGCGCAGAGGAGCGAGTTGTTTCGGTTTGCGAGACACGTCGCAAGGGTTGACCCAGCCTCTTCTCGATCCACCGACTGGTCAGCTTTCTCCCCCTCCCTCCCTCCCTCCCTCCCGTGTATCCGGCTCTTTCTCTGTTGCGGCGACCCCCTCAGGGCCGGCCGTTACTTTAGCATCAACAACAATCTCCACCGAGCGAGGGCGCCGTTATTCCGTTAGTGTCTTAGTGGAACCGCCGACACCGACACAACGATAAACGGGGATGCCGATGGTGTGTCCGGTTTCCACCGGATATTCCGCCTCTCCGCCGTCTTCCTTCCGTCTCTCTCTTAACCCCCGCCCGCCTTCCAATACTGTTTCGCGCGCGCGGGTATATGCATCACCTTCCCCCTCCTCCCCTCCTCTCCTCCCCTTCCTCTCCCTCTCCCTCGACCACCTCCTCCCCCCTCCCCCCTGTTCCGCTCGCGACCATGGTCCACTCTCGAGGCCAGTAATTAAACAGCCACGCGGCAGGCAAATTGAATCAGTCGAGGAGACAAGGGAGCGTGGACGCAGAGGTGACGGCCAACCAGCCGCAACTATGGTGTCTATAGTGAAAGGGGCTATCGTGGCGCGTCCGCCGTGGCGTTCGTACCTCTGCAACCGGTCGAACCGAAAGGGAGGGAAGGGTGCAGCGGGTGAATCGTTGGGGGGAGGGAAGAAGAGGAGGAAGAGGAGGAGGAGGAGGAGGAGGAGGATCGCTGTGAACTCGCCCTAGCGCCGTCCATCCGGACGTTTACAAGCTGGACGCCCAACTAGCCACCCACCACCCACCCATCTACGCGGCCAAGGGAGTTGGAACCAACGTGGAACCCGAACACCGCCCATCGCATCCTGCCATCGTCTTTCCACCCTCGTCTCGCCACCCCGCACAACAGCCTCGCCTCGGCCGCACACTTTGCCTCGCCTGACAACCTTGCATTAACTCCCCGTCCCCTTTAAGTGCCAAGTTTACCCCAAGATTGCATAATGCCTCGCTCCACCACGTTGCGTGCGGACGTAGGAGCAAGCTAAGCGTTACGCTTTGACCGTTCCTTCTCTCTCTCTCTCTTTCTCTCTCTCTTTCTCTCTCTCTCTTCGTATTTCGTACGGAACGAATCTTGATTTTTTTTCTTCCAAGGTCTTCAATTTGGATGAGATTAATCGATCGAACCGATTTGTTTTTACATTTAATAGATTATTGGAATGCAATTTGTAATATGAAAGATTCTTTTGAGAGACTCTTGTATCCCTATTGTATCCGTATATCTTAATATATGGACATTTTATTATCCGTATGTTCAACATACTTAGATTTACTAAATACAATTTATTACATATTTAGATGTAATAAAGACTTTCCTGTGTTTGGCCTGTTGAATGTAATCATATCAATTCAATCTAAGAACACAATGCACGTAAATGAATATATATATAACGAATATAAATAGTTTTTACTATTGAAGAGAAATACAAAATAATTAAAGATCTTGAAAGTAAATGTACAACGAAATTAACAAGAATATATGGATGGTTCGATGGTTTGAAGCGATAAGATAAAGATATAGAACTCTTAGATGTTGAAAGAAACTGTCAATTTTGTTCATTTCTACTCGAATAAAAAAAGTTTAATGCAAAAGAAAGTAATTTGTCTCCCTATAAATTGGGATACGGGAATCTCTACTATATCATGATAGAAATGTAACGAAACTGGGGACGATTACAGCCGGTTTGGGGTCACGCATCTGTTCAATGAACGCGTGTTTGTTTACGACTGGCGGGACACGTCGAACAGCGGTGAAGGTTCGGTTCGTTCGTTACAGGCGGTGATCTAATGAAAATATAAGTTTCTATGCTGCGCGCGCACAGTTTGTCTGGCAGACTTCTGGCGCATCAACCTGACACATAAACTCTTATTATGCTATACGTTAGCAGCCGGAGGGGGGGCGCTAATGGAGCCACAAGTCAGCCAGGCATCGTGGCGAGCACCTTACCCGTTGCACCTACGTCTACTTATTTTATATTTAAGCATCGTAAAGAAGGAACTACTTACAACGAGAAAGGGATATTTAATAATTGATATGGTGGCTCGCGATGGAATATGGTGACGCGCGAACGTTTACCCGTGACGAGGAATCGTCGATCGTAACACGGCGAAGAAAAACCCGGATGAGCAGAGACAGCTCGTATACGAGACTGAGTCAGATCGAACTATAGATCTCCAATGAACTAGAAAAATTGGATGCAAACTCGAGTCAAGTTCAGAGCGATAAGAAACTTCAGAACTGTAATAATACTAAACTAGCTTGTCAATTAATAAATTTACAAAAGAGAAAGAGAAAAAGTACATAAATTATAGAATACAAAGTCGACTCGAATACTAAAAACCAAAATTGAAATACTAGAAATAATAGTAAAAGATTGGACGATAATTGAATTGAAACTACGAATAATAGACCAGTCAAGACGATGGATTCGCAAAAGAGGAAGAGAAAGGATGGATTGTTGGTGCAAAGTCGAGTCGCGTGGGGGAACGGGGAATCAAGAAGCGGAAGTGGTGACGGTGGAGGAAGGAAAGGGCGAGTGACGGTGGACGGTAGTCGATCGCGGAGGTGGCGCGCGAGAAATATCGCGTCACGGAAGAATACATCGGAGATTAGCGCGTGCGGCGCGACTATCGTCGAGCGGCGCACGGAATCGATAATCGCGAGCGAAAACGTATCCATAAATTCCGCGACGCGGCCCGTGTACGCCTGTATGAAAATTACAAAGCTATTAATTACGACCGCGATAAATTAAGCAGCCGTGGGGCCATTATAGAGCGCGAGCCCCGGTGAATTGTTGGTAAACTTGGTCCAAGTACGCAACATGGGCGTTGGTGGTACTCTCGGCCCAACGCGGCTCACCAGGCATATAATAATGGTTGGTTAGAATGCTAATATATGTCCGGACGGGGGTGGCACCGGGGGACCTTGCATCATCGGAGGACCCAACTGGGCACTCGCCCGTTCCTGGCCGGACACCGTATAATCTACACCCCGAGACGTTATTACTCCCCGAGACACTAAAATCCCTCCGATGGTAACGCCGACCGATATACCGCCATCGTTCCGCCACCGTCATCCCCCCTTTCCCTTTCATCGTTCGCTCTCTTCAGAAATGCATCGAGCCGTTTAACTGCCGTTCGCTTCTGCTCGATAACGTAAGAGCGTTGGATAGGGGGTGGTCAGATGCGTGATTGACATCGTGGTCGGACATTGATGCATTGACGTCACACGTAAGAGGTTGACGATACTTTAAGTAGCGTAATTGTAAATTTTGAATGATTAATAATTTGAATTTTTCAGTTTCATTTTGCTCGATAACGCAACAGCCATTGAGATAAGAGATGGTTATCGATGTATAATTAATGCATTGATATAATACGTAAGACGATACTTTAAGTAACGTAATTTTAAATTTTTAAATTTTAATTTCGTTCGATTTTTTCGAATTTCATTTATTCGATAATGTAAGAACATTGAATAAGGGATGGTCAATTATAATCGATGTGTAATTGACATAATTGGCATAAGACGATACTTTAAGTAACTTTAAATTATAATTTCGTTCGATTTTTGAGTTTCACTTATTCGATAACGTAAGAGCATTGAGGATGGTCAGTTGTGTAATTGATGTATTGGCATAAGATGATACTTTAAGTAGCGTAATTTTAAATTTTGAAATTTTAATTTCATTCGATTTTTGAGTTTTACTTATTCGATAACATAAGAACATTGAATAAGGGTTGGTTAATTGCAATCGATGTGTAATTGATGCATAAGACGATATTTTAAGTAGCGTAACTTTAAATTTTGAAATTATAATTTCGTTCGATTTTTCAGTTTTACTTATTCGATAATGTAAGAGCATTGAGGATGGTCACTTGTCGATGTGTAATTGATGCATTAACATAAGACGATACTTTAAGTAGCGTAACTTTAAATTTTGAAATTATAATTTCGTTCGATTTTTCAGTTTCACTTATTCGATAGCGTAAGAGCATTGAGAATGGTCAGTTATCGATGTGTAATTGATGCATTGACATAAGACGATACTTTACGATACTTAGCATAATTTTGAAATTATAATTTCGTTCGATTTTTGAGTTTCACTTATTCAATAGCGTAAGAGCATTGAAGATAGTCAGTTGTCGATGTGTAATTGATGCATTAACATAAGACGATACTTTAAGTAGCGTAATTTTAAATTTTTAAATTTTAATTTCGTTCGATTTTTGAGTTTCACTTATTCGATAACGTAAGAGCATTGAGGATGGTCAGTTATCGACGTGTAATTGATACAGTGACATAAGACGATACTTTAAGTAGCGTAACTTTAAATTTTGAAATTATAATTTCGTTCGATTTTTGAGTTTCACTTATTCGATAGCGTAAGAGCATTGAGAATGGTCAGTTGTCGATGTGTAATTGATGCAGTGACATAAGACGATACTTTAAGTAGCGTAATTTTAAATTTTTAAATTTTAATTTCGTTCGATTTTTGAGTTTCACTAATTCGATAGCGTAAGAGCATTGAGGATGGTCAGTTGTCAATATGTGATTGATGCAGTGACATAAGACGATACTTTAAGTAGCGTAACTTAAAATTTTTAAATTTTAATTTCGTTCGATTTTTGAGTTTCATTTATTCGATAACGATTTTTGCTTGCTTGATATTCGATTCGATTTTTGCTTGCTCGATAACGTAAGATCATTGAAATAAGAAATGGTCAGATGCATAATTAGATAGAACATCATGATGAAATATTGATGCATTGACACATGATTAATAATTTAGTCGAGTAGATCGATTTCATTAATTTTTTGAGTTCTTTCTTTTTATTCGAATCCATTTCCAATTTTAGCTAATATCCAGCTACTGGATATGCTTTTCTATATTAAAACATAAGTAGCTATTCGTATATACAATATGAATCAATTTTAATACGTATCATCGACACTAACAATACGATATATCACGATTCACCATTAAGCAAATCTTTAAGATCGCCGTCTATTATTAAGCATCGATTGATACAACTGATCGTTATTGGCATATTCGCAACAATTTCACGTCTACACACGAGCAAGACACATATATGCATATTTCGTAATAAGATGATACGAATAAATATTCGTAGTAGGCGATCAACCAATCATGTCCAATAATTTATTATTATGTTAACCCATATATATCGTTCCCATTATAATACGCGCATATCTATTAAAATACACGTATAATTAATACGAATACATCAATTGATCGCGATTAACAAATAGACGATGACGCCTTTGAGCCTGATCAAATCCTACACGTTCAACCGCCAATATTAATATATATCATCAATACTTTCACTATTTTACAATAAGAAACGACCTTCCCTCTTTCCTCCCTTCTTTCCTCTCCTAAGAGTTATTTCTCTTAACTAACTTAAGCAACGATCCGATTTCCGCCTGCTACCGGAACGCAAGACGAGAGCTCGGAAGTGACAGAAACGTCGGGCCCTGTCGAGAAGGGTAGCGGCTCGAAGAGATGGGTTCTCCCTCGACTCGGCGAGCAAGAAGGCTCCCTCGCTGTCCCGTCCACGCGGTCGAAAGCTTGATTCCAAGCCGGTGGAACGGGTCGAGTGGGCCGAGGTAAGACGGTGTTCGCGGTGGTCGAAAACACCGACACAATGCTCGCGCCGCCGGGGGTCACGTCAGCCGGCCAGAATACCCCGGCCTCCAGTCAGCTTTGTACCGGGTCTACGCTCTAAGAAGATCTCGCAAACAACCGCAAGCAGCGTATCTAACCCGATGGCTGACGACCCTCTGGACTGCAGAGGAACATATATACACCGTAAATTCGCTAAAATTTCGGAAAAGGGAATCTAAGAATATTCAAGAAGAGTATGTAGACTGTGTTTAATCTATGTTCTTTCGCTTGTCCTCTTTGTATTTCCTTCAAAGTAAAATTCCCTTTTCTGAGAAGTGAACGAACGAATTTAGAATATTTTATTCTATAAATAAAACGCATAACGTGCGAGTTTCAAGCTGAGCCACACTGAAGCCCTTTATCGAAGTAAAGATTCTATTCGATGAGAGGATCGTTAAAATGATGGTCTGAAAATGAGAATGTTGAAAATTAAACAGAGACGAATTGAAAGGGAAATCTCAAATGACAGTTTTCAGATATTTGTGTAATGGATGCTGCACTCAACTGACAGAGGTGCATAAGAAATAATAGATGGATAATCATAATTCGTTATTCTTTTACAAGATATCATAACAGGACAAGATACCAATTTCCAAGAAATTGATTAAGAAACAATCTGTATTAGTAAATAGACACGGGCATTTAGTGCTATTAATAATAAAATCTTAATCCAATCTACCTAATCCACCAGATATTTTACCCGATTATTATCGCTTTTTATTTCAGTTATTTCCGGTTGTTTTTTAAAAAATAAAATATTCAAGGAGCTGTGATCGCAGCATTCGAAGAAAAGAGCCCTTAAAAAAGTCAATTTTGATCGAATAAATCGTTCATAATTTCGAAATTTCAACAAAATCTCTTCCTTCTCTTTCTTAAATCACGCCTCGATAACTCGATAATCTCGATCGATAATCCGCCGTTTAACCGGCGAGACACCGATCGTTCAACGCTCGTCCAAAATGTATATACGTGTTGCGTGCCTAGCCGGGACGACGGTACCAGGCATACCAGTTTTACACGGTGGACGACAGGACGCATAATACAACGGACGCGCATAAATCCACATGCCAGTCAACAATGTGCATAAATACTGGCCCCTTGTAACTGGCGGTCCGGGTGGCGAGATAGGCGAGCACCGAGGGGGTGGCCGCCTATGAAGGGTAGTTCCGCCGCGGGGGAAGAAAAGGGGCAAGACGTGTCCGTCCACGGACAAATTCCAAACACCAAGGCACAGGAGCTTGGACGACAAACTTTTTTCCTTTCCTCTTCTTTCATTCTCTTTCTCTCTCGATTATTCGTCGCTCGAAACGAGATAAGATAAGAAAAAAAGGGGGGAGATATATACGCAAGTTAAGAGTGCGTGAAACGCAAGAGAAACGGAAGAGAATTCGAGGAGTGAGCGGCTACCTTGTCGTACTCTCGGGAGGCATGGGTTACGTTTCGTAAATACATATATATATATATATATATATATATATATATACGTTTCAATCTCCGGCGTAATCCCGCACGGACGACGGTATTAGGAAAGTTTTTCCTGCCGGTACATCACGAAGCTTGCTTAGCTGCGGCTTACTTCGCCTCTCTCCTTTTATTTCCTTCTCGCTCAGCCCAAACACTCCGCTCCCCCTCCGTTTCCATTGTGGAAGCGCGACGTAATACGAGACGAACCTATCGTTGACTAAAAATCGGGAGAAACGAGCGGGGATCGCTCGTCCAACTTCGAATCCGAGCAACTCGGACTACCACGGGTCTATCCACGCTATCTTCCTTACCGAAGCCAGGAGCTAAAGGACACCAGGGACCAGAACACTGGTTTCGCCAATCTTATCTGACCAGCACCGGTCCTCTCCTCTTTCCCTACCATTCCACGCCGGATATCAGCTACTTCCCTCCCTCCCTTTCTCTCTCTGTCTCTTCTTTCGAGACTTTTCGAGACTCTTCGTTCGTTTCTCGAATATTCGTTCATTCGACGGCGATGACTAATCACGCTTCTAAAAATTGTTACGATTTCAAAATATGGACAACGAAAATATTTGAACGCTTATATTTGTAGTTGTAATATATTTATTATAAACACGAACTAACAGGTAAGCTGATACGTTGTTGTTAGTTTTTATACGTTTCAGCAAGAAATGTAAACACTGGTACTGAGCGAGAGCATTTTTACGTTCGGCTATTATATTGACGTCAAGCTATTAGGAGTTAATGGTAACATAAAAGTGTGCGGTTATAATATTCAAAATGAATACGAAAAAGTGTAAATGAGAAACTATCCTATGGTTGCACAAAAATAGAATTATAATTATATAGAGAGATAGTTAATAATTATAATTATATAGTGAGATAGTAAAAATTGTAAACGGAGGTAAATTTAGGTTACGTCATAAAAAAGATCAAAAATTGAAAGTTGTGTATAAAGCTGGTTCAAGTCGACCAAGAGGATTAACTGGAAGAAAAAATTATTATTCGTGAAATAAAAAAAAAAATCCTACTATTTTTATCTGCATCTATACTTTCATATATCATATTGGAAATATTTGACAAACACGTTCATCTTCAATCACGTGTCGACGAGTCTTACGAAATAATAATTTTCATGGCAGAGCACCAAGAAGAGATTGACTTTTGCAAAAAAAGTAATTTGTAACAAAAGATAATGCTTTTTGGGGAGAAATATTTTCCGATGAGTCTAAGTTTAATACTTTTAACTCGGATGGGCGAAATTATATGGAGAGGAGCGAATACGGAGGACCAACGGTAAAATACAGTGTATGTGGTTCAGTGATGGTGTGGAGCTGCATGGCAGCCAATGGTATGGGGAATTTAGTATCTATTGACGGAATACTCGATAAATACGAATATGTGCATGTTCTAAAGAACAATCTCAATGATTGTGGCCATAATTTGAGATTGTTGGAAGACTTCTACTTTCAATAAGGGCAACGATCCTAAACATACAGCGTGGATCGTGAAAGAATGAATCGTGTAACGATATACCCCATATGTTAAATACTCGAACGCAGACTCCAGATAGATATAAATCCTATCGAAAATTTATGGGCTGAAATGGGGAAGAAATCAAATAAATATTTTCTTGAAGAAAAAATTGTAGAAATATGGAATTCTATCGATCATAATTTTACGAAATCAGTGGTTCACAATAAAATAAAACTGCATATATAAAATATATAATAAATGTATTATATCTATCTATTATACCTATTATACCCTGAGATTTCCCTTCTACTACACACCCCATCATTGTCTTAAAACAAGTTCCTTTGTAACACGTATATTTCGTTCATCAAAAATTGCAAATGCAATACTTTCGTTATCCACCGTATATAAAAATCGTTATTGCTCATTAAAGCTTCTTCTTGTTCGTTCGTTTCTCGAAGATTCGTTCAAAATTGTCACGAATTTTCAAGGGATATACGTCGGTCGGATATTTTGATTATTATTATATACATCTTGCAGTGACAACGACGACGACGAGGACGAGTGTACGATATTTATATTATCCCAACAGGACACTCTCGGGTAACACGGACATGATTGCAATCCCGTTCGTATATCTTTGGGTCTACGAGCGTGCACGAGTCTACGCCACGCTGGGGACGTATCAAAACCGGCGGCCACCTTGCACCGGGAACAGGGACGACACGGTCATAATATTTTCAGATAAACCTACGATTCCTCCTCCCTCCGATCTCCCGCCTTGCCTTTTGATAAGCGCGCCCATCCTCGCGCAAACTGTTAACTGTTTGATTCATTGAGTCGAGGAGGTGCCTCGATCGTAATTTCGAGGACGAAATTTTGACGCTCCATTCGATGCATTCGTATTGTAGAATTAAATCGAAATTAAATAGAAATGATTTACGCTCCAATATAATTATTATTCTTATATGAAATTATATATGAAAAACTTTGCGAAATCTTTCCTGTTAACTTTTCCACCGCCTTTACGTCGGATCTTACGCGGGAAAGAAAGGTTATTTTCGAACGTTTCGACGATCTCTCCCCGTCGATTGGGGGACAGGAAAACCGCGGGCGGTCGTTCGAGGTCTCGGAGGTAAAGGGGTAACGACAACAAGGATTACCTTTGCTTCGACTCCCGAGGAGGAGAATTTGCGGAGGAGAGGGGAGGGCGGCAAGGGTCGAGGAGGGTGGTAAATGAGGCGGAGCCAATCGTTTCATTGCATCAATAGTCGTAGCAAAGTTATACCAACTTTCTTGATAAATCCCGCTTACTTTGCGCCATAACATAACTTTACAGAATCGGAACCACGGCCATGGAAGAATTGCGATTCGTAACTTTGGATGAGCTCCCCTCCCCACGCTCCTTCTTCTCCTTCTTCTTCTTCTTCTCCTCCTCCTCCTCCTCTTTAACCGTATTATCCGCGAGCCCCGCGCACAGGAATTTTCCCTACGAGCACCGTTTCCGCCGGATTTCGAGGGAAACTCCGGTTACGATCGTCTTAACTCCAGCTTCGAACGTCTCGTCTCCTATCTCCTCCTCCCCCTCCCCCCTCCTCCTTCGCCCAACGTGGACCAAACGTGGTTGACGATTCCACGTTTTTGCTCGCAAAAACGTATCTGGTGGATACGTACGTACGAATCTATGGAGGGAGACAAATAGGCGGGAAATTCAAAAGCGGAGAATCGAAAGAGCGGAAGGTGGAAGGAGGAAAAAAAGGAAGGAGCGATTCCTTCTTAACGAACGAACGAACGAACGAACGAACGAACGAACGAGGGGAGGGAGGGGAGGGGGGGGAGAGAAACGTCCGTCGGAAGCGTCCGTCGATTTGAGGACGTGAACGTCCTCCCCCCTCCTGGAATTCCAGCCGCTTCGCTTTTCAGAATTTCCATTCCGACGCACCGAGCTGCAACCACCACCAACCACCACCATCGCGAGGAGGGCTTTCGGCAAATTGGCATTCTTCTTTCGGCCGTTCGATTCGACTCGGGTTGAATGCGGAGAAACGGGGCAGGTTTGACGTTCGCTTGGCCTTCTTTGAACGAGAGAGGAGGCAGCCCGGGTCCAGTCACATCGGGCTCCGAGTGAAGTGATCTCCGGCCTCCGGCTGCCACCAACAGCGCGCCCCTTTTCTTTCTCTTCCCCCCTTCTTCCTCCTCCTCCGCCCTGCCACTTACGCCGAGCCCTCCCCCTCGCCGCGTCACCGGGTCACCGGCGGCTACGACCCGGCTCCCTCCTCCCCACGGCTTCGCACGGCCTCTCCTCCGTCGCCGTCGTCCACGATGGCATTGTGCGCGACTAATTAGTCGAAGCGCGAGATCGTGGAGCGAACGGCTTTAATTAACATTCCTGGCTTGTGGACCTCTCCCCTCGCACCACCACCGCCACCTCCACCTCCGTGGAGGAGGGGAGGAGGCGAAATCGAAGTCGCCTGCGAACGTGTCGAGCGAATCTCGATTCGATTCGATTCCTCCCCCGAAAATTTCCACCCGATCTTTCCCCGATCCCGGAGCAGGGAACAAGTCGAAACGAGTTGTTGCAACAAAGATGCATCGATCGAGGAAGGGTTAATTTTCCTTACCTACGAATAATCCGGTATCCGGATCGATCGATTTGCCGGCAGCGTGCAAATCCACATGGTTCAGGAAGGAAGGTGGTGAAACGCCGTCTAAATCATCTCATTCGTCTTCGGTGAGATAGTCGAGAGAGAGAGAGAGAGAGAGAGAGAGAGGGGCGATCATCGATTTCGACCTTCGATGGGGCTAAGGAAAATTAAATGACGCGGGCCCCCGTTGAGAGGAGTGTTATTTGTCACGATCGTTGATGTAATGCTCTCCCTCTCTGTTATTCGCAAACGTCGCTATTCTCTCTCTCTCTCTCTCTCTCTCTGTCGCTCGTTATCCCCTTTCATCGATGCCTTCCATCGGTTTCGTTGCTTGATTTAACCGCTATTTGTAACAGCCGCCATTCAAACTAGCTAGCTAGTAGGCTGCAAGTACTCTCCTCATATATTTCCTTTCTTTTAACCGTTATCTTGCTGTTCCACAATGTTCTCTTCTCTTATCTTTGCGCTCGCCAGGCCTTTTCCCGCACCCGTTCGAATTTCTTAGCTAATTTAAAATGATCTCACACACAAATTGACGTATAAAACTTTTGTATTTTAATAGTTTACGTATCTTTTTATATATAGAGAAAGAAAATTTGTTGATTATTAGAGTATATATATATATATATTGTCGTTTTCTTTTGCCAATCAACTTTCCGTTCTGTTTCGAATTTCTCAGCTACTTTAAAGTGATTTCATTCACAAATTGATGTATAAAACTTTTGTATTTTAATGTTTTTTTTTATATATAGAGAAAGAAAATTTTCATCATTATTTTCCTCCTCTCTAATCGCCAATCTTTCAATGAAATAAGAGATAATCAAACTCAACAATTTTCAAAATAATATTTCTATTGCCACTGACTTACTTTCACTCGATCGTGAAAATTCGAAAATTTGAGGTAAAAAAAAAAAAAAAAAAAATCCAACCACTCGACGGTATATTAATTCCACACACCTCGTGGGAAAGATTACACGACGAAGAGCTTACGAAGCTCCATATACGAAGCGATATTTTAAAAATTTCGAATTGCCACATTCGGATCGATCCAAACTGACTCTCTGCCATATTCGGTGGAGGGCAAATGATCAAGAAATCTCGCGATTCGAGAGATCGAGAAATCCGTCAGATCGATACCTCCCTCTCCCCTCCCCTTTATATTTTCCATTTCACCTTCCGAAAGGGGTAGCAGCGGCTCGAATTCCCGCTCACCCGCTTGGGGTGAGCTCACCCCAACAAACCCTTCTCCCCCTCGCGATAACTTTTTCCTTCTCCTCCACGCTTGTACCTTGCTCGAATTTATGCCGGACGGAGAATTAATGCGTGACAGATTTGTAGTTATTACGAGGAGGAGGAGGAGGAGGAGGGTGGAAAGAGTGGGAAAGACGAGTGGTCGGAGGGGAGGAGGGATACCCCTCGCTCCCTCGGGGGGAGGGAGCGAGAAGGGGAGGGAAAGAGAGGAGACGATACGGACGGACGAAAGGGGGAGGAGGAGGAGGAGGAGGAGGAGGAGAGGGAGTCGCGTGGAAAAAGGGAGGACGACGGTCGCGAAGAAAGAGCAAGAGAAGGGAGAGGGGGCATAACCGGGCAAAGGCGGTCGGGCATTCAGGCAGCGACGGCGGCGGCGGAAGCGAGCCCATTACTTATTATAACTGCCTGGCGAGCGAGCGAGCGAGCGAGCGCCTGTCAAGCATCCATCATCGCGACGAATGGCCTCGCTGCCAATAACATCCGCCGTCATCGCCAACTTTTCGCGGTCTTCCTTGCTTCCCTGCTCTGCCTATCTTCTCCTCCCCTTTCTCTCTCTCTGTCTCTCTCTCTCGCTCACACGTCCTCCTTTCCGTCGTAGACGTGTTTAGTTGCACGTCTACTCGATCACCAACCAACTCGACAACTAGCTTCGACTTTTGCTCGACTCGGCAATTTTCCTCTTTTCCCTCTCTCTCTCTCTCTCTTCGACCGTGAGAAGAACGATCGTGATCTCCGATGGATAACGTGGAGTAACGTAAAACGATCTCTCTCTCTCTTTTTTCTTTTTCCTCCTTGTTCCGAGGAAGAGAATAAGAAACGTTTAAACGATTTCGATTCCTGTGTTTATCGTGTATATAGGGAAATAATGGGAGAATTTCGGGGAAGGGGAGGAGGTGTTATATTCAACTGCAGCCCGTTTCGCCGGGCATATGGCACGTCGTATCTCAACGTAGTCACCCGGACAGTCCGAGTGACTCATGGCGGATTACCGTGATTGCTTGTTTATGGTCATTAACATCCTCGTGGTCCCATAACTACCGCATGGCGTCCCGTTCCATCAACCAGCGTCACCGTAGGTGTCGCGCGCGCGCGCCCGTCTCTATCGAGCGTCTCTCTCTCTCTCTCTCTCTCTCTCTTCTGCTACCCCCTCTCCCTTACCCCTGCATAACATTATTCCATACACTCTCTCCTCCTCCTCCTCCTCCTTCTCGCTTCTGTCGATCGTTCAAAAAAACTTTTATCGCGTTTATTTAACAATAAAACAGAAAAAAAGAAGAAAAAAGAAACGAGGTACTCGCTCGCTTAAATCGAAGGGAAAAACAAAACACCTGCGTAAAATCTCGGGCCGTATGCTCGAGCAATTAGAGTATCGAACAGCGAGAACAGGAGGAGAGGGGATCGCGGGTGATTCGCGCTTGACTGTTTAGCGGTGGTGATTGATGGGAACGGTTCCTCCTAGAGCAACTGCTGCCCACCACCACGAACGGCAATTATACCTGGTGCGCGTATTGTATTGTATCGCGTGGCACATAGATCGGGGCGCAAGCTCGTTCGGATCGGCTCGGCTCGGTGGCCAGCAACGTTAATACGATTCCGGGATGCGTAACTCGCGTCACCCGAGCCCGGCTCGGCTCGGTATCGGGATCGACGGTGGAGGATCGGCATCGGCATCGGCATCGACACCGACACCGACACCGACACCGATAACGGCGGCACAAGCATCGGCATCGACATCGACATCGACATCGTTCCATCGACATAGACATAGAGACACGGACGCCGACATCGGCCCATCGATATCGCGTGGGCGGCCAACGTTTCGTTGCCGCCGCCGCCGCCGCCGCCGCCGCCGCCGACGCCACTGCCACCCCTTGATTGCCTCATTGGATCGCATTATGTCGGCACCATTATCATAATTCAGGGATTTTTCACAGCCGTCCCACAGAGCGCACGAGCTTTGGCTCGAGGCCCGGTCACCCGCGCCGAGGGGGACACGCGCCGATCGATGCCCGTCCGAGTCCGCGGCTCTACCTACCTACTACCTACCTACCTACCTACCTACCTATCTACCTACCTAACTCTTCTCCGCCTTCGAATTTCCAAGTCTCTTTTCCAACTCTTTTCTATTCGATGATGAACCGATTTTTCATCGAGGCTCGAATAGAGATCGAGGGATTATAGATCTACAGATTTTACTTTTGGATCGATCGTTTCGCAAAAATTAAGTCACACGATATTTTAAATAATCCAATTTAAATAATTCATCTTTTCCAACTCTTTTCTGCTCCATGATGAACCGATTTTTCATCGAGGCTCGAATAGAGATCGAAGGATATATATACTTCTACAGATTTTACTTTTGGATCGATCGTTTCGCAAAAATTAAGTCACGATATTTTAAATAATCCACTCTTTTCCAATTCTTTTCTGCTCCATGATGAACTGATTTTTCATCGAGGCTCGAGTCGAGATCGAGGGATTATAGATCTACAGATTTTATTATTAGATCGTTTCGCAAAAATTAAGTCACACGATATTTTAAATAATCCAACTTAAATAATCCATCTTTTCCAATTCTTTTCTGCTCGATGATGAACCGATTTTTCATCGAGGTTCGAATAGAGATCGAAGGATATATATACTTCTACAGATTTTACTTTTGGATCGATCGTTTCGCAAAAATTAAGTCACACGATATTTTAAATAATCCAACTTAAATAATCCATCTTTTCCAATTCTTTTCTGCTCGATGATGAACCGATTTTTTATCGAGGTTCGAATAGAGATCGAGCGATTATAGATCTACAGATTTTATTATTAGATCGTTTCGCAAAAATTAAGTCACACGATATTTTAAATAATCCACTCTTTTCCAACTCTTTTCTGCTTCATAATGAACCGATTTTTCATCGAGGCTTATCGAATCGAGATCGAGGGATTATAGATCTACAGATTTTATTATTAAATCGATCGTTTCGCAAAAATTAAGTCACACGATATTTTAAATAATCCACGATGATTCTAGGAGAATCGGATTCACTATCTTATAAATAATGATGGACAGTGTCAATGAAAATAATCTATATATATATATATAAGATTCGCAGAGAGTAAAAATGGGACAGTTTCTCACGAAGGAGGAGCGTCAAGATCGTTTATCGTTTGCGTACCGCGAACCTCGATGCTCCACGATGTCAGCTGGACTTGGATTCATGTGCATGCGTGTCTCGCAGACGTTGGTGGACGCGAGCGAGGGGTAACACGGTATAATATGATAATAACGCCCACCGCGCAGGTAGATAGGTATAATTGTCGAGCATAACTCAGAGCAGAGCGTCCTGGACGTCCGTGATGTACGCCTCGGCAAAGCGGTTGCGATACTGCGCCAGACTCCGATGGCCAACCTGCGTCTATTCCTTCGAGTAGTGCGTCGAAGAAAATTTAACTGGGTAAAAATATATTTTCTGCCGCAAATGGATTCGTGTAAATCTGTTATGTCAATCAGAATCGTCGTTGATTTAATTCGATTCTGAAAGATAATATTGACAGCTATAATATAGCTATAATATAATTCTTACATTGCAATCGATTTGGTTATTTTGAAAAAGAAAGAATTTTGATGAATCAATGGATTTCCATTTTGAGAGAAAAGAAATAAAAAATTCGATTTATTGATAATTTTATTCTAACAATCAATGCGAGTACAATGAAGCATAAATGGATGAATGTATCTTTCTATGAATAGGAAGAATTTCATAATATTTAAAGAGAATATTTGAATCATTTTCAATATTCAAATTTAGAGTCATCTAAATACCGATTTTTGTATGGAGAGTAGATATAATATAATTCTTACATTGCAATCGACTATCGATTTTGAAGAAGAAAAAATTTTGACGAATCAATAGATTTCCATTATGAGAGAAAAGAATAAAAATATGACTATCTTCTCTCTCTTCGTCCTTTATAAGGAGTTTTACAATATTTAAATAGTGAGTCATTCTCCTTAGACGAGCATGTATATCAGAAGTATAACATTCAAATTTAGCGCCATCTAAATACTGTCTTTACATAGCAACTTTGAAGAAGAAAGAATTTTTCCTACAATTTTTTCGAATCGAATTAACGCCGCCTAAATACCAATCTTTCGTATAAAATAGTCGTTATTGAAAAGAGAAAAAGGAATAAGAATTTCAAATTATTAACAATTTTTCAATAATAAATGCAGCCACGAATCACAAATAATCTCGTAAGCGGATATCGAACGTAACGATATATCCTCATCTCTCTCTCTCCATCCTCCACAAAGCACAAGGAGTTTTATATTAATATTAAAAAAAAAAACGAAAGAAAATTGGGAAAAAAATGTCGACGATCTAAATAAGCGAGTCGAAATAAGGAAATCGGACAGAAAGGATCGAGAGGACGCGCGGCGGTTAACAGCGGTCCAGTGGCCGGTATACGCAACGTGGCGCGCCAAGTGCGAGTATTAGAGCGATTGACTGCCGGACGTAACCCGTACGTGCCGGCCGGTAACACGTGTAACATACTGCCGCCATGTATCTCTCCCACTCTCGCTCCCTCTCTCTCTCTCTCCCTACCCTGCCTCCCTCTTCCTCCCACCACGTTTGCACACGTTTATGCGCGCGGAATCGCACACGGAACGATAGCAATTGCTCGATTCCCGTTGACGTACCCCCGTTCTACCTACCTATCTATCTATCTATCTATCTATCTATCTATTTTTTCCATCCTATCGGACACGACGAAACTCTGTGTTTCGCTCTATTTGATGAAAAAAAAAAGAGAGAGAGAAATACGAGCGACGAAACGTACATACGTAAGAAGAACGATTCCTCTCTTCTCGACGAAATAGGGGAGGGAGGGAAATCGTTGGGACGATTAAAACGTTGATAAAGGGATGATAAGGGGTGGCGGAATGTACGTCGGTAGGTCGGTAGGTACGTAGGTGGTTTATAGCGATGCGACAAAAATGTAAATGCGATATCGTCCAAGGAGTCCAACGTATAAATCTCGCGTTAATGCGTGGAACGAGCGACACGCCGTTGGCTACGAGTCGGGGAAGAAAGATTGGGAAGGGAAAAGCGGGAGGTGTATATATGTGTATATATATATATATATATATAGGAAAGGAAAGGAGAGACTCGGTCGTGGCGTTCATTAGGGATCCCTCCGGTCCGCCACCCCCGTCTGCCGAATCGGAGCAAAGTACAGAGAGATCTGGAAGAAGAGTTAGAGTGGTAGAAAGGTAGACGGGAGGAAAAAGAAAGGGAGAGAGAGGGAGAGAGAGGATAGAGCGGAAGGGAGAAGGAGAGAAAGGAGCAGGAGCGAGAGTGGGAAGGGTGAGGGCGCTGCGATAGATCACACGGACGGCAGCGCTCCTTCGAAAAACATCCATAAAACGCAGTAGGGCGGACTCAGCGACAATAAACTCTACATATAAATCTTGTCCTGTGACGCTGTGATACGCTGATGGCGAGCACGATAATCTCCGAGAATGCGGGCTCCTCCTCCTCCTCCTCCTCCTCTCCACCCTCGGCACCGACCTCTTCTTCTTCTTCTTCTTCTTCTTCTTCTACCTGTTCTTTCTCTTATTCCTCTTCCTTCCCTTCCTTCGTCCTCTATTTTAAAATGTTAAATTCTTCATATTCCCTCCGCACGCGTTTATTAAATTTTGTTTCACCCGAGCTTCGAATACGAAAGAAAGAAGAGGAAAGCGAAAGGGAGCGACGATTAATCTCGCTTCGCCACGCGGACTCGAAATCGAGAAGCCGTTCACGGAAGGGCAGGAATCGTTGCTCAGTTAGCCGTCCGATGTAGCACGGAATTAAAGTCTCGGTAGCGGACCCCTCTCGGTCCCCTTCCACGCGCCATCTCCCTCTCGCTTCTTCGCCACGTCTTGCCCGTATCTCGGACCGTAATTCACCTCCCCGCGCTTGCCCTCCTCCCTCCTCTCCCCACCCCCCTCCCTAAATGCTTCTAACTCCTATTCCTTGGCCGGAATCGAACAATGGCGCGTGAAATTTCAACTTTGAGCCCTCCTCCCTTCCACCCATCATCCTTCCCTTCCCGCCTTCTCTTTCTTTCTTCCCCTTTCGGGAGCCGGCCCCTCGGCTCGCATAATTCAATTATCCGCTCGAGAGCCAAACTAGCCGGCTCGTATTCGTTTCGTTTCGTTCACTCTCCTCCAAAATCTGATTTGGCGCGAACGAAAGAGGAGGAACGAGACGAAACAGGGAGAGGGGGAAAAAACGGAGATCTCCTTCTTTCTTACTTTCTTACGAGCCGGATTGTCTCTACCTCTACGCGTAAATCTTGGCCGCAAGAACTTGTACAGATTCGTTCGGGCAGATGGATAAATGCAACGACCAACAACCAACTCCTCCTCCTCCTCCTCTTCCTCCTCCTCCTTCTTCTTCTTCTTCCAAGCTCCTTTTCGCGCCGATGAACTCGACGAAGCGCGGGGTAATTATCAGAGGAACGATCCCGAATGAATTCGACGTCGTCCGATAATGAACGTGGGTCCCCAAGCCTAGGCGCCGCCGCGGTTAAGGCAAGATGGATTTGTCACGCATCGCATGTCGTTTAGCCGATAAAGTGACGGGTTGTGAGCCGGTGGCACGAGGCGCTAACTAGACAGAGCGGCACTCAATTACTAGCGTCAGACCTCGTGTAGTTTAACTCATCTACTCCGTTCCGACGAGTCCTCCTCCAACCAGCCCTCCCCCACCTGCCCACCCCCCTTGGCTAAACACTTTACGAGCAGCTTGCCTACGCGTCGAGCGCGATCACCGTCGTCCTTGCAACCTCTCTTATCGAAAATGGCAGCGCGTTAACGGGGTGTACCGTTGGGTGCGAGCGTACCAACGATACCAATACGGTGCACGTACCACCTTCCATCCTCCCCCTTCCTCTCTTAGCCCGCACTTTCCAACTCCGCCGCGCGATAATCCTCCAGCCTTCAACCTTCTCTCACCTTTACCAAACCGGGGACACGCCACACCGTTTTCCGTTATCTTTCCGCCCAATTACCATTCGTCCCAACTCTCCCCCTCCTCCCCCTCCAATTTCTTCTTTCCCTTCTTCTTCGGTTATCTATCCGAACGAGAGAAATCTCTCGACATCGTGTTCCACGTGGATACGTGGAGATAATATCGATCTGGAAACGGACGATTCTGTCGAATTTGTTTATTTATTTATTTATTCTTGTCTCTTTCTTCTTCTTGTTTCCGTCAAGAGATGCGAAACAAATTGATCGGAGAGGAAATTTACGCACCGTTCCCAAGATTTCTCCCAGGAATTCTTCTCGATGAATCGATATTTCGCATCTCGAAGGATGCTCTCGATGGAAATATATCGGACGGATGGAAGACGGACTCCTCCTCTTCTTCTTCTTCTTCTTCTTCTTCACTTTCTTCGTTTCAGAGAAAAGTTTGACAAGATTCGGATAATAATAAGTAAAAATGTAAAAATTGATCCGTTCCTTGGAAGGTGATCCCTTCCTCGGGATTAAACGTATCGCGTTGGATTTACGTTAGATTTCTCCTCGCAGCCGTGGCAATTACCAACAGCCGTGCTGTTTCGGTGAAACGCGCGTACACGGAGGCACTCCCTGCAGACAACGAAACAATCGATAAACAACACGTGTAGATAACAATCGCGGGATGGAAACCCTCTATTTTCCGGAATGGTCGGTTGTAATTGCCGTACGTGTTTCGAGGAGCTTCTCCTTGTTCGTGCCTTCTATCGCGGGATCGTGTCGCGTGCATGCGTGTATCGAAATCGGCCGCGTTTACTCTGAGAATCTGTTGGTTCACGGTTGAGCATTCGTATTTTGTCTTTGTTGCTTGGGAACGACGACAGGATCGAAGGATTTTTTTGATGAGCGAGAAAGTTGTAAACAGAATGTTGAGAAGAATAACAACACTCGTTTAAATCCGAAGTACTGTACTTTCCATTGTTATTGAGCGATTAAACGATCAAACTGCATGTATTCTACGAGTAAAAATAAGAAAAGTTGTAAAATAAAAATACGAAACCTAAATAGCGAGTTCGAATTTATTCACGAACGTTTTCGTGAAAGATCGGTCGAGAAGACATGTTGCGATTGTGCATCATTCAAATAATAGAAAGGATTAATAGTGCATTCATCGAGCTAAAGTAAGATAATGATGAAATTCGGAGAATGATGAATTCAGTTTCTCTAAGATGTCAAGCTTGCATAGTGTAATGGGACACTTTGAAATGGAAATGTAAACTTTTAATGTAATGAAGCGTTTGCAGTTTGTATGTATATATAACATTTTCTTATTTGTTACTTATAGAACATACTGGTACAGTTTAATCCAGAGATACTCTATATATTATAAAAGGCTCTAAAAGGTGAAATAAAGCAAAAATACTGAAAGAAAAGAGATAAAGTTTAAATAATCTTCTGATATCTTATTTTATATTAATTCACTTATAAAATGAATATATTTATATAATCCAATAACATACCAAATAATCCAATAACATTCCAAGGTTTTGGAATTCTAATAATATGTATGGCATTCTCCATTGTAATAATTATAAAAATATATCATTATTATAGCTCTAAAAGGTGAAATGAAGTAATAAGGCAAAAATACTGAAAGAAAAGAATTAAAGTTTGAACAATCTTGTGATACATTTTATTTTATATCAATTCACTTATAAAGCATAATTCAATAACATACCAAATAAAGTTTTGAAATTTCAATAATATGTATGGCACTCTCTATTGTTACCATAATAAAATCTTGTAATAATTATAAAAATATATCATTTGCCATATTGCAGCTGTAAAAAATGAAATGAAGTAATAAAGCAAGAATATTAAAAGAAAAGAATTGAAATTTAAATAATCTTGTGATATATTTTATTTTATATCAATTCATTTATAAAATATAATAACATACCAAATAAGATTTTGAAATTCCAGTAATATATATGGCACTCTCCATTGTTATCATAATAAAATCTTGTAATTATAAAAATATATCATTTACCATTATTGCAACTGTAAAAAATGAAATAAAGTAATAAAGCAAAAATATTGAAACAAGGATTGAAAAGCTTGAACAACCTTATGATACATTTTTTATTTTATATCAATTTACTTATAAATTATAATTCAATATATTAAATAAGTTTTTGAAATTCCAGACAACAATATATATGGCACTCTCTATTATCATAATAAAATTTGATATAAAAATATATCATTTGCTATTATTGTAGCTATAAAAGATGAAATAAAGTAATAAAGCAAAAATACTGAAAGAAGAATTGAAGAGCTTGAACAACTTTGATACATTTTTTATTTTATATCAATTCACTTATAAATAGCATAATCCAATAACATACCAAATAAATTTTTGAAATTCCAGACAACAATATGTATGGCATTCTCCATTGTTATCATAATAAAACTTTGTAACAGTTCATATCATTTGCTACTATTGCAGTTATAAAAGATATAAAAGAAATAAAGTAAACAAAAATACTGAAAAAAAGATTGAAGAGCTTCAACAACCTTGTATATTTTTTATTTTATATCAATTCACTTATAAATAGCATAATCCGATAACATAAAACCAAATAAGTTTTTGAAATTCCAAATAACAATATATATATACTTTTTAAATTAGACATGACAGCTAACCTATTAATGCAACAGATTTTGTGTTACGTAAAACATTCTTCTTAAAAATGTCTGTGAGATTTCAACTGACATCTATCGCTAATTGCATGAATCTTACACGATACGAAAAATATTTTTAAAAAAAAGTATAACAAAAGTATAAATATAAACCAGTATAAGTATAAATATAAATATAAATCTTTTCAATCTATTCAATCTTTATAGAATATGAAAATTAATAAGCAATATTTTCCACGTGAGAACCGTGTACGCATTGCGGACAAAGAATCGCGAAAATTCTCGTGGCCAATCGGAAAGAATATTTCGCTCGAGATGCGAACCAACCTTTATCTCGCTGCTATACGACATCTGTCGCGAAAAGGAAATCTCGCGGCACCTGTAACAGAGAAACAGCGAGGCTGATCTCGTCGAAGAATGAGGTTAGAGCTGAGAAACGGTCAAAGGTGAGTGGATAGCGGTAGGTGGATAGGTGTAGCCGGCCCAACTGAAATCGCAAATGCAAATACGGGGGAGAGCTCGAAACTTAGCGCCAGCTAATTACAATCTTGACTTCACCCTTGAGCTTCATAACGGCTAACGGCCTCGCCATGCTTGCCTTACCAACTTTTTGGCTTATTGTCCTTACGTACTGGCCACCAGGGATATCCGACCTGCGCCCAGCCCGTCTCGATTCTCCATCTCCACTCGAATTTTCCTCCAACAGTACTTTCAAACTCGTACACGCTTTCCAACTCGCGCATCACGAAACGCTTGTTCGCTTTTTAATCGCTGTAGACGCTGTAGACGTGACACGACACATCCACGATTTTGGCAGCAGTGATGAGGCAGGATTCGAGATACTTCGAATCGTGGTGGTGTACAAGTATTGTGTATCGCGTGAATATTTATCTAAACGAAAACTTTTGATTTTGGCATACAGGGAGGTTTTAATGGGAGGTTTTTTCTTCTGTCAATTTCACTTCAACGTTGTTATAGAGTTTATACTTTGAAACTTTGAAACTTTGAACGCTGATTTCATCTCCATTTCAAGTGATATTTTGCCAATGAAAAAAAAAGAAATTGTTTAATATATATTTTATTCTACTATTATATATATGAACTTTTATTAACATTCGAGTGTTCGGTTTTTGGATAAATTTTCTTTCGATCGAGATCTTTCTTTGATTACTATATAACCTAAAAATTCGAATCGTTTCGAAATCTCGAAAATCTTGATAAAATCTTGCGAAATAATCGTTTTAAATCGTTTTAGTTATATCGAGAAGTCTTAAATTAGTGTTTTGCAACAGTGTTTGATTTAGAAGCCGATTGTTATCATATGTTTATAGAAACAGTAAATAAATATAAATGAAATTCAATGCGTCAGTGGTGAAGTTGTTCAAAATATTGACTTTCTACGTGTTTTTCTAAGACGAATAACAATCGAACGACTGCTCTAAATAAAAAGAAAATATTTAAGAATAATTTTCTGGATTTCTGAAATCGTTTTGAATTTCTTACAATGGATAATTTTTTTTTTTTGAAATCAAAGTGATCGAAAAGACGGTAAGACGGTCGTTGAAACTATCGATTCAACAAACTTGCAAGATCCATCGAGACTTTTTTAAGGCTACGGGTCGTATTCGAAAAGCAATTCGAGACGGCTCGTTTTTCGTGCACACTTGGAAGCATTCGTACGTTCACCAAGAAGGAAGTTTTCATTGTAGCGCTTGCGCGTGACTTCGAGTTGCTTCTGTCCAAGGGAAGACGAGACAGCAAGCTGACGGGACAGCCGGTCCACTTAAAATCGATACCGAGCTGCAGCCGTCTCCGTCGCGTGCAATTCCCATGCAAATGAATTGCACCGACACCGACGTTACGTGAACCTTGGCTGGGATTGATTTTTCCAAAGGTTTCCAAAAGGTTCTGCGACCTAGCCAACAAAGATGCTCGTTGATCCCGACGAAACGGGATTCATTTTTCACTTTCCACCGTTTTCTTTCAAAATGAACGTATGACGGACGATTCATGTGGAATGACAGATTTAAAGATTTCTCGATAAGAACATTTCTTCCATATCAAATAATCAATTTTCTCAGCCTCGATCTCAGGATCTTCTAATCTCGAATTGCGTTCGATCCTTTGCTCATTGAAACAGACGTTGAATATTTCTAATATTTTATTCTTGACACGTGCTTCCAAAGCTAAACTCATTAACTCGATCCCTCTCGTTCACTGTTTCCATGGCATTCGGAAAACTAATGAATCGAATCGAACTAATATAAATATCTCTAGCTTTCGTCATTTCATTGTAAATAGGTAAAATCGAATCAAACAAGGGGGGGGGGGGGGGGTCGAAATTGTACGCCTCCCTGTAAAAAATGTCAGAAATGAAAAAAGAAAAAAAAAAAATTACGCGAAACAAAAGTATTCTTAATTTACCGTGAAATGTGTATCTTGGTGCCGTATCAGACGATCGCTGCGACTCGCAAAGTATTATACATTTTGCTGGAAAGAGAGTTTATCCTCGTTACTGTTCCGAGTGACGATTACACGCGCAACCACGGTTGTGCTAATTATCCGGGCCGTGATGGATCATTTCCGTACGGAAGGTATGCGGCCAAACAATACTTAGTTATTTCCATTAAGGGACCGGTGCAGAGATCGTAACACCGAGGTGCAACGATAATTAATCATCGCCCCAGTTCAAGGTTCGTTTAAGATGTGACGAGCGTTTCGAGCGTCGAGAAGAAGAAGGGCGGAAGGAGTCGAGTCGGAAAACTTTCGGTCGATTCGAATATACCGGAGAGTGGGAAAATATGGAATATACAAATTTTTCATTAAGTGAGTAAAAAGTTTCAAGAATCAAATTTGAACGTAATGTTATCATGTATATTCAACAGTTTGTTCGTGTGCACTTTTTTAAAATTGGATTTTTTTTTTTAATCGCGAATATAGTAAAAATCGTTTCTTGATCTGTGAAAGTCTGAGAATTTAAAAATATATTTCAATGGATTTATATGCATTTCAATGATAAAAATTTATATTTATTATATTTTCATTAAAGATCTTCCCTTTAAATTTCTTTAAAATTTTTTCACAATATACTATCTAAATTGAAAAAAAAACGAAACCTTAGTTTTAATCTCATAAATTATCATATAACCATTCATTGCGTTATAAATTCACACGCAGCGCTCCCAACAATTCCTCCACTTCCGTTCGCAAATCGAGGAAAAGGGGAGAAAAGAACGCGAAATTCTCGATCCGTGTCTTTGATGAGAATTTAAAAATATATTTCAATAGATTTATATACATAAAAAACTTTACTTTTAATCTTTCGATTGATAAAATTTTGATAAAATTTTCAATAATATAATTAACATCTTTAAAATGTATTTTTGTATATTTTCATTAACGATCTTTTTTTCAATTTTCTCATTTTTTCACAACATACCATTTAAATTGATCTCCTTCTGAAAATTTTCGATTCAATTTTAATAAAAGAAATTTGTATCACGTTTTAAACGATATGTCAATATTAAAAAACTCGTTTTAGATCTCACATAGATTCTCCACTTCCGTTTGTAAATCGAGGAAAATGGGGAAAAGAAATTCTTGATCCGGGTTTTTGATGAGAATATATTTCAATAGATTTATATAAAAAATTGCTAAAAAATTTTTCACTTTCAATGCCATCAATAATAAAATTTTCAGCATACAATTAGCTATATTTAAAATGTATTTTTCTATGTTTTTATTGAAGATTTAAATTAAAAAAAAAAGTAATTCGAAAAAAAACGAACCCTCGTCTTAGATTTCTCCATCTCCGTTTGCAAAACTAAAAACTTCACTTTTTTAATCTTTCAATACTTTTGATGAAATTTTCAATATATAACTAACTATCTTTAAAATATATTTTTGTATATTTTCACTAAAAATCTTCGATTTCTTTAAAATTTTTTCACAACATGCCATCTAAATTCAAGAAAAAATTTAGAATTTGAAAAAAAAAATACGAAATACTTGTCTTAGATCTCATAAATTCTTCATCTCCATTTGCAAATCGAGGAAAACAAGAAGAAGAAAGAACACGAAATTTTATCGAAGGTATTGAAAGATTAAAAATGAAGTTTTTAATTTTGCAAACGGCGATGGAGAAATCTAAGACGTGTTTTTAATGAGAATTTGTAAATATATTTCAATAGATTTATAAGAGATAGATTTATCACGTTAAAAAATTTTTCATTTTCAATGCCTTCAGCATATAATTATTTTTAAAATATATTTCTGTATATTTTCATTAAAAATCTTTCCTTCGATTTCTTTAAAATTTTTTCATCTAAATTCAAGAAAAAAAATTTATAATTTGAAAAAGAAACAAAATGTCTTAGATTTCTCCATCTCCTTTAGTTTGCAAAACTAAAAACTTCACTTTTAATTTTTCAATACCTTCGATAAAATTTTATAAAAACATATAATCAACTATCTTTAAAATATATTTCTATACATTTTCATAAAAGATCTTCCCTTCGATTTCTTTAAAATTTTTTTACAACATGCCATCTAAATTCAAGAAAAAAAATTTATAATTTAAAAAAAAACGAAACGTCTTAGATTTCTCCATCTCCTTTAGTTTGCAAAACTAAAAACTTCACTTTTAATTTTTCAATACCTCCGATAAAATTTTACAAAAACATATAACCAACTATCTTTAAAATATATTTCTATACATTTTCATGAAAGATCTTCCCTTCGATTTCTTTAAAATTTTTTCGCAACATCTGAATTTTATTTTAATTTAATTATTTTATTTTTTCGCCATCTGAATTCCAAAAAAAAAAAAAATTTTTAATTTTTAAATTTTTCGAAACAAAAAAAAAAAAATTAAACCTCGTCTTACATCCCATAAATTATCGCACACCTGCGTTATAAATTCACACGCAGCACTCTCCCCTTTCCTCTCGCCCCCAAACAATTCCTCCACCTCCGTTTCCAAAAGTCGGCGAGAGGGGGAGGGACATTTTTCTCTTGTTAAAGGGGGAAGGAGGGGACAACTCGTACGCGTGAACGTATTACCAGGCGCGGATCGGGTTCGGGTTTGTACGCTAATGAAACGTAGTAGAAATATCTCGGTCGTTTAATTAGAAGCAATAAACGGGGGGAAGTTCAATTGTCTGGTGTATTCGTAAGGTTACCCGTTACATGGCCGAGCCGTATCGCCGCTTCCCTCGCAACCGCTTCTTCGAGAGCTATCCAACGAGCTCTCCACAAGGGAAAAGTATATATATATATATATATATACACTATATATATATATATATATATACACACTGCTTGCCGCTTTTCCTAAGACTGCCTTACCCCTTCACCCGTTCTCTTATACTCGTTCTAAACCACCCTCCTCCACCCTCCTCCTCACCCGGTTTCTATCTCTTTAAGCTCGCCTCCGCCTCCGCCAACGGTGCACGCGCGACCTGGCTTCAGAGGGGTCCACCACGCGCGAACCTTCCCTCTTGTATAATTCCAACAGGATACTTCCAATATTTAATGCTCCTCCGCTCCTCTTCGAACCTGGCGGAAAGGAGGGGGGAGGGAAAAGAGAAGCGGCCGGGCGCAGACCGACAAACGGTGTGGAACGGTGCCTACGTGTCGGTGCGACGCGCGATAAGTACGTGCCACCGCGATTAAGATTTCACGAGGGCCGACCGAGATCCTGGAAAGTGTCGTTCATCCGATATGCACAAACAACCGTGTGACGGGACTTGGTTACACCTTCAGTACCCCTCCTCCCCCATCCTCGAGAGGAAGTTTGTCGTCCCAACGCGTAATAGGACACTACCAACCGACACCGCAAACCGTCGTCCTCCGCCGCCTTAAAAAACACCTTCGTTGCGCGAGGCACGACACGCTTGGACGCTTGGAGATCTTCTCCATTGTGGATATGTATATATATATATTATAGAGTTGATGTAGAAGAACGAATGAATTCTTGCTCTTGTTCGTCAATATTTTCTTTATTCTAATTCTCGTTTATTATGTTATAATATTCATAGATACGGTACACAGAGTAGATCGATTCCGTTGAATATGTGCGAAATAGAGATAAAATAGTGGTGGCGCTAGTTACTTATTCGCTTTTCATTTTATTATCCTTTTTTGTCCTTTCGAGTCGAATTTATTCGCTATTGGTCACTTTGAATGAGATGGAGAGACACGATTCGAAAATGAAGAGTCCAAACTCGTATACCTTTTTGCCTTTTATTTCTGTTAATTAAAATTATTCCATAAACGTAAATTTGTACGAGCTTTCTTCATTCCTGTTTTTTAAATTCTAAATCCACCCCCGATCTCGAGTGAGATTCTCAAGAAGCGATAGATTAATTTCCGAGCGAAATAAATATTCCAAAGAGAGTAAAGGAACTCTGTCCAAGCAATTCTACTTTCCTCGAACGATCAAACGAGGAGAAGAGATGGAGATAGAGGGACGACGCGGATGGAAGAGGGGGCAAGTTGCAAGAGAGAGAGAGAGAAAGAGAGAATGCAAGTGCGTGTATATGTGTGTGTGTGTGTGTGTGGGTGTCTCTCGCGAGCTAGAGAAGCGGAGAGGGAGCTAGAGAAGTGCCCTAGATCACCGGACGTCTAGCAGCGGAGCTGTGAGTGCAGATAAGGACCGCCACGGCGACGGCCAAGATGGACGGCCGACCGGTCTCAGCACTAGCCTCGGCTTTCTACTCGGCTACCACGTCGCTACCGGGCGAGGATCTCCTCTGCCTGCTGTCCCCTTACCCCCACAAGCTTCCTGGGGATCCTTATTTATACGCCGTCGGCCCAGACTAACGCCCATTGTCCCATTTCACCCCCGGGGTAATCTGCCGGACGCAAATCTAAGGCCCTGATCCTGCGGGCTACCGCGAAAATCTATGACGCCTTTAATTTACACGCACCTCGACGACCCGCTACACCCCCTCCCACCTCGCCGTCCTCGTCGTCGTCGTCGTCGTCGTCACCACCAAACTCGTGCTTATCCTCCTAACGCTAACCCCCTTATACGCGCCTTCTTCGCCGTATCCTCGCCTTCTCTTCTAAGTTTAATTATTCTTATTTAGATATTACTTTTCTATAATTTTATACCCGAAAAATATTTCATGTTTTCGCAATTACAAAGGGAAGTGTAAAATCGATGAAACTATTCTATTTAGATATTTTTTTTCTATAATTCTGTACTCGAAAAATATTTCGTGTTTTCGCAATTACAAATGGAAGCGTAAAATCGACGAAAGTATTCGTTTTATTTAGATTCTATTTCTTTTCTATTTGATTCTGTATCCGCGTATAGTGGATATTGTTAGGTTAGGTTAGGTTAGATATAATTTTGTATCCGAAAAATATTTCGTGTTTTCGCAATTACAAAGGGAAGCGTAAAATCGACGAAACTATTCTATTTAGATATTTCTTTTCTATAATTCTGTATTCGAAAAATATTTTATATTTTCGCAATTACAAATGGAAGCGTAAAATCGACGAAAGTATTCATTTTATTTAGATTCTATTTCTTTTCTATTTGATTCTGTATCCGCGTATAGTGGATGTTGTTAGGTTAGGTTAGGTTANTAATATTCTGTACCCGAAAAATATTTCGTGTTTTCGCAATTACAAAGGGAAGCGTAAAATCGACGAAAGTATTCGTCCTATTTAGATATTTCTTTTCTATAATTTTGTACTCGAAAAATATTTCGTGTTTTCGCAATTACAAATGGAAGCGTAAAATCGACGAAAGTATTCGTTTTATTTAGATTCTATTTCTTTTCTATTTGATTCTGTATCCGCGTATAGTGGATGTTGTTAGGTTAGGTTAGGTTAGATATAATTTTGTACCCGAAAAATATTTCGTATTTTCGCAATTACAAAAGGAAGCGTAAAATCGACGAAACTATTCTATTTAGATATTTCTTTTCTATAATTCTGTATTCGAAAAATATTTTATATTTTCGCAATTACAAATGGAAGCGTAAAATCGATGAAAGTATTCATTTTATTTAGATTCTATTTTTTTTCTATTTGATTCTGTATCCGCGTATAGTGGATGTTGTTAGGTTAGGTTAGGTTAGATATAATTTTGTATCCGAAAAATATTTCATATTTTCGCAATTACAAAGGGAAGCGTAAAATCGACGAAAGTATTCGTTTTATTTAGATTCTATTTCTTTTCTATTTGATTCTGTATCCGCGTATAGTGGATGTTGTTAGGTTAGGTTAGGTTAAATATAATTTTGTACCCGAAAAATATTTCGTGTTTTCGCAATTACAAAGGGAAGCGTAAAATCGACGAAACTATTCTATTTAGATATTTCTTTTCTATAATTCTGTACTCGAAAAATATTTCGTATTTTCGCAATTACAAAGGGAATCGTAAAATCGACGAAACTATTCTATTTAGATATTTCTTTTCTATAATTCTGTATTCGAAAAATATTTTATATTTTCTCAATTACAAATGGAAGCATAAAATCGACGAAAGTATTCATTTTATTTAGATTCTATTTCTTTTCTATTTGATTCTGTATCCGCGTATAGTGGATGTTGTTAGTTTAGGTTAGGTTAGGTTAGGTTAAAAGAGATATTTTTAGTAGCGATTGCAAAGTTGATTCTCTCTATCTTTATTGTATTATACTATTTCATCTTGTGTCGCATCTTGTATCTCGAATTGAAGCCTCATTGTCGAAAAATATTTTCGCAAAATTTCGATAATAGGATTACAAATGGAAGCGTAAAATCGACGAAAGTATTCGTTCTATTTAGATATTTCTTTTCTATAATTCTGTACCCGAAAAATATTTCGTATTTTCGCAATTACAAAGGGAAGCATAAAATCGACGAAAGTATTCGTTTTTTTTTAGATTCTATTTCTTTTCTATTTGGTTCTGTATCCGCGTATAGTGGATGTTGTTAGGTTAGGTTAGGTTAGATTAGATATAATTTTGTACCCGAAAAATATTTCGTGTTTTCGCAATTACAAAGGGAAGCGTAAAATCGATGAAAATATTCATTTTATTTAGATTCTATTTCTTTTCTATTTGATTCTGTTCGCGTATAGTGGATGTTGTTAGTTTAGGTTAGGTTAGGTTAGGTTAGGTTAAAAGTTTTTTAGTAGCGATTGCAAAGTTGATTCTCTCTTGATGTATTGTACTATTCATCTTGTGTCGCATCTTGTACCTCGAATTGTAACTTCTCGAAAAATATTTTCACAAATTTCGATAATAAGATTACAAAGGGAAGCGTAAAATCGAAACTATTCGACTTAGATGTTTTTCTAGAATCCTATACTCGCGTATAGAATAAAATGAAAATGTAGATATTGTTAGGATTAAAAGAGAGATATTTTCACTTCATTTTTATTTCATCTCGTCGCATCTCGAATCGAAGCCTCATTCCCGAAAAATATTTTCGCAAAATTTCGATAATAAGATTACAAAGGGAAGCGTAAAATCGAAACTATTCGACTTACATGTTTTTCTAAAATCCTATACTCGCGTATAAAATAAAATGAAAATGTAGATATTGTTAGGATTAAAAGAGAGATATTTTCACTTCATTTTTATTTCATCTCGTCGCATCTCGAATCGAAGCCTCATTCCCGAAAAATATTTTCGCAACTTCGATATAATAGAATTATAAAGCGGCGAAAGATTTTCTCGAAGGAACAAGAGCGTAAAAAAATTGTTCGTCGACGACGTATCTCTTTCCGAGATATCGGGAGATCGGGAAGTTACGTAGGAATATAGAGAGAGAATAATGGTTTCGGTGGCGCTTTCTCTCGCCCGCCGGAGGAGGAAGCGAGCTTGCCCCCTTCGAAATCGAAGGAGAGGGCGCAAATATTAACGTCGTGCGCGATAATTGCGAAGTAGATTGCGGTGGGAAGGGCAGGATTTCGCAGCGCGATCGGACAAACCCGGGGTCCTCGTGCCCGATAACATCTCGTCCTCTCCATAAATATGTCGCAGCGAGCTTAACCCCCTCGCCTATCTGCCGGATCCGAGGTAGGGGGGGGGAGCATTAACGTCAAACCGAGACGGGAATTATGGCTCCCCCGTCAGTTCTCAATGAATCGAACGTTTTCGGTAGGAGAGATCCAGCTTTCGAAACCAACTTTGCTCCACCGATTCGGAGCCCCTCCTCCTTTTTTTTTTTTTTTTTCCTTTCGCATACTTCACTCGTCCACTTCGACAATTATCAAGGTGTGCAAGTACCCTTCCCCCCTTCTTTTCCCAACATCGTAACTTTCGAACTCGAATTATTTCGAATTCCGTTCCTGGCGCCAACAACAACTTACTTTTCAGCTTTTAGAAAGCTACTGGAATGATTTGCGCCATGTTCCATGCGGTTTGGTTCCATGTTCCATGGAAAAAGCGTTAGTTAAATTTTGGTAATTTTAAATTCGAGGAAGAGGACGATCAACTATTTGGAATTTGAAGGAGGAAGAAAGGGGAAGAGAGAAATTTATTTTGCCCAAATTCCCTATCTTTCGAGCGCAAGTGAACAATTAAAAAAGGGAACAATTAAAAGGGAACAATTAAAAGTCGAAGAAGACCGATGAATCGCGATGTCGAACTAACGAAGACACGAAATAACCGTCCGCTCGTCGCCTCTCTTCTTCTCTCCCCCTCCCCCTCCCCCTCCCTCGTAGATGATACAACAAATAACGCAATCAGTATGCGGAAAGTTCATGCATATTTCAGAGGGGGAGGGGGAGGGAGCCGGAAGGGTGGCCGGTGCTAAGAAGGGTTTATGACGGGGGTTGATCCGAGGATCCCCGTCAAACCGCACCCGGTCTCAATATCGAGTTAAGCGGGGCCTGGGCTCGAACGACGAGCGACCAGGAGAGGAGGGAGGGAGGGGAGAGACAAGCGTTCTCGTACCTCTTAACTCCTGCAAACTCATTACAATAAATCAAGCTTTGTTCTTCGAGCGAACAATGTTTGGTTAGATTCCGCCCAATCCTTTGCCACCCTCACTTCGATCGTCCCCCCCTTCTTCCTCTACCCCTTCACCCTCGTATTAACGATTTTAACGCGTTCTTCGAGCGTTGGCCCAGCTCACAGTTTGATCAGGCATATACGAACGTCGATGTGGAAAATCCGTCGATTGAGAAGTGGAAGGATCCAGATCCAGCGGCTGCATTCTGCGGGGACGCGGCACAGGCGTGGACGTTGACTAATGACGGCTGGATAGGGAGGAGGAGGAGGAGGAGGGGGAGGAGGAGGAGGGAGCGGCGTTAGAGGCACGGTCGGAGGAAATATAACATAAGGGGGAGGGGGTGCAAGAGGGCGATTCCAGACAGCGGCGCCCTGGAACAGAAAATTCGCCCAAGTTCACGCGACCTGTTGCACCCCCTAGCTCACCGTTTAACCTATAACCTGCCCGCCAAACATGGGTTTAACCTCGCCTTATCGCGTTATCGAACCGCTCTCTCGGACCGCCGCCTTTGTCGCCGCTCCCGTCGTCGCGATTCTTTCCATCCAAAATTGCCTACGACTCGCTTATAGGAGGATTATGAAATTAGCCTCAATTCCCCTCTTCTCCCTCCACCCTTCGTTCGAGCGTGAACGACTTTCGATCTCGATCATTCTCAATCGCGGACGAAACTTGTTCGCGATTGGTTATTATTCGAAGCTGGAGATAAACCGGTGTGGAAGAGGAGGAAGAGGGAGGAAATGGAGGGAGGGATGGACGACGCGTGGCCAATCTAGACGTTGATCAGTTTGACCGTCGTCGAAATCCCGAGCGCTCGTTACTCGGTCGGGTTTCACGAATCGATCCACCGGCGCGGAAGAGAGACGAGCGGAAAGCGAATTAAATTCGAGCGGCCGCGTCGAACAACGCGATTGAACGAAACGTTCAAGGGGGAAAAATATCAATAATAATCGGCGATATAACGGGCCGTTTAACGGTAATTACTTTCTCTTTTTTTTTTTTTTTTTTTTTTTCTAATCGATATTTTTATTTTCGATCGAAAATTCCCTCTCTCTCTCTCTCTCTCTCTCTCTCCCTCCTCTTCGATATATTCAATCGAGTTCCTTTTTCCGCAAAGACGGATCTAAGAACATTGGACGGGCACGCCTTCTACGTGCTCCTCCTTATTGGCCGTTCCTTCCTCCGAGTACCAAATTCGCTTCGCCAATTATCCCGACGCTGTTTTCCAACAAGGGAAGGGGATCGATGTTCGCGAATTTCTGGTTGGAAATTTATCGAATCCCTTCTCCTCGTGATAGGGGATCCCGTTCCTCGAAGGAATGAACGGGAGAACGAACGATTTCCTTTCGAAGCCGGCGGTTTTGGGTTTGAATAACGGGGAAGGCAACGCGTGCAGAATCTTTTTTTAAAGGCGAACTCTCGGACTCGGCCGAGTGAGTTGATATGAATATTCATGTAGCTATATAATAACATTTTTGAGCCACTGTTTAGCTAATCCTCCGCACTCGTTTATCGTCGGCGGCAAGGACAGCAATAATTCTTGAAAACGTTCCCAACGGCGTTACTATTATTATCATGCGAATAAATACCCTGGGATTAAGCAAGACGCGGGGGAGGGAGGGGAGGGGAGGGGGGAAGGCGCGGAAATGTTCGCGAGCGGAAACAAACGCGCCACCAGTCCGTCCACTTTTCCTCCCCTTTCTTTCTTTCTTTTCACGGCCGATGATCGACGATCGTCATCCCTCGATCTGGACCTCTGCTTTCGATGGATTCAGCGAATTCACGGATAATTCGGGCGTCTTATAAACTTGGAAAAGTTTGAGAAAACGCTTTTAAAATACACAGAAATGTACGAAATTAATTTTTTAGAAAAAGAGAGAAATTGATAATAAATCGAATGAATAAATATCGTTTTTATCATTATTTTGTATCTCTATGCCTTTGTATCTCTATGCCTTTGTATGCCTCTTTATGCCTCTCTCTATGCCTCTTTCGATGGATTGAGCGAATTCACGGATAATTCGGGCATCTTATAAACTTGAAAAAGTTTGAGAAAACGCTTTTAAAAGATATGTATGAAATTAATTTTTTCGAAAGATAATTGATCGAGCGTCTTATAAACTTGGAAAAGTTTGAGAAAACGCTTTTAAGAGATATGTACGAAATTAATTTTTTCGAAAGAGAATTGATAATAAATCGTCTGAATAAATATGGTTTTTATCGTTATTTTGTACCTTTGTATCTGTATTCTGCTTTCGATGGATTCAGCGAATTTATGGATAATTCGGGCGTCTTATAAACTTGGAAAAGTTTGAGAAAACGCTTTTAAAATACACAGAAATGTGCGAAATTAATTTTTTAGAAAAAGAGAGAAATTGATAATAAATCGAATGAATAAATATCGTTTTTATCATTATTTTGTATCTCTATGCCTTTGTATCTCTATGCCTCTTTCGATGGATTCATGGAGCGAATTCATGGATAATTCGGGCGTCTTATAAACTTGAAAAAGTTTGAGAAAACGTTTTTAAAAGATATGTATGAAATTAATTTTTTCGAAAGATAATTGATCGAGCGTCTTATAAACTTGGAAAAGTTTGGGAAAACGCTTTTAAGAGATATGTACGAAATTAATTTTTTCGAAAGAGAATTGATAATAAATCGAATGAATAAATACGATTTTTATCGTTATTTTGTACCTTTGTACCTCTGTGCCTCTGTTTTCGATGGATTCAGCGAATTCACGGATAATTCGGGCATCTTATAAACTTGGAAAAGTTTGAAAAAATATGAAAATGTTTTTTATACAGAAATGTTTGAAATTAATTTTTTCGAAAGAGAATTGATAATAAATCGAATGAATAAACACGGTTTTAATTATTACTTTGTATCTTTGGAATCATTCAAGAATGTGTAAATTCGCCTTAATTGCTACGAAAAATTTGACAGAAGATAAGATATACGTGGAAACTGTTTTGGAACAAGAAAATTTGATAATTATCGTATCGTATAAATTATAAAGATCGATTAAATGTAAACAACAAGGATTGAAAATTCTTGTTGAACAATATAATATATTCCACGATGAATATTCAAAATGAAAAAGTGTAAATTCGCCTTAATGCCGGCGTATCTCAGAACATAACCTCCTTGAATTCCTTTTTTGATCGTGTGCACGCGTAAACAGATGATACAACTGTTATAAACTATTATAGATACGATAAGCGTACGAGTAATGCGTCTAATCAACGAGAAGAATAATATCTTTTCGTTTAAAGCTTCGTTTTCAAGTAAATCTTTTCGAAAACTTTTCATCTGAAAACAAATTTGAAATCAACCGATTGATCAAATTATTAAAATAAGTTACTCTATACGTGTAACTAAACAAAAAATGTAATGTAAAATTTTTCAAAAATATTCTAAAATTTTAGAAGAATAACAAAGATGAGATGACCATTATAGATTATTGGAATAAAAAAATAACATCTATTTAACGATTTTAATTAACAGAAAAGCTTAAAGTATTCAATTTTTTCTAAGGCTATCTCCACTTCAAACGATCCTGAGACACGATAACATTCAAAATCGTAAAAATTATTTTCATATATTTTCATTTTCGAAACTATTACCTTCCGAATACAAAATTACGTATATTTATAAATTATACACATATTACGGGAATAAAGAAACTTTTATATCACATCGTTAGAATCCTCTTCCTATCCCAATTTAGACAGATTCAGATCGTCAATACAATAATCAACGCGTGACGTAAATGCATGGAAAATAGGCGTTCCCCTTCGAGTCGGCCAATCGGATCGCGCGAGACTTCCTTCCACCAATGAGCGATACTAGTTTTCTACCTGCTAATCGGAATTATTATTATTAAAACTCGGCTCGATCGGAAGGAGAAAAGTGGCTCGTTTCGAAGAAACGCTCTCCTTCCCCCGATTCTCGCCAATCCTTGGCAACAGCCGACCTCCCCCTTCTTTGCGCCAAAATCGCAAACCGCTTCGAGTTAATCCGCGTCCACAGATTTCGGTAATGGGAGGGCGCATCGAAAACTCGGCCGTGGCGGTAAACTCGCTCTCCGTTTCCATCTTCCCGAACGACTCTTTCTCCTCTCGTCCGAGCTTTTTGGCTCGAGTACCACAATCTACATATATATATATATATACGTGTGTATATATACATAGGTATAGGTAGGACTGGGAAACAAAGGGCACGTCTCCTCGTTTAATGTTGCCGCAGTCGCGAGTCTCGGAGAGATTATTATAATCTCGGTTTACGTAGCGTCTCTCTAACCAAGCCGGTTAATTTGAGAAGAGAAACTTCTTGCGTGGAGATTCGGGAATCTCGCGGGTTTCGCCATATCTTTTCCACTTTATTCGTCTCTCTTCTGTTTCCTCCTTTATCGCCGCTCATCTGACGCAAGGAGAGGAATCGGGGAGGAGGTCAACAAGAGGATGTTGGAGATGTATCCGAATATATTTTATTCCTTCGATGTCTGGGTTTAATTCGATTTTGACTCGGATGGGCGGAATTGTGTGTGGATTTGAAGCGAATACCAAGGAACAACGTATTGGCACGGGGAATTTAGTTTTTATTGACGGAATACTCGGTAAATACGAATATCTGCATGTTCCAAAGAATAATATAAAATGATAGTGGGCATAAGTTGGGATTGTTGGAAGACTTTCAGGGACAATAATTATAAACATACAGCGTGAAAGAATGGATCGTGTAATGATATATTAGTATGTTAAATAGAGTTCAGATAAATAGAAAATTGGAAAATTTATTTTTATTGGAAATAGGGAAGAAATTAAATGAATTTCAAGTATGTTCAAAGCGGATGCTTGAAGAAGAAATTATAGAAATGATGGAATTCCATGGATCGTAATTTTACAAAATCATTGGTTCACTGTTAAATAATATTGTTGAATAATATTGTATATATAAAGTGTATAATAAATGTATTATAACTATTGCATAAATTTTGCTGACATAATCTTGAGATTTCTCTTTTACTGCACATTCCATCATTGTCTTAAATAAGTTCCTTTGACGTGTATATTTTGTTCATCAAAAATTGCAAGCATCTCGAAATCCATTGTAGATTACTTGGGATGGCTCTCGATACGAAAGTTTGAAATTTTGTTTTGTAAAAGGAATTGAATATTGTTTTTCAATCTTACATCGAAAAATCTTTCATTTTAGAATATATTTCAATTTGAAGTTCCACTTTTAAAATTTACCATATAAAATATAGAGAGCACAAAAAGTAGGATGCTTTTCGATACGAAATAAAAGTTTGAAATTTTAATTATTTAATAGTTTAATTGTCCCTTGATTATTCGATTTTGTTAATGTTTTAATATTAATTAGTTTATTTTGTAAAAGGAATTGAATATTATTTTCCAATCTTACATCGAAAAATCTTTCACTTTAGAATATATTTCAACTTGAAATTCCACTTCTAAAATTTACTATATGAAAAATATAGAGAGCATGAAGAATATTATTATTAATGGGTTTCTATACAAAATGAAATTTTGTTTCCTTAAAATTGATTTATTTTGAAAAAATAAAAAAAGAAAAAGTAAAGAAAAGTAAAAAGAATTGAATTCAACTTGAAATTCCATTTCTAAAATTTATCATATGAAAAATATAGAGAACATGAACAGTAGAGTGCTAGGATGAGTTTCTATATGAAATGAAAGTTTGAAATTTTGTTTAATCGTCCCTTGAAATTGGTTTATTTTTTAAAAAGAATTGAATATTATTTTACGTCGAAAAATCTTTAATTTTAGAAGATATTTCAACTAGAAGTTCCAATTTTAAAATTTACCATATAAAATATAGAGCACAAAGAATATTAAGATGAATTTTTATATAAAATGAAAGTTCGAAATTTTGTTTAATCGTCCCTTGATTATTCGATTTTGTTAATATTTTAATATTAATTAGTTTGTTTTGTAAAAGGAATTGAATATTATTTTCCAATCTTATATCGAAAAATCTTTAATTTTAGAACATATTTCAATTTGAAGTTCCACTTTTAAAATTTACCATATGAGAAATATAGAGAGCACGAAGAATACTAAGGTTTCTATACGAAATGAAAATTTGAAATTTTGTTTAATCGTCCCTTGAAATTGACTTATTTTGTAAAAAGAATTGAATATTATTTTACGTCGAAAAATCATTAATTTTAGAAGATATTTTAACTTAAAGTTCCACTTTTAAAATTTACCATATAAAATATAGAGCACAAAGAATATTAAGATGAATTTTTATACGAAATGAAAGTTCGAAATTTTGTTTAATCGTCCCTTGATTATTCGATTTTGTTAATATTTTAATATTAATTAGTTTGTTTTGTAAAAGGAATTGAATATTATTTTCCAATCTTATATCGAAAAATCTTTAATTTTAGAACATATTTCAATTTGAAGTTCCACTTTTAAAATTTACCATATGAGAAATATAGAGAGCACGAAGAATACTAAGGTTTCTATACGAAATGAAAATTTGAAATTTTGTTTAATCGTCCCTTGAAATTGACTTATTTTTTAAAAAGAATTGAATATTATTTTACGTCGAAAAATCTTTAATTTTAGAAGATATTTTAACTTAAAGTTCCACTTCTAAAAATTTACCATATAAAATATAAAGAGTATAAAGAATACTAAGATGAGTTTTTATACAAAAGTTTGAAATTTTGTTTAATCGTCCCTTGATTACTCGATTTTGTTAATATTTCAATACTAATTGATTTGTTTTTTAAAATATTATTTTTCAACGCAGCTTCTTATTTTCCACTATTACATCGAAAAATCTTTAATTTTAGAACATATTTCAAGTTCCACTTTTAAAATTTACCATGTGAGAAATATAGAGAGCACGAAGAATACTAAGGTTTCTATACGAAATGAAAATTTGAAATTTTGTTTAATCGTCCCTTGAAATTGGTTTATTTTTTAAAAAGAATTGAATATTATTTTACGTCGAAAAATCTTTAATTTTATTTCAACTTGAAGTTCCAACTTATAAAATTATCATATAAAATGATCATTATCATATCATATGATAATTATCATATCAATAAAAAATATAAAGAATACTAAGATGAGTTTTTATCGAAATCGTTGTGAAATATATAAAAAGCAGAGTAGAGCTCGCGTGTTCCTTATCTCTCCCTTTCCTTTCATAAATTTCAAGTTACAATAATCTCTAAATTTTTTCGCATATAAATAAACGAATTGGAGCGCCAATAAATTAAAAACCATAAATTCCATATAATTCCATATAATTCCATATAATTCGTCCAACCAATTGTTTATCAACTTTTTTCTAATCGTCTCATCATTCTCATCTTTCTTCGAATACCTTGGAAAAATAGCATTTCGAATCGAACGAGATGGAAGACGGTTGAGAAACAGGGTTAAAACGATTTTAGATATCGTCCTTTCGTTGTTTGTTCTTCGTCGGTCGGTAGCGAGAAGCTCGATACGTCGCGCAACACGTTGCAGCCGTCTCTTCTACGCGACGGAAAGTTCTTCGAGCCGAGTTTAAGCTGGCGTCGCGCGGGGCGACGCGGCAACGAGAGCGGAGCGAGTCACGCGACCAAGTGATATGTGTCAGGCCCACAATACTCGAGCGCGACTCCGCTAAGTAAATGTTATTTCCGCCGGTGCATAATTGTGACTGGGTCGAGAAACGAGAAACGAGAAACGTGACGTAAACATTCGGGGCGGCGTTAGATTCGGGGAGAGAGATCCACTTAGTGGATGGTTGTGGAAAGTGTTGGGCTGGGTTTTTCGAAACGGATGGATTCTTGGCGAATTTCGCGATTTTTCGTTTCCTTTTTTTTCGCAGGACGGTTTTCAACCCAAAAGTTATAAAAATGAAGTTAGTTTAAGTGATTACTCGTTGAAACGCTTGGATTTTGAATTTTGTTCGTAGTTATCATTACAATTATTTATCAATATGTTTCGAATTGATAAATTATTGAAGTAAGTTTATTCGTAACTTGGAATAAATTCAATCTTTCTCCATCGCTGCTTTCTCGAAATCCTCGAAAATTTCTAAACGATGCGTAGCTTCGTGATAGAGCAAAATTTTAAATAATCGGAATTTGTCTGTATCTGGCGATTTATCTGTGAAAAAATTTTTAGATTAATTTTAAAAACATCGATAATTTTAGGGGTTAATTTCATTGAGAAATCAAGAGAAATACACTTGAGATCAGAATTTTTGAATTAGGAATTTATATATATATAACAATTATATATATAAAACAAGATTTATTGTGCGATGATTTTCTTCTTTGATTAAGTCTTTGAGTTCTTTGATTGAGTCTTTGATTAAGTCTTAAGAGACCTTATTTTTTTTTCTTGGTTTGATCTTTCCTGATTTTCAAACAATTCGAATACTTATTTGATGTAGAAAAATTATAAGAATTATAGTCCATAGATATAAGTTCAATCGATAGAAAATGAAATTATGCTATGTAATTTCATATAAGTTTTAATGTGATATAATTATAAATTAATCCATATCGAAATTATAAAAATATAAGAAAAAAATATACGATATTCTTTTGTACAAATATCTTAATGTAACTTCCATGTGACTTATGCATTTCGATTTTAATCATAAGTTAAAAAAAGTAAAGACCTAATAATACACACGTTATTAGTATAATATTGTACCAAAGCATTGAAGTTATTCCAAGTAACATTGTGTCTTTGAATAATTTTGGATATTCCATTTCATTCATCCAACCAATTGGATTTTGGAAATTTATCAACTTTTTTAATCGTTTCATCATTCTTATCTTTTTTCAAATATCTTCGAAAAATATTATTTTTACATGAAAAATACCATATCAGGATTAAAACGATTTTAGATATCGTCCTTTGGAGTGAATACTAAAATAGAAAAGATTATAAATAAAATACGCAGATTATATGAAAAAATGGTTCAGCCAAGAAGTGATTTCAAAGGATACGTAATTTGGTGTGATTAGATTTTTGTGAACAAGATGAACAAGAAAAAGTTATGTGAAGATACATTTTTTTTAAATGGAATATTAATTATCAAAAATGTATATATAATATCAAAAAATCATTAAGTTTAAAAGATATTGAAGATTGAAATTTGTAGAATTTATTAAAGACAATGATACTGAAATGATACTGTTCGTACAATAAAAAGAACAAACATTTTTACAAATTTGAAGTTAATTTACAATATTTTGTAAATTAATTGATTATATCTTTTTCGAAACCAACTATCTCTTCGTACAGAAATTTCCAATAATTTGTATGTTTTGTTTATAACACCCTGTATATTATACTTATTCATCAAATAAAATATGAAAAACAAGAATAGAACGAATTTTTCTTTCTTCTTCATCGATCATATACTTATAAAGATTCTAATCGAATAATAAATACAATCACACATCTTTTATCCTTTCATTTCATGAAAAAAACAAAGTCGAGGAATTTCTTCTAATTATGATAATCAAGTTCGAGCAATAACGTATAAAATATTTCTCGATCGAGATAGGCTATATACTATAAAGATTCGAATCAAGTATCACTTCCGATCCCTTCTTTTAAATAATCAAAAAAAAAAAAAAAAAAAAAAAAAAAAAAAAAGAAAAAAAAAATCATACCGTTCATTATCTTCCGCTCTAACAAAAATTGGCAACCGAACGAAACGTCCTTCCTCTTTTTCTTCTTTATCGATCGAACACACCAATTTCTGATCTCCACCGCGTCGCGTAGTATCGCATTCGTCCGCTATTTCCATCGTCACCGAAAAATCGATACCGTTTGAGAATCATCACCGAGACGACCAATCACACGCAACTTCTCCTCTTCCCCCTCCTCCTTACTCTCCATCACGAAAAAGAAGCGAGAAACAAAACGAGCTCAGGCAGGGAATTCGTTCCAATTATCCGCGTATATCTCTACCGTCGAACGTTGTCCCCGATCCAACGTTGTCCCGCGTTGGCACCGCGGGCAGGCTCGAAGCGAGCTGCGAACACAAACGGCAGGCGGCATTAATCGCTTTTCATTTGTCTGGCTAATTTCAAGGCGGGGAAGAAGGGGGGCGGGGGGGGGGGAGGGAGGAGAGTGGAAGGATCGGGAACGTAAAGGAAGAGGAGAGGCGGCCTGTTTAGAGCGACGCAAGCGTAGAGTAGTAGGTAATCATCCGTAGATGAAAGAGCTGTCGGAGTCGGTCGAGGCGAACGAAAAGGGAGGCAAAGAAGAGAAACAGGGCGAACGAAACAGGGAACTCCGCGCTCCTCCTCCTCTCTTTGGTTCTCTCGGCGTGTTTCTTCTCCCAACCTCCTCCTATCTCTCTCTCCCCCCTCCCCTCCCGAACATCCATTCCCTCGTTTCATCCTCTCCCTCGAACGGAGAGCCCCGCGGGCTCTCTCCCCCCCCCCTCTCTCTCGTTTCCAAACCCCCTCGCGCCACCTTCTTACCTTACCATCGTCGTCTCCTTACCTTTCAATTAACCGACCGATCAATCGCGAGGTATCGGCCCAAACGTTAACGTTAACGTTAACGTTTCCTCGTTCGAGAGAAATAACAACACGCGTACACGTTCTCAGTCTCTCTCTCTCTCTCTCTCTCTCTCTGTCTCTCTCTGTCTCTCTCTCTCTCGCGATAATTAATCGTCAAACTTGGTTAACTCGTCGTCGTCGTCGTCGTCTCCCTCTCCCCCCCTCCTCTTCTCGGTCGCATGGCAGGCAAGGGCAGTCAGTTATTGGCAGTCTAATCGAATTTTTTTTTCCCTCCCCCCCTCTCCCCGGAGGAGCAGAGGAATCGGTCATCGGAAGGGAGGAGACACAGAAGGAAACGCAGAGGGGGAGGGAGAGATATTTTTTTTTTTTTTCCCTCTTCCTTTTCCTTCTTCCTACTTTTTTTTTTTTCTTTTTCGTTCGGCCGCCGCCGCCACCGCCGCCGCCTCGTGACATCAAAGAGAGCTCTCGACGCGGTCTCCCCTCTCCCTCCCCCCTCCCTCCCCCTCTCTCCCCCTTCTATCCGTTACATCCGTATCCGATTTTTCGAAACGAGCGCGTTTCGATATACGATACCGTCTATTAATAAGAGGGGGGAGGATAGGAGGGAGGGAGGAGGGTGTGGGGTTGGGGGAGAGGGGGGGGGGGTCCGCCCATAAAATAAAGAAGAGGAGATGAGCGAACTATGAACGGTACAACGTGTACAACATGGCCGTAGGGATGGTGGCGGTTGGGATAAACGTTAATCGGCCGGTTGACAACCACACGCGATCCGATTCTACCCTCCCTCCCTCCCTCCCCTTTCCTCCTCCTCCCCCCGTTCTTCCTTCTCGTCTTCTTGCCTCTCCATCGATAATAATAAAACCGTGTCGTTGTCGTGCGTGGCGTTTATTCGTTTGGAAAGAGAGAGAGAGAGAGAGAGAGAGAAAAAGAAGAAGAGAAAGAAGAAGAGAAGAAAGGAAAATAAACACGTTTCGTTTTTCGTTTCGTTTCGTTTCGTTTCTTTTTTTTTTTCGACGAAATTATAGAGAAGGAGAAGGAGGAAAGGAGGGGGGGGGAGGGGATGGCGTGTTAGACCAACCGGTGTTTAGACTGGCAACGTCTAGCCGTGTGCCACTCTAATTATTCAACGATGCACGGCTTAAGGGAAGGTAGTCCGCGCGGCAAGGTAGCTGCTAATAATGACCGTCCGGCTTGCGGTTAACGTAGCTGCAGCAGCTACGTGGTACTCGAGGGGCTCGTGGTAATCTCTCTCTCTGCCGAGGGAGAGAAGTCGAGGGTGACAGTGCTCCTCCTAAACACACGAGCCCCCTCCCCTCCCTCCCTCCCCCCGCCTCCTCCTCCTTTGCCTTTCCTCCGCCACCAACGCGGAAACGCCGACTTCAAACGGAATCATCAAAGGTTCATCGGCTAAGAGTAATATAATTCCTTGCTTCCTTGTACGAGAGAAGGTATATATACATATATATATATATATATATATATATCCATTGTTCGCTCTCGACTCGTTAGACGAGTCCAATTTACCATTTCGTACCACCGATAATTATTCGATTAGTGGAGAAAAGTTGAAATTAATATAAATACTTTTTTCCTTGTCTATTGATAAAAATTCGTGGAAAAAGATCTGCAAGGAAAAAAGTTCTCAAAGGGAGAGGGTATTATTGTATTATTGTTATCAGACAAATGTTTATCGATCTAGGGTCTAATGCGTGATACGAGTTGATGCTGAGTCGAGGAGGCGATCGCATGTCTCGTAAAATATCGGTATAGGAGAGAGGAGGATCACGAGCGAGCAATAACATTTCCAACAAGGGGGGCGGAGGGGAAAAGATTGGCGGAGCGGGACACACGGGTCGCGCACGGTAGACGAACGGACGCGATATGGAAACAACGGATATTGAGTTCATCTTGTCTTTATCCTAGAAATTCTCTCCCTTTCTCTCTTCGTGTTGTACATATACACACATACATATATATATATATATACACAAACGCGCGCGCGCACTTCCCTTTCATTTCGCTTCTCCTTCAACGGAGGTCCAAGCACGATGCGACCCACCGCAACTCCGACATTCGTGGTTTGCGAAGATGGCAGCAGTGGCCGTCCGAGAAAGATCTTACCCTTTCTTCAAGAATACCTCCCTCGTTCCACTTTTCCCAAGAAACGTATGTTTCCAAGAAAACGTTGAGAGAAGAAGGACGTATTCCAATTTTTTTTTTAACGAAATCGATCGATTATTAGAGGATAGAGATTATTAGAATTGGAAAAAAATTAATAATATTGGAAAAAAAGCAATAATATATAATTCTTCCGAGGAAGAAACAAGAAGACAAATCGAGTCTCTGCGATTTTTCTTTCTTTCTTTCTTTCTTTCTTTCTTTCTTTTTTTTCTCTCTGAAACACAGAGAAAATGAAAACCTTTTTCTCTGTGACCACGGCCTACGAACGTGTAAAAGGAAGAGAAAGAGGAGGAGGAGGAGGAGGAGGAGGAGACTTAACGGTTTGCACGAGCGATATCCACTCGCATCGATGGTTATATATCGACAGGTATGGAACAGGCGCGCAACGGGGAAAGGAAAAGTACACGAGTCGTCGAATTGTATTCTCGCGGCTCCTGGTTCGCGGACGATTTAACATGGGGCCGATAACGACCGGGATAAATCAGCGCCCGTCCGAACGAGGCGCGGCCCGAAATCAATAATAATGGGCAGGAGCCATTAGTAAAATTAATAAATTATGCCTCACATTATGTGCGCATTGTGAGTCGCGCGCGCTAGCACGTCGGGGTAATACGTCGTAAATCATATTAGTGAATAATCCGCATCACCATAACCAGCCGCGCGAGCAACGAGAACCGTTTCGCGCGAAGGCAAAAGTCGAGCTCCCTCTCTCCCTCCCCCCTCCCCTCCCCCACCCCGTGTCCCCTCGTATTTTCGTCCAATGATTTGTCGATCTTTCCGCGATTTCTATATCCGATTACCACCGGCCCCTGTAGCGGTCGCGAGCCAACACGTTCACAACTACGTCCGTCCATCCGCGTTGTTGGAAAAATAAAAATCGAGATGAAATTGGAAAGAAACGATCGATCGATCGACTCGGTTACCGATCCATGGTTAGTGGATCATTATCCATCGACGAGCGTCCAACGATAGTTTCCTATTAGCTGAACATTTGCTAGGAACGAGATTCCAGCTCCACCTCCACCTCCACCTCCATCGCCACCACCACCACCACCACCACCGTCGCCGCCGGTTTGTGTCTCTTGGCCGTTTAGCGCGGCGTAGTAGCGCGGCATGGAGCGCTACGCCGCACCCGTGGGCGATATCGTATAAATGTGTCGTTAATTACTTACCCCGCGGCCGCGACACCACCACCCTTCTCTTCCACGCCGGTATTTCTCCCTCCCCCAACCACCTCCACTACCACCGCCGTCCGCCTCCTCCACCTCCTCCTCCTCCACCATCACCCTTCCGTTCCATAGACCCGTCACCTCTACCTCGACCTGCCTTCCGACTCCTCTTCTGCTATCCTCTCCTCCCTTTCTCCCTCTTCGATTCGCCCCTCTCACTTTCTCGCTTTGTTCCACAGCCCCTCCCCCACCTCCTCCGCCAACGGTCTTCCCCCCACCCCCCCCCCCTTTCTCCACCGATTTGACCGTTTTCCTATCTTCTTTCCGCCATCGGAACTCGCACTCGCCCATCCTCCGCAGCCTCTCATCCTCGCCCTCGTTCTCGTTCTCGTCCTTGTCCTCATCCTCCGCCACGTTATGGCACCGCGTGTTAAGGAAACTAATGTTTATTTGAAAAACTAATTGAACGGGACTCTCGCGTCTACAGCCGGCAATTAAACGAGATTACTGCAGTAGCGCTCGAGCCCCCGTGGGGGATTAGATAGCACAGTAAGATATGGAACGCGTAATGTTTAACTACGGCTGCCGGCAGCCCTCTCTGAAGCGCCCGCCAATAATTAATTGTTAGCTCGATACCACCGCGGAAACCGGCCGATATCAAAAAACCGGGATACCGCCGTCGTCTGCGCGCCGTGTGCCTCTCTCGCGGATCGTTTCGCGCCAACCATTTCCATTCCCCGTTCTTCTATTTTCTTCTCCCCGCTTTTTCCGCTTTTCCCCTCTCTTTCTCTCTTTGTATTCTTCGTTTCCTCAACGTCGTGACTCGCCTAATCTCGCCAAGATGAAACTCTATGCGCGCCAAATACCCGCGTTTTCGTACTCTCCGGGAAATGGGGATTTTTTTCGACGAAACGAGAATGCGACGGGAGCTTCTCCTTTCCCGGTTTTTCTACCGAGTAATCAACAGTCGACGGTTGAACCGATTCCCAGCACTTTCTTGGGACAGGAAGAGAAACGGGCAAGAGAAATTCGAAAATATTAACCATTTAATCTTGTGATTGGAATGGAAATGTATGGTCGATATTGGAATAGTTTTTAAGTTACGGTTATCGTAATTATAAGGTGTGTATTGCTAGTTCGTGATGGATTTTGGGGAAAGATAGATAAAATCTTTCGATATTTATGATAGCTGAAATGAATTCAATGAATTAATAATGAGAGATAGTTAAAAGATTGGAATTTTTAAGAATCTTGAATGAGAACGTGAATTTAAAAAGTTTTTATCGTCGCATTATAAGAAACAATGAATCCCTTTTGCTCTTTTAATAATCTATTATATATATCACAATATTATTCTAAGATATATTATATTATATTATATTATATTATATTATTCTATATGTTATATATGTTCTATATGATATATTATATTATTCTATATGTTAAGGTGCATGATTAATTTGTAACGTTTTTCAATGACTAAAAAATTGTTCTATTATTATTAAAATATTCAAAGTAAACGATCGAATTCACATTTTTTCCACATTTTTCTCTTTTTCTCTTTTAAAATAATCGTTGTACAGCACGTTTAATCTATCGAGTTGACATTTTGATCGATATAAATAAACTCATTGATTCCTTCTTCCGGTATTTTACTTCCAATAATATCCAACATCATTTATCGAACAAACAGTTTATGGAGTTCAGCATCAATATTCGCAGATAAGTGTATACACTTGTTCAAAAAATCGCTTCTTGAACATGTCTCAAGCTAACTTGTTAATAGCGCCCTCTAGTGGTGGACATCGAGCACTGAAAAAAGTAACTAGTTAAAAGTTACTAGTTACCTTTATATAACCTGAACTCTTTATATAACCCTGTTTCTACTCACTGTACAATTATTCACCGTACGATTATTCGATGTTTCATTGAATCAACGTATATTCTTAACTTCGACTGGTTCAATTTTGCTCGAACCTTTGCATCGAACGAGTCTGACCAAGAGAGGGCGAAACTACTTCGAAGCGATCCGCGCTTGACGTTGCTAGCTCGCCCGACTATACGCATGCTTGCATCACTTAATAACGTTACATCGTTCAATTTTTCGACCGATTCGATCACTCGCTTTAAAGAAAACGATACTAATCGAAACGAATATTCGCGCAATCTCATAAACGTGCATACTTATGTGTATATATATGCATTTCTCTCGATTGTTACACGTCAAAATATTTGACATGGCAGATATATCAGAAACGTTAAAAGTACGTAAATAGTACGCTAATAATGATAAAGACGCGTTACAACATTAGACGTGGTGGTCAATATATATTGATACTAATTCTTCGAAATTTTTCTCTTTTTACGAACCTAATTTTTCACCCCTGATATAGCTTTTGTTCCACCAACGTTATTATTAATAGCCTGNCACCAGTACGATCTCATCGCAACTTCGTGTTATACGTAATAGAAATGTCATTCTGATTATCGATGAAAATCAATTTGATTCGATTTCCAATCGGATTCGAACGAATGATCGATTCATTCGTGGTGTGAATAAGCCTCGTTCGAAATAGTAGTAGTGAATCACACGAAAGGACACGTGACAATTAACATCGTCCTATACAACGATGATCTTTCTCGAGGCTCACGAGGGTTTCCATACGATATAACGTAAGAATAAATTTAAAAGAATCGGTCTCTCGTTTCCACACCTCTTCTACCTTGCGAAGTTCTACTCTCGAGCCCAATTTCCAGACGATCGAGGGAAGGGAAACTGTCGCCGCGCCGCGATATTTCAAGCGCGAAGCAACGAGCCGGCATCTAACCGGCGCAGCAACGATCGCGATAACAAATGGAATCCGCTCATTGGCCAGCGATTTATAATCCCTCTCGCGCCACAACTACAGGGAACGAAGCGCACGTGGCCGAGCGGCCGCGAGCGTGCCAGCTATCCGGCCGGCTCGTCGGCCAAACTGGCGAACAAACGAACAAACGAACAAACGAACAGGCGAACAAGCAACGCCTGTCCTCTCTCGTTCTCGCCCCCCTCTCTCTCCCATTGTCCCCGCACCGATCCACGGGGGAAGGAGGGCGCGCGTGTACATGGAGACGACGCTTCCGCCAACATTCGACGTTACATTCCACATTAACCAAATTATGATTTAAGGTCGCGTATTGTCGCCGCGTGCCGATTGTTCACATCCAAATAGTCCTTGAACAGGGAGAGGCACAGTTATAAATTATAATATAATGCGAGCAATTGCCGCGTCGATCCGCGATCACCGCCTGATTGTTAGGTTATCAAACGACGAGGTTCGGGAAATTCTTTGAAAAAAAATTTTTTAATCGATATTGTGAACGAATAAATAAACTGTGTTATCAACTGCGTAATTCTTCGAGAAGAAAAGAAAGAAAGAAGCAACCTCTTCATTCCTCCTTCCCTCGTAAGAGGAGGAGGAGCAGGAGGAGGAGGAGGATAGAATTCGAAGAAGAGGATACACTCCTCTCCCTCTCTTTCCCCCCTCCCTTCACTTCGAGAAAAGTAAATAACAAGAGGGGAACGAAGAGTAGCGGAGGCGATGGATAAAACTCGATCGAGTGCGGCCGCGGAGAGGGAAAGGTGGGAAAAAGCGAAGAGAAAAGGGAGAGTGAATGAGGGGTGGGTGAGGGGGATAGAAACAGGCAGCCGGTCGTTAGATGGGTAGCGCGCGAAAGGTGGTCGGTGGAGAAGGAGGAGTAGGAGGAGGTGGAGGAGGAGCAGGAGGAGGTGGAAGGGCGGCGGTAGAAGGGTAGCCATAAAAGTTTATGCTCTCCATATGTTGTAATATAGTCGGTAGCAAGCGGCAGGGTGCGGGGGGAGATCGGTAAAATATGCGGGCAATAAGTATGGATTGTTATTAACACGGGGCGCGCGGTGTCCGCCGCGTTTCTGAATCCATTACCTCCGCATGGCGGCTGAAATACCGGCCGATATATCCGACCTGGTGTGTACATCGCCGCACCAATGGCGAGGGAAAGAGTAGAGGCGGCATGAGCGCTAGATAGCGAATGCGAGAATGAGAATGAGAATGGGGGAGGGAGAGAGAGAGAGGGAGAGAGAGAGAGAGAGAGAGAGAGAGGAGAGGATTCGGAGAGCGTATGAATGGATTAGCAGGCGCGGTGCGGCTAAAATTACGATCGGATTTCACGTGCCCCGTACACCCAGGGCCAGACGTATACGTATGCACGCTCTCCTAGCCCGCGTGCATACCAACCCGCTATTCACTTTCCGTCACGCCAAGAAAATGGCAACCCGTGACCCTCCGTCACCCAATTTCGCGTCGATCCTTTCTCCAACGAGAAAAAAAAAAATATATATATATATATATATATATGTATGTATGTATGTATGTATGTATGTATGTATGTATATGTGCGTGTATTATTAGGGGTTCTTTTAAAGTTGGCCTATACCTACACGGATAGATATAGATAGGTAAGCCACGGGTCGGGGACTCGCAACACCTTTCCAGACTCTTAAAATGGAAAGACAAATAATGGTGGTGGAACGAGCGCGGCAGACGACTGATGGGTCTGGCATGGCTCTAACTAGACGCAATCAAGCGAGGAGCTTGGAGTTTGCGGCTGGTTACGAGGAGAGAGAGAGAGAGGGAGAATGGGAGGAATGAAGACTAACAGCGTGTCGCTCGGAGGCTAACCAGAAGTAATGCTACCTCGGATCAATCTCCCTTCCCCCCCTCCCTCCTATCCAGAATCCAAAGCCGCGACCGAGGACGAGATAGAGAGCGAAACTCTATCGCCGGACCCAACAACATCGACATCCACGTCAATCTTATTATCGCGCGTCCCGATAATTCTCCTCCTACGATTTTGTTCCACGCGTACGCCGACAAATGGATAAATTTCTTTCTTGCATATATCGTTGCATCGTTACGAATCTCGGGTGAAAAATTTTTGAAAAATTTATTCAAATCTCGGTTCTTTTTGTTAGGAAGTTACGAAGGTTACGTCTCCGAAGATATTTTCTGATTCGCAGGAATGATTCCAAACTTTTGGAAAAGGTGAGAATTCGTTGGAGGAATAGATCCGGCGAATGATTTCGCAACTCTGAAAGTTTCTATGCATCTGTAATTTGCGAGAAAAGAATATCGAAGGGAACTCATTTTAGAAAAAAAAAAAATAAATAAAATAAAATAAATTCAATCGTATGTCCTAATTAATTAAACCTCGCTCGATAATAATTTTCTCGACCAATTGTGACTCGTGTGATACGCATAATTTTTCGAGAACACGAGATGAATTAGAATCGAGAAAAAGAAAAATCTCCCTTCTCGGCGAAGAAAATAAATAATAATAATGAGCGAAAGATATATAACTCTCGTATTCGCGGTGTGTAAACGGTGTATACACAGATACGGGAGACGCGTCGTTTAAAGGCTGGACGAAAGTGGCGCAAAGGTGGGCGAGAGAATCGCGCGACGCGACCGAATCGCTGCGGTATTTATCGCTATCCGAAATACATTCATTTTCATTTCGAACATTACGTGCGAGTAGCGGAGAAGGGTGGAGGAGGAGGAGGAGGAGGAGGAGGAGGACGGCGATCGAAGGGGAACGAAAAGTGGTAGGGGAGTGGTGCGGGAGCGCGAGAGGGGGGGCAGGAGCGAAGGGAAGCATCAGCAGCACCGCCAGCAGCCAGGGTATTACCAAGAGCCAATGATATAGTGACTATTACCGTCACTACATACTCGTGCGCGGAGTGATGGCGGGTGACTGCGTGCTTCGATAGCGCTAAGCCTCGGGGCAGTAAAATACATTGGTCCGGTGGCTGTGATCCGGCCGTATCAATGCTGCCGCTCGCCCGTTATGCACGCGGACTCGCCACCGTCACACTCCCTCCCCTCGCCCCCCTCCACTTATGCGAGGATCCACCACGAGAGGGACCCATCACGACCCATCACGGCCCGCTGCGAAACCTTTCCGTTGAAAACCGCTCTTAATCTTGGTCGACCGCCTAACTCGTCACCCACTTTTCCCCTCAGTTTTTCTCCTTGCAATCGTTGCTGCTGCCCTCTGCTCCCTTTCGTTTCAACACTCGTGCAACGTGCATAGAAAGTGTATGGAAGGTGTAGACTCGCTGTTCAGTTAAAAAAGTGATCGGTTAAAAATGTAATAATAAATAGAATAAAGTTTACCATTCGTAACTATATACGATTATTATCACATTTTGAACAATAAATTATTATATGTAAGTAACTTTAATTTCGTAACTATTAAATTTTGCCCACCATTGGTGTTAATGTTTTCGCAGGTTATGTTTGATGTTCTCTTTTTCTTGCAAATATTTGTAGATACTTTAAGTAGATACTTTATGTAATTATATAGAAGGTATTCATGAACTTCTCCTTTTTTCTTCCAAACGTTTATTCTTGCGGATTTAATTATTTATAGAACATATATATTCATGAGTTAGCTTTCGCTTGTCAATCGAATACACGAATGTACTCGTCCTTTGATTTCAACGGAAAATTTTATTAGAAGATCCTTCGTTGATCGATTTAGGTTACAAACACCGTATAAAGAGAATTCGTTTGCTATGCGAAATTTCGTTTTCTCTCGCTATATTTCGAATATATATATCGATTTTCACCGAAACGCGAAATATCACGAATGATCGGTTCCGGTTAAGGTGCGAACCGTTCTTGGGTGAGAAACTTGGGTAATTTCCGAATAAGCGGCTCGTCTCTTGGGAATGCGATGGGTGGGAAGAAGGGCGTCTTTCGCGGCCACGGACTTGGCAACTCGTTAAATATGCATATTCCGTGAGGAGGGCGAGTGCCGGTGCCGGAGCTAAACCGAGGGAGAGCCGAGAGAAGAGGGGATTTCCATCGGACAGTCTTCCTCAATTATCCCACGGTTGACGATCTAATCGCGCGTACCGCACCATCGCGGCTGAAACGAAAGCTTTGGAAAACCTTTGAAGCCAGTCCACCTTTGCCTTAATACCGTCGCCTTAACGCCACTCGGAGTGTTTCATCCATTTTCCACCACCCGTTCCTTGCTTCCTTCCTTCCTTCCTTCCTTCCTTCTTTCCTTCCATCCTTCCATCCTTCTCTCCTTCCATCCTTCCTCTCTTCTCCTCCCTTTTTCGACATCGAACCTTAGATTAGGCGGGGAACAAAAGATGTTAACTTTTCAAATAATAGAGGAGCTCTCGACTTTATGGATTATGTTTTTTTATGGATCGGTGTTAGAAAAGGGGAAACGTTCTTCGAATAATCTTTGAATATTCGCGAGACACATCGATCGGCCTTCCATTCGGGAAGAGCCCCCGATTTTCGACGATGCAATTCCGGCTGGAATCCCCGGCGCGATTCCGTCTCATTGTTCGCCGGTAACGTTCGTTGAAGAGAACCAACATTCGGTTATGCCAAATGTTCCGTGTTGGCAAACTATTCGTTAGTATCCCTGGAGATCCGAGTATAAGAGAAAGGTGGAAGAATATTTTTCGATCGATTTTGAATCTTAATAGGAGGAATGGTGATAAATATATATGAATGAAGAGAGAAAGGCAGATTATGAAGAATTATTCGTTCTCGATTTTCCTTTCTTCATGCAACTGAACGAAAGAAAGGTAAAGAAAATTTTTCGATCAATTTTGAATTTTCAACGAAGTGCGAATAGTGATCCGTTCGATCTCGTTTTGTCCAACATGTCAAATGTATGAAGAAAGGAAGAAAAGCAGATTATGAATGATTTCCTTTCTTCATCCAATCGAATACAAAAGAACAGAAATAAAAAAAGAAAATTCCTTCGTAAAAAAAATTTGTTGATCGATTTTGAATTTTCAACAAAGTATGAATGATTTGTTCGATTACAAAGGAAGAAAGGCAGATCATCGAATGATTCGTTCTCGATTTCCTCTCTTCGTCCAACGAAACGGAAAAGAAATAAAAAAGAAAGTGAAAGTAAAAAAAATTTTTCAATCGATTTTGAATTTTCAACAAAGTGTGAATAATGATTTCCTTTCTTCGTCCAACGAAGAATCGAATACAAAATAAAAAAAAAAAAGGAAGAAGAAAATAAATTCCTTCGTAAAGAAAGAATTCTTTTCGATCGATATTAAATTTTCAACGTATTTCGTTCGTAGAGATCGATCATCGATTCCCTTCCCTCCATCCGTTCTTCGATACGAACGCCGCGTATAATACGAAGGGGACGAATGGAAGGGAAGAAAGTAACGAGTTCCTTCGCAAAGAAAAATGTTTTAATCGATTTCGAATTTTCAACCCTCGCAATCGTCGTACGAGATCGTCGAGCATGATAAAGAGTGGCGATCCACGTGTAATCCCCGTGGATCCGTTATTCGCTGGCAATAAACAGTTTTCCGTTAATAGGACCGAGGTGGACCGAGTAGACCGAGTGGACCGAGTGGACCGAGAGGATCGAGTGAACACCGGGTGGACAGGGTAGATTGGGTGGGCCGGGTGGTGGGGGGCGGGTGGCGGAGGGTCGTGCGGTGGAACGGGTGGCGAGTGCTGCGAGTCTCGTACATTCGTAGAACCGCCGGTAAAATAGTAACAGCAGATGGTACAACAGGGAGGAGGTGAGCCGGAGCGAGGGTGGCATGCATAGAGGAGAAACACAGGGAGAAGGGGTCACGCTGCAAGGGTTGCTGGTTGGCTACAGCCTCGCTACGGAGGCGAAGCAAGTTGTATCTCACAGATCTGTCGCGTGATTAAGCTTATTAAACGCTTAACTCATCTTACTCTCCTCTTTCTCTTCCGTTTCATCTCCCTCTCCTCTCTTCCTCTCTCTCTCTCTCTTTCCAACTTGTTTTTTTCGATTCGCATTTTTTCTAAAAAAAAAAAAAAAAAAAAAAAAAATAAATCATATATGAATAACGAACAACTCTTACATACTCTGCATTTATTTCTTATCGTAATCTCGGCCAATTACGAATCTTTATATCCCTGCGTGTGACTGTTTTCATATACATGCGATAATTTCAAATATACGTTCTTATTTATAGAACTATATATTTAATCCTTGCTGCGTAACACGAAGATCGTTATAGCTAATATAATATAATAATTAATTATAATAATTAATCGATTATTTTAATCCCGATTTAGAGATATCGTATAAATTTTCTTAGATTTTTATTTTACTCGGTAGAAAAAACAGGAGTGAATGAAAAAGGGTTAAAACACGATTCTAAAAAAAGTTTAACACATTTCGTACGATTGTTACGTACGTGGGATGTGAAGAAGTGCGAAGCGTCGTTTACGCGTCCAGCCAACCTGTCCAAGGACGATGAAATGATAAACGGCGAACGACGGATGACAAACGAGAAAGAACGAAGGACGAAGGACGGTGATGGGTTGCGAACGAATCGCAGCGTGCCCGATTGTCTCACCGCGGTAACGGTGACTACAGATTAAACTGTGGATTTTGCGAACCGCAATGCTTGTTGCGAAATTAATCCACGCAGTTCGTTATTACGACAGTTACATCGGTGGTACGTGTAATCTGACCGTGCTTTTGTTGCTGAGCACATCGAAACCACCGAACAATTCTTCTTTGTTAATGGCGTCTGTTTACGATATAAAACTGTTTGTCCGCGATAATGGCCGTCGCAATGCGCACCAATAATTATTTCGAATTACGAAATCGCGAAATGGGCTTTTACACGGAGTTACGAACTGCAATCATTCTCGCGCGTATAAACGTCGATCGAACCGCATTGCGATTGTTTCGCGAGAGAGCGAACGCGATTCGTCGCGTTCTAGCCAACCGCCATCGGAGGGGGAAAAAAAAAAAGAAAACAAAATCATATCATAGCGATATATCACACCGCACGATTCTTTATGCATCCTTCCAAATCGAAAAGGATAGGTTATACAAACTTGAGATAACTTTCTTATTAATTCGTCGTATTAATTCAATCGAACATTTTTTATATATATTTAAATTATGCCAAGCGTATTATGTATACCATCATTTATATAGGTTAGGTTAATATATCAATTACTTTTTCTTACACACACGTTTAAATTATACGTATGTATTATGCAAACTGTCATTTGTAGATATAGGTTAAGTTAGGTTAGGTTATGCACACGTGTAAATTATACATGTGCTAAGTGTATTATGTATACCATCATTTATATAAGTTAGGTTAGGTTAGTTAATCAATATTAATTTTTCTTATAAACACGTTTAAATTATACATATTTCTAAGTACACGATCAATTATAGATATAGGTTAAGTTTAAGTAATTATTGTAGCACGATGACCGTCTGTCGTACGAATTCAACTTTTTCTTGAATTCAAATATGTATCCAAATTACATTATCAGTTGTCAACGATAGTCGTCCATCAGCATATATAATGCTAAATTTACGTGAAATTTATATATTCAATACGTGTGTGTGTGTGTGTGTGTGTGTGTTTTTTTTCAAACGCACGCGAGAAATCACGATGCTTAACCCCGATCCGATCTCCGAAATGTTGGATTCTTACCGACAATATCAAAATTTTACGCGGTATACAGCACCGATTAGTCGTGCCGCTACTCGATAAAATAATTTATCGAATATATTTCAATTTCACGCGTATTATGCCGCCCCGAAAGAGTAATTCAATGGAAAATATAAATATTCATTTGCGGGGATTTAAAGCGAACGGATGTTCTCTCTCTCTTTCTCTCTCTCTGGCCCCTCCCCCTCCCTCTCGCCCCTCTCGTACACTTACCCGTTCCCCTCTCGCTCACTCACTTCCATATCGAATCCATATCCCTCCTTTTCTGCCCCTCTCCCCCCCCTCCTCTCCCCTCCCTGTTTTCACCCCGCCTACTCAACGAACCGATGATTTATACCGGCAAAATAATAATTTAATTTCACCGCAGTTGGGCACGATACAAAATTGCACGACAAAAATAATAAATAAATTTTGTGCCGACCGGTCATGTCGATTTCAGCTCGCTACGTTGGCCACCCCTTATCCACCTACCCCTCCCGCACACAACGTGGTGGCGGAATATTTTTATAGCCGCTTCCTTTTTGCTGGCATAAATGCCCATGCGGTGGAACAATAGCGCGCGAATTCTCCAATCTTGCAATAATTACGTTACAAACGCACAAAGAAAGATGTATCTCTGTAAATATCGAGTGATGCGATATTCTTGATTTGGACCACTTTCCTTTGTTCCTCTCCGTAATGTATTTTGAATCGTGCAGAAATTTTATCAAATATGCAATATATTGAATTAGAAAAATGCGTGTAATAGCTCGAGCAATGAACCAGATTCGAATTCTCGAAACGATACGACCTCCTCTATGATAATTTTAGACGATTTTGATTTTCTCGAACTGCGCTCCTTGTATCGAATTAAAAGAAAAAAAAATGCACGTAACATCTCCGTGATTATTCTATGATGTCTCTCGTTTCGAGTAATAATTCAGATTACTTTTAATTCTGTCGAAATCAAAGTGTGGTTAAAAATAGTTTCCCTTTTTTCCTCTTTCGATCCTTCCACCATTATTCCACGTTAATTTTCAGAGCATCTTGGTATCCCTCGGTCGTCTTTTCGGTAGAAACTGTCGTCCCAAAACCCAAAAGCGCCATGGTGTATCCGAGACACTTGACGCCATTAGCGGCTCCAAACTGTTCCACGCGCAGTTAAAGTGATTTGCGACTATCCGTAGCCAGAAACCACCTCTCTTTTCGCTTTATCAGCTTACCTTCCTCTCTCTCTCTCTTCTTCTTTCACTCCCCTCGCTCGACCTTTCTCGCACGAACCTGCTTCCTACTCTACACCTCCTTCGCGATTATGGAAAGTGTATGTGCGTGTGTATCGATTCGAATTTATCTCCGTCCCCTTCTTTTTCGATCGCCCATCTTCCGAGATCGCCGATAAAAATTCCCAAAAATACGTGTAATAAAAAAAAAAGAAAAAAAAAAGAAAAAAAATCGAACCGTGTATATTCGAAAATGAAGCAGTTGTTCCCCTGTACACATCCACATCCTATATACGTGGAATAGAGTTATTCTACGTTTTATCTTGCATTTTATCCCGGCCCGTTTTCCATGCCCGTGCAACCTTTCTGTTTTCGCATTCGTTGAAAACCATAATGTTTCTACCGCTGATATTTCAGCTAAATAACTACGTGTGACAGCCGTGGTTAAGCGCCGAAATGAACGGGCGCTATTAACGATTAAAAACAAAAAAAGGGAGCAGCGGGACAGGACGAAAAGGAGGGGGGCGGGAGGAGGAGGAGGAAGAGAAGGAGGGGGAAAAAAAAAAGAGAAACAAGCGGCCGGTAGAGAAAAAGGCGAAATATGAGAGCAGTTAATAACACTTTGCGGGAAATAATACTGCGAGAAAGGCCGCTTACCGTGACAAATAACGACTCTCTCGTTCTTTCGCCTCCCCTCCCCCTGCTCCCACTCTTCGCCTCTCTTTCGATTCACCCCTTCGCCCCTCCTTCCACCTGCCTTTCCACGCTCTTTCTATTCACGCCTCGCGATCTACTCTACATGCCTCTATACTATATGGGCGCGAGCAGAGACTTTACGAGACTCTGCCAACAAACTATATCCTTTGCGACTCGTCGTCGCTTCGAATCATCGAGAGGTATTTATATTCGAATCCAATCGTGTACGTATATATAAATACAAACTCAAAACGCGTGTTCTTCATCTTCGCCTCTTCTCTCGTTCGACGGCCCCTTTGTCACGACGAATTTTTCCCAATCGATCCTCGACTCGAAAACGTTTTCTTCCTCGGCCGTCCCCTCTCGCGCGTCCAAGCTCATTAGATCGACCGGTAGCGTGAACGCGATAACAACGTCAGCCTGCATTCAGCGCGGCACGGACGTCACCGTCGTCGCTTGAAACATTCACAGTTGACAGATGTCACGCGCTGACCCGCGTCACACCTGTCACCTGTCAACCACCGATCCGGACGAATTACGCGCTACAACGAGCACGTGTTACGTCTCGAATAATGCGCGGAAAATTTCACCGAGCTATCATTATATCGGCTGATACGTGGGGCGCGTGCAACACCCGTTGACGGAAAAATGATGGACGAGTTACGAGATAGCGCTATCTCGGCATCGTGGCCGGGCCACGTTAAAGACAAGCGGCGCTCGTATTCGCGCGTTTCCAAACTTTCCAACCCAATCTCGATCTATCTCTTCGATCAATGGGATTGGAATCGTTGGAAAAAGAGATCGTCGATTATTAGCAAAGTTATTCTTTATGAGAGAATAATGCTTCGTTTCAACCAATTAAAAATGTTGGTGAAATTAATTTAAGGAAAATCGGATTGAAAAAGTACAAAGTAACAAAATTTGTTTTAAGTAACACGACGGGAATAGTTTTTCTCGTCGAAGTAGAATGATCAATCGATTTTAATGGAATTCCTCTTTAATTCTTAGCATCAATTTAGATTCTTTTTAATTCCAAATAAATCAGATTTTGAGCAAAAATTCGTTAAAAAGTCACTATATCACTAATGATTATATCTCCTTCAACTTCTTTGCTTTTACTCAGTGTCTAATTTCAAGGACATGTTTATTTACTAATCTACCTAGGTTTCGTCTAATTTCCTCTACTTAAAGCAACTGTGTTGGAACAACGAAACACGATGACGGACAGGAAAAGGTTGGGGAGTGAGGAGTGAGCCCCTCGCGCCGAGCCTCTCGTTCGTTGGCTCGGCTGGACAGAAGGGAGGGGGGAAGGGGGGGACAAGGTGACGGTGTTTCGCCGTTGGAAAAATAATTTCTCGACGGTGTTTGCGAGCACGCCCACTTCGGACTTTCTCTATTCTTCCCCCTTCCTTCGTTTTGCCCTCTTCAACCGGCCTTTTCTCCGGCCGCCTCGCGCTTTTCCCGACTTTATTTCACCGGCGAAAAATTATCGTCGTATTCGTCGTACGCTCCGCTTCCGAGACCGCGCTCGTGTGCGTGCGTACGTGTGCAAACGACGCAAGAACAATGGCACTGAATTGGCGTCTAACCGGTGAGCAATAGGTCCATCCCTTTCGTCCGAATAAAGGCGCTCCCGTTAATTAATGGAGCCTATAAATCACCACTCGGAATAATACCCAAGGAGACAACAGGAATAGTTTATAAAGCGGCTTGGGAGTGCCGATGCCTTTGCCTTTCCCTTTACCATTACCATTCACGGGCGCGCGGACATCTCAACGATTTTCACTTTTAACCGTGTAACAGTGTACCGAGCAGTTCCTCCACACATACCCTCACCCGTATTATATTCCTTAAGGCCTCGTAACTTATATCACGATACATTCAAATTTATTTCTTTCAGATGTAATCATATATCATTTACACGGATCATCCATCGATTCCTGTAAACATCCTTTCATATTATATCGCTAATAATACGAATTATATTGTATCGTGATAATCTGTAATGTACTGGCTAATTATAGAGGAATAATTCTTTCAAATCGATCCCTTTCTTCTGCGTAATTGCCGATTGAAAGTTTCCAATTTCAAACCTTCGCCATCCCTTTTTCCCACAGAATTCTTCTCGTGTTCAGGCGCGTGAAACGCGAGGCGATTACCGGGGCGAAAGGAATAACAGCGTATATAGGAGGAAGAAACGAGATTGCTCGTTTTTCCATTCGTTTCTCTCTTCTAATTCGTTCCCTCGGGCGAGGTTCGGGAGGACGACGTCGCGGCACGTGAAATTTATCTTAAACGTAAAACGAACCAAACACTCTCGGCTTGATATACGGTCGCGTAATGTCTATATTTTTATTATTTACGGGCTGCGAGATAAGTGAACAGACTCCCTCTTTCGCCGTTACACACCCCCACCCTCCCTGACGATTCGAAGCGGGGAGGTTGGTGCATGGAGAGGCGTGATAGAGTCTACAGCCGCAAGAAACGCGGACATTCGTTTCCACGTAGTACGACGTGTATAATGCCAACTTCTCAGCTTGAAACCACCCTTTCTCTTTCCGCTCTCCCCCACCTTCGATGTATCGCGCGACCTCCCTCCCCCTCCCCAACCCTCTGCGTACCTTTTCCGTACTGTCTCCGCAACCAACACCGCCAACGCTGCCATTGTATCGAGAAATATCACGCGCCTATAAATCATCTCCAACACCGCATATTATACCAGCGAACTATTCGCGAAAGGTAGGAGGGAGGGGGAGAGTGGCGGTGGCGGTGGTGGTGGTGGTGGTGGTGGTGATGCACCGTTCTGGGATACTGGCTACCAGCACCAGTACCAGTACCAGTACCAGTACCAGTTCGGAGGGGTGGTCGGGTGTCCGGTATCGGGTGTCGGCTGTCGGCCGATGGCCAGTCACCGATGGCCAGAACGGTTGTTGCACGAGTTTTCGATCGAAACTGACATTCGACATCCGATTATTTTATTTTTCCTTCGACGCCACTAACCGCCGTCGAAACGTAAAGAATCGTAGTACGTGCCCCGTTTAACCCTCTCCCCCCTTTTGGAAACTCTTGGGAAAAATTTGCGGAACACGGGACGATGGAACGAAGAAATCTTTGAAAACGTGGGGAGGAGGAGGGAGGGGAAGAGGAAGGGGGAAAGAGAAAGAATCGAATGACTTCCGATTAAATTCATTAGGAGAGGAGCGAGGGAGGGAGGGAGAGAAAGAGACAGGGAAGAGAAAAAAGAAAAAGGGAGGAAATATCGGGAAAAGCTTGGTCGTACATTCGAAGCGATAACGAGGCTAGAAAAATACAAAAGTGGGACATAACGGTTTGGCGGCAGCCGTAACACGTTCGCGGTTGGTAGCAATAGTGGTGGCGGCGTACGCTTTGGAAAAAGGGAACAGCGATGTGGTGGTGGTGGAGAAAGAGAGTAAAAAGGATGGGGGAGGCGAAAGGGGAAGGGTGGAGGGTGGCAGGAGCGAGCAACGAGCGGCGGACAACGGGCAATGAGCAGCGCGAGCAGTGGGCAGTGGGTAGCGGCGGGCCGGGCAGCGGACAGCTGGCTGGAGGCAGGAGGCAGGAAAGAGGAGGTGGTGACGGTAGTGGCGGCAGTAGCGGTAGAGGTAGCAGTGGTGGCGGCGGCAGCGGTGGTGGCGGTGGCGGTGGCGGCAGTGGCGGTAGCGGCGGCGGCGGCGGTGATACAGACGGAGGATGAGGAAGCGGTGAAAGAGCGGGGGAAGAGGTAAACGGCTGTCGACCCATCGCTCATACCACGTTTCTCGTACACACGCTGATCTAGTTGTATTTATGCCAGCAGTGAATCACGTCGAAGGTTTGATTTGTCGATGGCTTTTATGGACGGGAATTAACGCGTGCAGCGCTTCGCATTTTGTTACGGCAAATGCCGTTCCCTCCACCCCCCTTCCCTCCCCCTCTTCCTCTTCCCTCCTCCGGCAACCCCACCTCCTCCCACGATCCCACCAGCCACCCGTTTATACCCCTCTCTTTTAGTCGGTTCAACATTTCCAAATAACCGGTACTCGTTCCATGATTTGTACTTCCACTTTACCAATTTTTTTTTAATGCGAAAACAACAGCGGCTCGTCATCCTTCCGCGATTCGACTCCTAAATACAGATAAAAGGGGGAACGAGTCGATATTTCGGATCGATCTGCAAAACGATAAAATTAAACGTCGTATCTCTCTCTCTCTCTCTCTTTCTCTTTCTCTCTTTCTCTCGTGGAGGTACACAGGCTTTCTCGATTTTTCTTCGCCACATACACTTTCCAGTACTTTCCCTCTTCTCCGCGTTAAATCGGCACGCGGTTCGTTCGTGCTTTTAACATCGGCATTCTTTTAAACGCCTTTTTAATCCCCTTCCACGGGTGCGAAAAAAGAAAAAAGAAAAAAAGAAAAAAAAAAGAAAGGAGGGAGCGTTATTCTGACACGCATGATTCGAGTCGTTAATCGCTCCACGTTGATAATTCAAGCAAGCGGGTAAGGAAGGTACGGGGGCGCGCGCGCCTAGCATCATCGACAACGTGAACCGTAATTGTTTAGGAAAGATGGCACTTTGCTCGGCATTTTGTCGCCTTGGACCCCTAATGGCCGGTGGTTGATAACAAGGTTTACAAACTAGACAGCGCTGCCCACTGAGAGACGTTGACAGCGGCTTTCAACCTTCCCGTAGCCGGCTCGATTCGTGGTCAGTTGAAGCGCGTTACTGGTACTCGACATCTCGAACCCGTATCGCCGCGTGTTCCTCTTACACGTGTCGCTTTACCAACCCCTTTACGAGGCAAAGTATAACTCGCCAAAGTTATACCACCACTGACCGAATAGATATACGGAATGTATGTACGCGCGAGGAGAGGAAACGATACTCGCATGGTAGAGAAGAGCACGTGCGCACGTTGCAACCCGTGCACTGTAAGCGCGGTCAGGCGCGTTACGCGACGCAAGAAGAAGGCTTTTCCGCTAATCCTTGGTGCGGCACTAAACGAGCTGGTGGATTTGTTGGAAAGAGCTTATACTTGCTGAGACAGAGAGAACGCCCCTCCCTTTCTCCTCTCCTCCCTCCCCACCCCTCCCCGTCCCCCTTCGCCTCGGTTAGAACGGGAGAAAGAGGAAATAGCGGAAGGTAGGGAAAAGGTGCAGCAACGTGGCTTCTGCTCGTGAAACTACAAAGCTCCTATCCACACGCGGGCTAACAACAATGGGATGATCCTGCCGGATTACGCGATCCGACACGAAGGAAAGGCCGGCTGCTTCGTTTTGTTACCGGTATTCAAGCGCGACTACGCTTGCGATACAGCTTAACGATTCCACCAGTACAGCGACACTGTTCCGATACTCGCTTCTTCTTTCGCGGTATACGATATTTCGTATTTCAAAAATATCTTTAAATATCTTCGTCTTTTTACACATTGTACTTTGTATTTCGTTTTTTTTTCAATAAACAAAGGATAAGAAATAATTAAGTGTACCTTTTTTTTTTTCGAAAGCGATACGACAGAGGTGTGTATTGAGCGATTTAATGCTTGACGATATACCAACGATACATACAGAAAAGGGTAGATAAGCAGTCAACCAACCAACCAGCCAGTCAGCCAGTCAACCAGGTAGATAGAGGTACGGACGAAGAAGAAGATAGGTAACAAGCGCGCGTGAGAAACATGGAGGAGAGAGAGAGAGAGAGAGAGAGAGAGAGAGAGAGAGAGATAGCGACTCGGGTGGTGACGTTGACTAATGATGGTGGTGAGAGAACACACTCTACTCTAACCCGACCTGTTGCACCCCCAATAAACCCCGTCAAACGACGCACCGCTAAATAGAATCGTACCGTGTCTCTCGATCTTACAGACTGCTTCGTGCCAACGAGCGGGAACACGATTTCTCGTTACGATTAAATTCCTTTAATAATACTGATATTTTAAGCGGTGGGACAACAGAGATCGTTATAATATTTTCTCATATTATTATTCATCACAATTTTTTCTCGTCTTTTTTATCGACTCTGCGTTGGAAAATGAAGTAGGCTCTATCGGTAAAAAATCGTATCACGTGACTCGATACAATTATACGATGAAAAAACAATTCAAAGTTTGTCCACGAGATGGACATAGTCGTCGTTGAGCAAATACGACTGGCAAAAGAGTGTCAATGGCAGTGATGGCGGTAACGGTTTGTTGATCGGAACACCGTTGGAGACGATATTGGAAAGACGCGTCCGATGAAAGACCGAATCGACGATCTTCCGTTCTCGCAAGACTGGCCTGACCGCACCATGTCGAGCACTCTTCAACGCGGATTCAATCCCGGTGAGCCACGAAATAATCATCTCCCGCCGATTCATCCCTTCGCCACCAGAAGCCTCTTATTGCTGGAATCGTCCGCAGTCTGGCCAGGAATAAACGTCTGTCGTTCTCCCTTTCTTGCTTCTCTCTTTCTCTCTCTTTTTCTCGTGCCAATATTTTCCGTTCTACCGATCTTTCTCTTTTCTCACATCCAACATCGTTTAAACAATACGGTCTCCTTATTGTTTTTATCAACGGAGAATGAACAGAAAAACGGACGCGATCTCGTATTTTTCTAAATCGAGTAGAAAGTTATCGTTTCAAATTTTTTTTCAATTAATCAATTTTTTCATTTTTTATCATATTACTAACTAGTGCGAATTGTTAGAACATTTACAAAAAAATATCAGTTGTTATCTTGATAATTTTTTAATATATTGTTAAAGTTATCATCCTAAATAGTGTTGTGAAAATTTTAATTGTCGATCGTTGTTAAAAAGTTATTAATAAAAATATTTCTTTGAAACAGTTTATGTTAAGTCAGGTTAAGTCAGCTTAATTTTATTCAAGTTTATTGATGGTTCAATGATAGTCTAAACTCATCAAATCAGCTAACAGTTAAATGAATTTTTACTTAATTTTGATTGAGATGAAATTAAACTCAGAATCAACACAAATTACTTGATATCAATCAAAAATTTATTTAATTATTGAACTCGCTTGATGCAAAAATTAGGTTAGGTTAATAACTTTTTGACGAATAACTATTGACCATCAAATAAAATCTTCAAAATGATACTCAGAATGATCTTGACATTTGATTTTTATTAAAAAATATAAATATCGAAATAGATAAACAAACTGATATCTTTTTATAAATATTTAACTCGCTATCTAGTAACACTATTGAAAATATTTCGATTCGATCAGCCTTTTCAGACAATTGACAAGTGTTGTTCTGAACCACATTATCTTGTTCTCGCGAAATTGAAAATTTCACCTAGTTATGGATATTTAAGTACGACGATACGCATTTCGAATTAAGCGATTGATCTCGTTACTTTTCGCTATTCACCGTACACAACAGATAAATATATTTTTTACTGACCACGCAACTTTTACACGCCTTCGTTGCTTTATAGCCGTATTGTTCTGAAAATCAAGAAATATGTCACCGACAGCGAGGGTAAAATGCTCGGGAACCAAGCGTCGTCGTAGCAGTGTCACGGCCAGGAAAACGTTACTCTCCTTGCTCTTTTCGTCTCTCCTCCCTCGTTTCTCAAGCCTAGATGCACCGCGTCTTTCGTCTACTTAGATTCCCTCCCGCCCTCTCCTTCCCCCCTCCCCTCCCCTATCTTTGTTTTCTTCTCATATCATTCGTTGCTTTTGTATTATATTTCCGTATGCTTCAATCCTTTTAAGATAAATTTCGAATTAACGAAATCTAGACTTCATATAATGAATTATCCAGCATGCTTATACTTATTTTCCATTTTCTCTTTATGTCGAACACAAAGATACGAATGTAGAAATATGAAACATCAAAGTTTTAACTTATACATATTATTAATAGTTTTGGTAATAATTATACTTCGAATAGTATGATTAAAACTTACTTTGCTGTAGTAATTGTTGAAAATTTCAAATATTTTTGTTTTTTATGATAATAAGAAAAAGTAAAATTGGTGTATAAGAAATATATAAAATATAATTTAATTAATAGCAATATAATTCAAATTCTCCGAAGATTTTAAAAACAAATTATATCAATTATAAGCCCATGAAAATTAAATACAATTTATACACGTGCCGTTATTGCATAACGAAATAATTTTATCTATTATGTTTATACAATTAAACTTTTTTATTGACAACTTAATATTTTCATAATTTATTTATACTTTTTTCAAAAAATACACATTGTCTCCTATAAATATCCAAATTTTACAAATTGTATTTATTCACCTTTGCCTTTATTTAGACAAAATAAAACGATGAAAAGTTCTTAAATAAATCCTATAATATTCACATTTCATACATTTTCATTTATTTTTTTTATTTATTTATTGAGATATACTCCCTGTACAAAAGATAAAAACGATATTTCTATATTCGTATCCCATTATCAATCGTTCGTTATTTCATTCTTCGAATGATCACTTCGATCAATCGTCATTTTCGAAGCCAGCGTTACATTTTCAAGCCACTTTCGAGTTCGGATTATTGGCGAGGAAAAACGGCGTGGAAAGAAGCCGAGAATCAAAAGTTGATTTCGCAGATGCCGGTCTTGGGTGAAACGTCCAACGGACGCTCAACTTATTGGTAATCCGTGCAAGGGGGTACACATTCGATTTTATTTCACGGTTTCCTTTATGCGAGAGACGTAGAATTTCTATTAGCTTTGTACCCCGGTTAGATTGAATAGCCGCAGGCTGCCAGGGCATACGTTCATGACTGTTTCATTTACAAATGTATTTCCCTCTCAGACGGAACTTTCAATTTAGTCGGATGCTTCCTACGATTGTACGAAACGCGTAACCGGGGCTGTTCCATATACACGATACGCCTGCTTAGAACTTTCCTTTCGGGGAACAAATCGAAACGGCGACGGACGGAGAGTTGCTTTTTACGCTCGCCTCTGTGAAATCACCGCGTTCGTCGAAGAAAGACGTTTTTAACGTATCGATTATCCGTACATTTAAAAGCGAACGCGACGTCGTTGATTTCGAATCGTAGAAACATTGTTTTCCATTTTCTATGTGAGAAAAGAAGAATTTTAAAAAAAGAAGGATCCAAGATTTTAAGAACTAATAGCATATATAAAATTTTTTATATAATAATAGTGATAATAAAGGCATGATCGATCAAAAGATTTTTCGCATAGAAAAGTATTTGTCTTTTTTTCGTAATTGTTATAATATATTTCAAGAAGAATGAAATTAATTGTTTCTCGAATCGTGTTAAAGAAAAGACAAATATTTTTCGAAAAATATATTTTAGAGTGTATCTTAATCATCATTATTTTATACTCGTGTTATTTTAGTCTTCTTGTTTATTGTGATAATTTGAATTAATATAATGTAATAATAAAATATAATGTTCGAATAACTAGTTCTGTATATTAGAACGATCGGATAATAGGTTTTCGAATTACTAGAGATTCCACTGTATTCATCAAGAAGAGTAAAAAATATTCCATCAATTCTTTTGACAATCACTCGATATCGTGAATGATAAAAGTATATATTGTAGCATGTTGAATATAACAAAAGAATCGATTTAGAAGTAAGTTAATTCAAGAAAATTATTATTGAAATTAACAAAGAGAAAGTAAAAAGTATTAAAAATTATATATAAAATATATATTTGCATTAATATATTGTTAAATGAAACTTATATATATCTATAAATTCTATATTTCTTATTAATAATATTTCACAATCTTGAACTAATATAATGTACTTCTGAATCATTCTCTCAGTTCACATATTGCGAAAAAAATCATTTTTCACGATGTCAAAGAATTTAAAGAATAAAATTCGATTTCGATAATTTTTTAATATATAGTCAAAATCATCATACTGAATACTTTTGTTTATTAACTTAACATAATCGAAATTCAATATAAATCAATAAAATATAATTCAATAAAAAATTAAACAAAAATTCTAAGATTAACTCAATTCATAAAATTTAAAAATAAAAAAAAAGTTACTTAACCTATTCAATGGTTTCTATTGAATTTAGACTTTCTTAAAACTAACTTAACCTAATCTAACCTAAACTGTTTCGAAAAAAAATATATTTTCGTTGCTAAATAACTTTTTAATAAAAAGCAACTTAAAATTAACCTAAAATCTTCACTGCTACTATTAAAAAAATCATCGAGATCAGAAAGATAATATTTTTTTGCAACATCCTGTATACACAACTATCCCCGTAAAGAAATTGGAATCGAAATTGGACCGAGAACACCGATTTCATCATCGATACACGTTACATATAATACGTTAATCGTGTATAAAAACGGAACCTTAATCGGATATCGACGGTATATGGATAGGATTCGCGCCTTTCGTTACCCTCTCCCTTCCCTATTCCTTCCTCGCTTTCGTCTCGTAATACGAACGAGCAAGAGACACCTTATCCGTATCTCCCTTCCCTACCCCACTCCCCCTCCTCGTGCGTCCGCCTTCCTCTTCCCCCCTCCCCCTGTCTCCGTGCACGTGTAAACGTGTATACACAGAGACCCAGTCGAGCACAGTTGTGCAGCACGCCGCCGTCCCTATGTGCGTAAACACATACACACACGCGCGCGCACACACACACACGTACACGCGTATCAAGTCAATAATTAACACCAGTTACAACTTGTGGGAATAGTAACGGCGTTTATGCTCCCGGGGACGTCGTATTTCAGGAAAATGTGCTCGTACGCCGTCGCGCCGCTCCTCCTAGCTCCTCTCTAGCAGGAGAGCACACCGCGCGAGGATTTGTCGTCGGCGGGAAGCGAGTTCGAAACGTCGGAGGTCGGGGAGGGGGGGACGAGAGGAAGATGGGAGACGAGGAACCGGGGAGGGGGGAGATGGGTGAGGAGCGCGATAGAACAAGAGGGATACCACCATGGGAGGAGGAGGAGGAGGAGGAGGAGGAGGAAGGGGGGAAAGGTTGCGCGAAACCGTTTCTCTACTACGACCAGCACCGTTGGCGATGGTTGTGGTAGTAGTACGAGCTCCGCTGGTAGCAGATGAACAGATACGGGTTATGGGAGGTAGAAATATAGATTTAGGCTAGAGGCGACCACCAACTCTCCCCTCCTCCTTCCCTCTACGTACCGTCCTCCGCCGTTTCGGGGTGCACAGGGAAAGCTAATACAGATTGCCAGGCCACCGGTGAATGAAGCCAACCCTTGAAGCGTCTTTAACCGTGTACGTGTACGTGTTACGTGTTACGTGTAGCAGCGCGCTTACGCGATAGAGAGAGGATCCGCGGTTTCATCCGCCTAAGTCCTTGGGTTTACAGCGATTATGGATTCGCGTGCGATCTTACACCGACACTGTCGGCATCGTTGGCACGACCGCCCCCTCCTCCTCCTCCTCCTCCTCAGTCCTTCCCCCAGCTACGTTTGTACGTTTGGCTTGAGTTTCCGGGGTTTGCCGCCGTCGTTTTCCAACCTAGGGGGAACGCGGGGGAGGTAAGACGGGCGGCTAGAGCTGATTTACTGCCGGCTTATGGGGTGTGAGACAACGCCGCGACGTTGGATGAACGAGTTAATGGGGCGATCGAGTCAAGAGCCACGAGTATTATTCCCAATCAACTCTCTTTTTTTTGTTTGGCGTTTGTGCGATATTTCTTCTATAATTTGATATATATATATATATATATATATATAGACAGAGACAGAATTTATTTTCTATTTGCCTATTTTTCATTCGAGGATAAACGTTAGTTAGTTCTTGTTGCTGGAGACCGTAAGAGAGAGGGAGAGAGGAGGGGATGAGGGAGCGATTTGAGGTAAATCGGAGTCACGCTCGTTAGGAGGAAGGAAGATATAGGGGCTAGTTAAAATAAATCTTAGAAGGGAGTAATTATACGTGTATTAGCTAGCCCCGTTGTGCAAGTGATGGACGACGCAGCGGCAGATGTACCGAAACGGCTTTTCATTCCTCGATTTCCTTTATTGCCACTGGACGGATACGTTGCGAGCAGCGTTGTACACTCTTCTCTGCGGGAACTGGTTTATCGTAGAAGCTACAGAATATACGTAATATCGTACGTACGTATATATCCTTTCTTTCCTGCTTTCTTTTTTTCAAAAGGACGCGAATCGACTTCTGTTCAAATGGAACGAATGATGGGATAGTGGCGAATCGCCTCGAGATTCAGCAAAGATCAATCGCATCGTGCATGATATCGCAAGTTATCGGATACAGGTTGCATCGAAACCGGGTTCGACGAATTGTGCTCGTCGAATGGCTTTACGAGCTCATCGACAATTACTAGTGTTTTGCCCGGGAGTCCAATTAGTTGCTGATCAAAGTAACATTTAACCACGGCTCTTTACTTCCGTTCTCATTAAGCTCATCAGTGCATCGGATGGGCACGTGTTCATGGCGCGATATTAATTTACCTTTGAAAGCAATCGAACAGTTGCGATTCACAAATTCGAGCGCGGACTCGCTCCAAAATTTCCAATAAAATAACCAACTTTAGCCGCCCCTACCTTCGCTGTCGCTGCCTCCGCTGGCACTGCCACACGCTCCTCTCCCCAACCCGCTCCTCCCTGCACGCACATACGCGCGCAGTTATATCAGCTTTCCTTCTCTCTGTTTCTCTCTTTCTCCCTTCCCCCCACTCTTCTCCATCCCTGTTACACGTGGAGTATCGGAGACAAGCCACCGCCGCCGCGGCGTCCGCTCGCATCATCCTATCCGCTCCTCTGTTCCAGGAGAATCGGTGAACTCATTATTACGATAAACTCGTATACATATTTATCGCAGATGCATTATTACTCTTTCGCCGATGGCCCGGCGTGGTCATCGATTGTGAATTTCATTTCGCGACTTAATGTACCGAATAGTAATGCCGCGTCGAGGTACTTTTCATTAACGCGCACGCTGTTTACGGCATTAAGCCCAATTAAAAGCGGACCGGATACAAACGTTAAAGCCAAACTGTTATCTCGCTGCGCCTACTCCCACCACCACTACAACCCAATCCCCCACCACCGCCACCATCGCCTGGTTAAACGATGCGCGGCAAACGGTCGCTTGTCTAACGTACGGAGGGGAGAGATCGGGAAAAAAAACAGGGGTGGGGGGAAGGAGAAACGTCTTTCCACTCGTCTCTCCATTTCCGCCAACTTTCCGCCGGGCCGAATAATAGTCCGGCTTCGGTTTCATTTGGTTAGCGCCAGCTGTACCGGCCGTGTTCCAACTAATATCGATAAATTCACAGGTGTACCGCACAAGTGCGCGCGTCCACCGCGTACAGCGCGCATCAATTTCGAGGAGCTTAACGCGCGTGCGAAAACATACGCGACTCGAGCCAAGATCGAAATTTTCCCACGGATTCTCGTCGATCCGTCCATTTATTTCGGGAATGGCAAAGGAGAATTCGCTTGTTCCATACGTAAATATCAAAGTCAAAGATTAATACTCTGCTTACCGCTGATTCGCGATTATTTGAGATTGTTAATAGAGATTCATATAGTAATAAGATTCTCGTAAACTATACAAGAACCAATAGTTTGGGCAAAATTTTAGAATTTGGAAGAATATTGCTTCAATAATAATTATCAATTCAATCTATTGATCATTAACACCAAGATTACATATAAGATCGATCAGAATCAACGCGGATAAATAAGATTAAACCCGATGAACGTTTCGAAAATCAAAATTCTACGAAATTTATCTCGCGTGACGGGCGAGATAAACAGTGTAACAATTATCGTGCAGTTGATGATAAATACCATCGACGAATTTCGAACTGCGTTCACGAAAAGATAAACGCGCCTACTTTCCCCCCTCCCCTTCGTGTGTGTTTTTCCAACGCGTGTGGCGCGCCCTTCGCCCGGCTACTATAAGTAGACACGGTTTATACGCGTATTCGAGACCGTTTACGTCACCGATGTATGTACGGCCCATACCATACCGCGGAGCAAGCATTGGTGGGACACGTGCGTGGAACGACACCGCGCGTAGAGAGCGGCTCGCGAGCAACCGCAAAGCGCTAATGCTGGTCGGACAAACGGTCGCCGCGGAGCGGTGGGGTTTAGACACCGGCGGTATAGATAGGGTGAACGAGTGGCGAGGAATCGCAAGGACGGACATAAAGAGAGACGAGTTTGAAAGGAGAGAGAGGGGGGGGGAGGGGAGCAGGGAGAAGGAGGGGTGTGTGGAGGACGGAGAGCGAGATATATTCCGGTGTACAGTGGTGGAAGGTGAGGCAGGAGAGAGAGAGATGGGGAGATAGAGAGAAGCGAACGAAGCTCAGGAGTGAGGGAGGACGTTATTGTTATCTTAGATTTATAGTCATAACGGATGGTACTACCTCGCTAGCCAGCAACCCCGAGCGGTCTTATAATCACCCTCCACCCCCTACTTCCATCTCCTCTCCCCTGCCCCCGCTCGCCTTCTCTATCCTCCGCACCCTCGACTATCCAACCCCTACCCCCACGCTCCTTCCCAGAGAGCCGAGCTTGCCCTCGCGTAGCTCCACCAGCCGCAGTTTAAGTGATTTGCGACGCGGTAGAGCCGCCATGCAGATCCTTTTGCCTGTAGCTTCCCCCTCGCAACCCCTCCCCGCCCCCTAAACCACCACCACCGACTCCACCACCTAGTCGGCTTCGCCTACTCCGCACCCGATGCCGCCGCGCCCGCGGCCGAAACGAGCGACGCCCGCGAGGGATTAAGTCTACGGCTAAGAGGGACCTTAGAGGGAAGATGGAGTGCGCGACGCAACGTTGCGGGAGGAAGTTATCGAAATATCGGTAACGGAAAAACGGACGCCTCTCCTCGTGAAATTTCGACGTCGATCGCTTTTAAACTCGCTTCCTTCTCGGTTACATTGCCGTAATATGCGCGTGATATTTTATTCCATCAAATAATATCTCTTCAATTCTTCAACATTTTATCTAATATCTAATCTAATATTTCATGCAGGATGAATGATCGTGCGGTAATGTAAGAGGAGGAGAGATTCTTTGACGCAAGGGCGATCGATCGATGAGGAGAGATAAGAGTAATGAAAAAGCGTGTTTAAGAGTAACGTCGAAACGGGTGGATAAGAGGACGGGAGGAATGGGAAGGATAGGTGTGAAAATTCGGAAGGGAGTGTGTTGTGACGAGCACGTTCGGTTCGCGAATGGAACCAATCGAGAAAACTCGGCGTCAGCGGATTTCAGCCGCGCTCGTTACCCCCGTTTTCTCGCAAGTTCGTGACGGGTCCGATCACGAGCCAAGTCGACTCCAACCGAATTACCCTAATAAAATCTTTCTAATCGTTCCCCGAATATTATCCCGTTTGTCACGAATCTTATCTTCGCTATGCTATGAGTAAAATTAACTCTTTTGTTGTTAAAGATATCTCGATCTCATGGTATGCATAATAGATATAATATTATGGACTGTATCTGGCTTATATGAATAAAGATAAAGTGAAAGAAGAAAAAGATAAAGCTTGCTCGTTTATTATTAATAAGGAATTATTGAAGAAAAAATTTACTTTAAAACTTAATATAAATAAAGAGTGTTGTGCGAAGAAACGAAGGAATTTTGAATACGTGTAGAGTGCGACAATATATATATATATATATATATATATATATATAGAATGTCATAACAACCATTCGTTTAATATGTATGGTCACCAATATTCTCTCTCTTTTTTTTTCCCCCTATACGTTTACTCAATTGCTATAAACCCATTATATAAAAAACTTTACTCGAAAATTAATTCAAACGATAAAAATAAATAATAAGTTTTATCATAATTTTTTTAATTTATCACCTATATATATATATATATATGTATAATGTATATTATATATATTATATATATATATGTATAATGTAAATTAATTTCCTTATCTTTATCCCGAAATTATTACGAAACGCTTGAGTGCACGTGTAATTGCACGGCACAATTTTAAACAAAAATATCTAGTTTCCGAATATCTCGTTCAAAAAAGGATTAATGAGAAATTCGTGGCACGATCGAAAAAACGAGTTGCATCCCTTCATCATCGGGGAGCAAATGTTACGAGAGTTGGGAAGAATCAGCGGGAAATATAGTTACTTCCAACGTCTTCTCTACCGAGTTAGTTCCTCCCTTAGGAAAAAAGCAAGAGAGTAAACCGCGAAAGTGCGCCCCTATATATATATAGACGACGGTACGGGCGACGATGACGACGACGACGACGACGACGACGACGACGACGATGAAGGGAAGGCGCGCGCGCGCGCACGCGTGAAAGAAAATAACGTGGGTCTGGGTCGTCGGTTGGACGACCGAGACGCGACGACCCGGTTTAGGACGATAAGGGATCCCGTAGAGCTTGATGGAATTCCATAGATCCACGTCGGCGTCGAGACAGAGTCGGCTAAGCAGCCATTTAAATGCAACCGATGTGTCTCGGGGAGCTATTACATCTGATGGACGGTTATTGACGCGCACTGGCTTATACCGAGCAGCACACAGGCAGCACAGGCAGCCACCCCCACAGTCCCACAACCCTGCAAACCCCACATCCATGCCACGCTCTCCCTCACCACCGTCTCTCTCTGTCTCTCAACCACTCGCTCCATTCCTACGTAAACTCTCCACTATACATCGATTCGTTAGCTTTGTGTCGGTTGGTACGACGCAACGCCTCTGTGTGTATATATACTCTGCCTCTCCGTTAGCCTCTGTATTTATTCCCGCACGTACGAACGTGGATGCGAGCGTGACGAAACCACGAAAAGCGCATAGCGTGGAAAAAGGAGGGGCAAAGGAAGGAGAGAGAGAAAGGAACGAAGAAGAAGAAAAAGAAAGAAGAAAGATAAAAGATCGAGAGCGAGGAGAGGTAAAGGGAGGGGGGAAAAGCCAACCGACGGGGACTGAATTCAGGCTGTTCGGTACGAGTCAGATGGGAGACGAGTCTCCGTCAAAGTGGACGTGTCGCGATACGTTTAACCGAAATTGTCCCGACCCTTCTCTCGATTAACCAACCGCTACTGGATGTTTGGAATTGTGGAATTGGTATGCAGCCTCGAAAGAATGTAAATTCGCAATGAATCTTATTGGATATTGGAACGATCGAAGCTGTAAATGTAACGAATTAAACGTGGAAAGTGAACGATAGTAAGAAATATGTAAATATGCTAGTGGTTGCGCGAACAGCAGAAACTGCGGAAAATAAGAAAACAAATTCTCTTTATTGGAGAATTTTCTTTATTAGATTTGCATAGAAGAGTATTATTCTTTGATAGTCTTGTTAATAGTTCGAATGGATGTATTTTATTGCAATTGCGTCATTCGATTCATCATTGGTATTTTTTCAACCATCGAGGAAACTTATTCTTATTTGCATTTCTAAATTTAACATTTCTTCAACAAACTTCGAATATTATCTCGAATATTCGCAATTTCGGAATTAAATTAACCAAGTTATCGTTATATATGATTAAATGAATATAATTTGAATCCGATTTGTTTTTAATCTTCGAATATCTTATCTTTCTATCCATCGCTTAACTTAACCTAACCTAACCTAAATTCGAAAATCCATTTAAAATCATTGGATTATTCTTTTCACTTTACTTATTACTAAATCTATTATCTTGCAACAAAATGAAATGAAACAAGAACGTAAAAATATTTTAAACAAAATTAAGATTCAATTTGTCGCCTACAATAGCGATTTTCATTTAATTTCTCGCAACAACGGTAACGAGTGAAAGACGATAATGATTATCCTATGGTTAGTATCCGTTTGTATCTCGATGTAACGAGATACACAAGTGCGTCTTTTTTCCTTTCTCTAACGAGAAATCGATAAGTAGGTATAACGACAAAACAAACATAGACTCGTGTCATAATTGATCGAGGAGATCAGTATGCATTCGCATACCGTTTTCATGGGAGAAACGTTAAAATGAAAATGGCATAATTGAAAATATCTTTAATTAATCTGTTATAGAATATCTTGTATAAAGTTTTAGAAGAAACCAAAGAAATGAACGTTCTCTTAATTATTGAAAATATCGTAACATTAATTGAACTTCAAATATCATCATCACTGCCAACAATAATGATATCCGACTGAATCAAAAACTTTATTTCATTTTGATAGGAACGAAAAGACATTGTAAGATCTTTTCTGACAGAATCAAACTTGGCGGAAGACACGAGACAACATGTTTTTACGATATCTGTTCCTGATAAATCTTGAGACTGTATCTCAATGATTCCTTTAAAAAATATCATATCAAATATAATCAAAAATATAATATTTTAATTATTTTTTAATTATTTTGCAAATAATAATATATATACAAAAAATATTGATTTTTGTTCGATAAATTGGACTTTCAATTTTTTACTATTTTTCTTTTTTTTATATCTTTTATTAAATTAATAATAAATATTTGTAGTTTTAACATTGCTTGC
>NW_025223656.1:303117-310410 GCF_014066325.1 Apis laboriosa
GCAAAACGTTTCGCAACGACTTTGAGACACCGTGGGCAAAAGAGATTGCTAACAGACCCGTCAAATATCCTATCGTTTTCGAAAAAGCGAGAGAGCGAGAGGGGGCGTGAAAGAGAGGAGAGGAAAAAAAATTCATCGGCAATTTTCGATCCCGATTCTGATTACAGGTCGGGGATCCGTTGCGTCGCGTCGCAACGGGGACGAGCGAGAGATAAGGGAAGAGGTGCACGTGTTCGTCACGTACGATTTTTACGATCCTTCTCGTTCCACGTTCTCCTCTCGTCTCGCGTTTCATTTTCTCTTTCTCTCTCTTTCTCTCTTTCTTTCTTCGTACGCGACGCAACATGAAAAGTAGCGAGCGCATTATGAGAGTTGGTTCGAAAACGTGTCGGTTTACAAGCTCGTGTAAACTCTATTCCCGATCGTTGAATACGAATATTTCTAAAAAGAGTTAGAGTTGTAGAAGTAGAAAATGATACACGCGACTCGATTGGCTTATATTTATTAGCAGAGCCTTTTCACATTTTTCTGGTTTTCATACACGATTGAAAATGAGTATTATTATATAATATATCAATTTGTTATTTTTTTTTAATGCAGCGAACATTATATAATATATAATTGTCATATAATATAATATATGACAAATATAATATATTTGTCATATAATATAATATATAATATAAATCATATAATATATCGATTTGTTATTTTTTTTTAATGCAGCGAACATTAGGATACATCGAATCAAGAAGAATAAAATTTATTCAATTTAATGTAATAATGTTTCTCTTTGAAGAATTGATTGTATAAATACATTACAAATTACATAATAGTATCTTCGGAATTGATAAACTTGGAATAATTTCCAGTTAATTATATATCGATGATCATTCATTTTCAATCCTCATAATAGAAAAAATATCTTGACAAAAAATATTTCTCAACTATTTCAAAATCCATTCAATTAAAAATATATTAATAGAATATACTAAAATAAATAATTCTAATAAATTATAACGTACTAATTCAATTTCAACCTAACCTAAAAATATTATTCGATAAAATTGTTGAACAAAGCGAATTTTTGTGTATCGTCCTTGGCAAAAAAAAAAAAAAAAGATAAGCAAACGTAAAATTAATTTATATTTTCCCTCGAAAAAGAAGAATACAAATGGAACAAATCCCAAAATGTTTCTTTTTCAATCGAGTCACACTCGAGTCGTAATTTTTCGACTGAAACGATACGATAATACGAAAATGTGCGTATTCGAGATGCGCCGTCATATCAAGTGGATCGCCAACATCGAAACACCATGAAACCCCGTCGAGAAAGTGGGTTAAAAAGCAAGTGGGAAACGCGCAGTTTGCGGGACCGGGTATCGTAACTCAGTTTCGTTAACTCGGTGGAACATGGAAGGAGGGAGGGAGGGAGGGGGAGGGGGATGGTGAGGAAGCGCGCTAGGGTTATGGTATTCGAGATAGCGAGGCGAGGCGTGGGTGGAACGGGGAAAGCAATCAGAACTTGGGCCATTGCTGGATATTACGGAGACGTGAGAGATGTCTCCTCAATCATATTAATTGCCGAGATAACCGGTGTGCTTCGATGGCGCCCACCACCGCCGCTCTCTTGGTCCACCTTACCACGATGCCGCCACCGAAAATTTTCCCTTACTCTCGATCGCCCCCATCTTCCGGCTAATTCTTTCCCCCGATTAACAACCGGTCACGACGCTTGTGCTTGTGTCGAGACGAAACGGATTGTAAATTAGTCAGTTAGTTAGGTAGTTTGTCTCGCGCTGAACACGATCTATGCATGTAATTGCGTGCTATTCGTTGCGTGTATATAGGATATATAGGGAGGGAAATAGTTTCGCTTCAAACTTTGATACAGTATTCTATTTTATCTAAGATATCTAAGATTTATCTAAGAAGATTTTAATCGGTGGATTGGCAGAAGAGAACCTATGACTTGATTTTTTAAATTTTTATTTATGGAAAAATATTTTGCAAATGTGGTTTATTAATAACAACGTTATGGAAGCAGTTAAAAATTATCAAGTAAACATTCCTATAAAACTGTTATAATCAAAAAATATTTGATCATATCATACTTTTTCCTCTCTCAGAAACAATAGAATAAATTTGAAGAATCCTTTCCTTCACTTGTGCATAGCAATTTGAATAAATTTTAAACATTCTCACAAAACTTCATTATAATAAAAATATCTCGGAAAGAAACAATTTTCCAACCTATATATTTGCAACTTTTTTTTTTCTTGGAAATATAATAACCAATAGTTTGGCCATTTTATTTCCTTGACATTCCGCGTACAGCAATTTCCTTGGATAAAAAAAGAAATCGAAAAATACCTATGTTCACAAGAACATACTCTTTCTTCCGTTCTTAAAAAACAGTAGAAGAATACGAAGAGCAAAGTTTGACCATCTATTTCTTTGACACCACTTATACCAGTAGCCACTTATTTATCTCCTCTCTCTCTCTCTCTCTCTCTTTTTTTCCCTCTTGTATCCACTCTTCCTTCTAGAAAACAAAGAAAAAAAAAAAAAAACCAGTAAATTTCCGTTAGCAAAACTATGCACGTCGTCGCGATCGTAATAACCACGATCGCGTAACCTCGTGTCACAGGCGTTTCTCAAAAGAATCGCTCGTTGCGCGAAAAGAATCCCTGACGTATGCAACAGGTATCGCTCCCTTTCGTTCTCGCAAACCGATAACAACTGCTGAATCTTCATGCCGCTTCTCTGAGTACCATCGTCGAGAAAGATTCGCGATTTTTCAGATTCGCTGTCGTTATAGTCTTTTGTATCATAGTTGCCACCTCTCTCAGAAAAAAAATCACTGGCCGCCTTCCTCTCCTCTCCTCTCCTCTTCTCTTCGTTACAAACACATCGTCTCGATTTACACCTTCATTTACACGTTCGTATCTGGAAAGAAGGAGGAATGAAGGCAGATACGAATGAAATCGTAGAATCTTTTAGAAATTGTATTATTGTGCGATTTTTTCATTCTCTCGCGATATTAATATAAGCTTTGTATCTTCAATCGCTCGACTAATATTTTTGCAATAAGAGAAACGATTTTTTTTTTTATTTTTATAAAGATAAATCTAATTAAGCAATCTTTTATTCGCACGATTAAGTTCCAAATCGATAACATTCGATAAAAAAAAATTAAATTTAAGAATTTCTTTTTTTGGTTTGCTATATGTGGAAAAAATAATGAGAATTTAGCGCGCAAAATTTGCGAAAAATATAATATCCCAATCGGATGAATTGGAAATAATTATTCGCATTATTCCGAAGAATGATTCGTTTTTCATTATGCGATCATGGAAATGGCATAACAAAAATTATTACAATATCGTCCGAATATTCACTTGTCATATTCACTAAAAAAGCCTTCCTCTATCCGATTTTTATTTATCCCGAATATTATCGAAAATTTTTTTACTTTCCTCGATTAAATTTTTATTAAAAATTTTCAATTTTTCTCAATGAGAAATTAAAATATTTCGATGAAACAAATACGCGTATATTCGTACCGTTGAAAAGAGGAAAAATTTGATACAACGAAGAAATAATTAATTTATCTAAATATCAATCATTAATTATCATTTTCCTCTCTTTTTTTAATAAAACTCGCACAGTTAATATAAATATAAAAATATATAAAATATATAAAAATAAAATGCACAATTAATATCGGCGTTCGTGTTATAAATTTCTGTGAACCACGACATTGTACATTCCGGTTCATTGCAAATCAGGTAAGTATCATACCCGCTGGTTCTTATCCGCCTGGTATACGTAAATGTTGGTGCCGGATACGTGCTGGTCGGGCAAGCGAGTCAGCGTATATAAAATAAACCGGCCAAATCTTCTTGGCTCGAACAAGTTTGCCATTCAAATTCCTGATTCAGCTAGGCGCGACGACGAGGCCCTTGAATACATCCCGATTAATTCTCTCTTGGCGCTCGATCGATGAATCGTTTCGTAAGAATGATTCCGGTAACCGGTTTGCAGGAGAAAAAGCATAAAAAGAAAAAAAAAAAAAAAAAATACACACAAAGTGGAAGGACAATGGATATAAGAGGGAGGAAAAGAGGAAAAAAAATCTTGTCGCATCTCATTCGAAAGTCGAAAAGAAAGCGAAAAGGAGCGAACGGGCGTTGATAATGGTGGAAAATATTCCCGTTTTATTAGGTCGATCGGTGGTGGATAATCGGCGACAATCAAGTTTCACGGCTGTGATTGGGCTGGCATACTCCGATGCCAAATGCAGCTGCATATGCATGACGCAATCTCGACTATATCCACATCCGCAAACCGGTGCGCGATAGAGAAAGGACGTGAGAAGAGGACGTATCGAGCAGGGGTTAACAACAAGGGAGGGGAAGAGAGAGATGGAGAGAGACGGAAAACGCGGATATAAAGGAGATGAAAAGGAAGAAGGTAAGGAGCAAGCCTCGATTCCCATCCTCTATATCATTACTCGTCATTATCCACCCATCGAATCGTTCATCGCCAATCATTTAACACAATCCCAAGATGGGTTTAACTCTGTCGAAACCGCCTCTCTCTCTCTCTCTCTCTTTGGTTTAATTGTATCCCGATATATTACGATCCGTGAAAAATACATTCGTTCGTTTTACAAAATGACAGATTTCTTCGTTTCAGAGAGGCAGAGAGGAGGAATTTTCTTTAGAGAGAATTTCGGGACGATCTCGTTGGCGGGCTCGGCACGGAAGCGAAGAGCAGTTGAACGTAAGATCGAGCAAAGCGGCTAAACCGTAGAGGTTTCCGGCCGGTGGTGCACACCCGGATGTTATTGGCAGGAGAGTGGAGCCATTAGTCGCGATGATGGATGCCTGACAGCAACTCCTACCACCAGGTCAGCCTCCTACCCCGCCGACGGCAGTTATAGTAAGTAATGGGTTTGCTCTCTACCCTGAGAAAGCCTTCGCCGCGCCACCATTTCTGCGCCAATCTCTTCCTCCCTTTCTCCCTTCCTCCCCGCTCGTGCGTGTCCCGCAATAACAACAAATCTTGCCTATATTAATTCCCTGACGGACATTACTCTTCCCCCCCCCCTCCCCTCCTCCTATTCAGCAGGAGCAAAAGTTTGCAAAAAGTTTCTCGATAAGTACGACCATTGTACGACTATTGCCAAATAGAACGATATATATATGTATATATATATATATATATATATATATTTCCTTCCAAGACAAAATCTATATACTATCCATCGTAACTATCACCAACCTCGAGATCGCATTACTCGTAATCCTATCCCTTCTTCCTTTACAGAGAATACGTATGTAGGCCATATATATATATATATATATATATATATATATACACATATACACACGAGTACTGGACCGGACAAGTACTTAACCAATCGGTGCCCTTAGGGGAACAGCGCACGCGACGCTTCCATCCTCCTCGTACGCCACGATGTGCACGCTGGTTGTTACCAGCAGCACGGTCCATCCACGCACGAGTCGTGAGCACCGCTTCCCACCCTTAACTCGCGCACGGTCGCGCACTTTGTTCCTCTTTCCATCCACACTGTATCTACGTAGGTGTACACACACACGTGTATACGTATATACGCACGCTTTGCCTCCTCCTTCTCCGTCTCTCTTCCGTGCTTCCACCACCTCCTCTATCCGCGTTTCCCAGATTCCCAACCTCATTCCCATTCTCGACCACGTCCCGATCTCCGTCCCTGTCCCACCTCCCTCCTGTCCTTTCCTCCCTTCCCCATTCCTCCCCAACCCCACCTCCCTTAAATCATTGATTGTTGCATTATCTGTTATTGGCAATGCAATTAACCCCTTACGGTAAAACAACGCTAACTCCCCTCCCGTCCATCCTCCCTCCACCCCTCGCAACCCTGTCTCTCCCCAACACCACTGTCCAGCAGTCTCTCTCTCTTTCTCTTTCTCTTTCTCTCTCTCTCCGCTTCGTACAACCACCGGCAACTACGAATACTACGATCGTGATTGTGACCACGATTGGTTTCACTGCACATGCACCGAATACTCCTATCAATTGCTTGATGCGCGAGCGTAGAAAGGCTTGGAGAGTAAAAATGTAAAAATGTAAAAAGCGTGAGAAGAGAAGCGATCTCTTGAGGAGATTCTAAAGTTTTTCATCGACGAAACCAATGGGGAGGTTATATTATAGAATAGTATTGGAAAAGAGAATTTATTATTTCAAGGATCTTTGAGCATCTTTTAAGTTTCTTTGAGTTGGATCGCGTATTATTTTGGTTACCATCATTCTCCATTTTGCTCGTATGTATATATATATATATGGATATGGGTGTTCTATCTCGTGCATCGGTGTTCACGATCAGGTGCAATTACGAGCATGTTAATAATCGTGGCGATTAACGAGCTAGCATTGCAGGAGTATACGATAATCCATCGAGTAGAAAGTTTTTAAGGGGCGATCTATGACTTTGGGCGCATCACGTTTCAATTGAGTTTAATGTGTACATATGTTGTTTCCAATCGTGTAGACTTTCAATAGGAAATTTTTGAAACTTACTTGTGCAATATCAAAAGAAGATTCTTTTGCTCTTTTGCCCAAAAGATTATCATGTCGAAAAAGTTATTAATCCGAATCAAGTTTTTTAATGAACATTATTGATCAAGATTTGGTATCTTTTTTATAAATAATTATCATCAGATCCGTTTCTGAAACAGAGAATCTAAAAACAACTCGATATTCTTGGAAAATAAAAATATTGCTAATGACGCGCTAAGCGCATGAACAGAGGCAACGTGGCAACAGGGTAAAATCCTTTATTCGATTTCTGTTCGAAAAGCGATATTCCGCCTGTAAAATTTAGAGAGAAGACGGGAATCTGCATTCTCGGGAATAGAAGATACGAATGCGTCCCCTTGGCGTAATGTGCCAAGATATTCCGTTTTGAAAATAGACGCGAGAAAGACGAGGGAACTTGTTGGGTAGAATTAACGTTATAGCGAGAAAGGCGAAGGACCCGCGAACAACCGACGTAAGCCGCGTTGAATCATAACGAGGACTTATGCGAAAAGCCTCCTGACTACGAAGCTTTCTTCTTCGTCACCACTTTCTACGTGTCTAATCTCCTGCCTCTATCGTATCGATGCGACCAAAGTTACGCCACGAATACTTTAAGAATCGTCCCGGACCGTCCAAGCTTAAGGGATTTTCGTGCGGCGAGGAATATTCGAAATATTCAAAAAAGAAAAAAAAAAAAAAAAAAAAAAA
>NW_025223656.1:310416-336003 GCF_014066325.1 Apis laboriosa
AAAAAAAAAAAAAAAAAAAAAAAAAAAATCCAAGTCCTTTCGCACGAATATTGATTAACAAAAGAAATACGACGTTTTTTTTTAATTCTGGCTGCCGCCGATAGAGGACGACACGTAAGTGTTTTTAAGAAAACATGGCTGTCGATTTTAAGGCACGGTTGAGAATGAGAATCACTTTATTGATAATTTTATTTTCGATAATTTGTATTATTATTATCTTTCTCTTTGCATTAGGAGAGTCAGATTATTACGAACAGATACTTATTTTATTTATTTATAAAATTTGTATAAAATCGAATTGCAAAAAATAACGTGTATATTTTGGCGTTTTTGAATCAGTATTATTATATTTTTAATAGAAGAAATAATTCAATTTTTGATGAACCGCTCGAGACAATGTTAATACAAATCTCTCAATAAAAATATTATATCTCGTTTTTTAAAAATTTTATATCATAGATATTAGAGCCATCATTATAAATAAATATATTGAACTGTAAAAAATATTGAAAAATTATTTTATGAGATGCGTCAAAGTTCGAGAGAAAACAATATTTAACTCCTATTGAGGCTTGAAAAACAATCGAGAAAAGTATTTCAAATGTTTCTTATCCGCGCCAATATTTAATAGAGCTTTTACTCTATTATTTTAAAATAATGAAATCAATAATTGGAAAATAATTCATTATAGTTGGAAAATATAAACGAATTCATACAATGAAAAAAATATAAAAATACGTACAGAAAATTATAGTTTAAAGAAGAGCAAAGAAGCTCGAATGGTTCAAAGAACAAAGGAAATAACTGGATGAATTAGATTCTTGAAGAAGAGGAAAGTTCCTTTTTATTATCTTGCAAAATAAACTCTATATTGATTCTTATAATGTAAGTATCTCAAAATTTTATTAAACATATGTTTCTCGATAACTAAAAGACTACAGTAAAGTCTCAATCAACTTCAAACAAAGTTCATTCATTTTTTTCAAAGAACTTTTATAAAGAAATAAATCTAAATTGTATATTTAATTTCCTATTTGTAATATTTTTTTAATACGATCCTAGAATTTTTACAATTTTTCATATTTTCCTTTCAAAATAAAATATAAAGTATCTAAGGTTAAAAAATTTCTTATTTTTCGCATTTTGATCACTACAAATTACATCAAAAAAAAAAAAAAAATAATAATTTGTATTCCAAATTACTATCTCAAAAAAAAAAAAATTCTTAAAAATCATTTATTTTCACAATTACTACCAAAAACCTTCCCTTAATTGCCTTATTTCTTACTCTTTTAATTAACAATAATTAATTTATCCACACCATCGAATATCATTTCGATTCTGCAAATTAATCCGGGACAAATACGCGTGTATGGAATACGCGTGTGAGAGAGAGAGAGAGAGAGAGAAAAAAGAAAGAAGCAAATATCTAAGGATATTCTACAAACGAGAATGCCATAAGTAGATCTTGTATCGAAATCGGATACAATCGGGTGAGTATATATTCGAAGCAAGTATAGAGAGGGAGAGGGGGGGGGAGGAGGAGGAGGGGCATATCGTATCGGCGAACCTCTACGTTCGTTTTAATGCGCGCCTAGGTAATTGGCTCGAAGCTGTTAGCTAGTTCCATTAGGAAACATCTTATTGGCCTTAAGGCGCTTATTACTACTCTTAATTGCGCGAACGCGCGCTTTTACTCTTATTAACTGTCGGCGACGACTATACCCTAATAGGATGGCGTTATTACCTGGATAATGCGTTTTCGCGCGGATCTTTTCCATAGTTTCTTATCTTTTTCCAAGGTATATTTCGCCTCGATCGAGGAGAAGAAGAAAGAAAGAAAGAAAGAAAGAAAGAAAGGAAGAAAGGAACGAAAAGGAAAAGTGAATAAAAGCTCGTGAATTAAAGAGAGAAAAAAAAAAAAAAAAAGAAAAACGAAGGAATCCAAAGTTAGTCGACAATGATAGTCGAGTTTGGGAAAAACTGAGATAGGATACACTGCGCGAAACACGGATGGAGCGAAAGAGGGGAGGGGGGCCTAGGACGAATCGATTAGAACGGACGTAGGAAAGATTCAGACTGGTTTCAGCTTCGACGTGCATTGTATGTACCGTGGGGTATCCATTAGGGACAGAAGTATTCGCGCGCGAGATATATCGACGTCGCCCCGGAGGATTTATCGTGACAGCGGCGCTTGAAGGGATTGTAAATCCCCGTTTGAGGATCGCTGATACCAAGTTTTATGTGGGACATTAGTTGGGTGGGGCGTGGTTGAATGGTGCGGAGTCGAGAATAGCGCTGGAAAGACGAGAGGAGACACGGGAAGAAAGAATGGGAGGGAAAGAAACAGAGATCAGTCGAGGGGTGGTGGTGGTGGGAATGCAAGCGAGTAAGAAACGCCGCGAGAAGAGAGAGAGAGAGAGAGAGAGAGAGAGAGAGAGAGAGAGAGAGAGAGAGAGAAAGGGGAGCTGCTTGGGCGCAATAAATTAGCCCGAAATGAAAGACAAATCGCCTCAGAGCTGTCCGCCCGTTCGCCCAACGTGATAGAAGTGCGCGGACCTAGCTGATGCCGACTGCTACTGCCTCCTCTTTTCCACCTTCCATCTTTCTACCACCCTTCTTCACTCCCCCTCCTCCTCTCCTTTTCCGTGCTCCTTTCCTCCACCCTCCCTCCCCTAGCCTCCTCTTGTCCTCCTCCTTGCCCGATATTCTCGGTAGACCAATCCTCAGCCTTTGCTGAGGAAAGAGACTGAGGATGTCGGTTCCTCTCCAACTTTTTCCCCGGCTCTCTCGTTCGGTTTCGCGTGTCACCGACCACCTTGACGGACGGCTGTCGATACGCAAGGGACCACCCGCCATCCTTCTCTCTTCCTCCCCCCCCTCCTGCTACTAACTTTGTTCACACGTCTTCAGAATTTTCGCCCTCCTCCTCTTCCTCCCCCTTCAACCTCCTCCGCTACAAACGACCCTTTCTTACCGATACCGGAATATTTTTAACCGGAATCATCGTTTATCCACGCCTACGGCGAATGTAAAAAAGAATATCGTATTATTTTTTGCAATATTTTAGAAATATCTATCTACGGGTAAATGCTAATGCTTCTAATTACTCGTGATGAATTGAACTTAGGGAAAAAGGGGAATTACAAGAAAAATGTTAAAAACGATTTAATATGAGATGATTATTAATTATAAATCATTTATGATGTTTTGTGATTGTTTCTTTCTTGAGGTGTTCAAAATTTCTTCGAATCTATCGCTCGTTTACGCGATATATATATATATCTCCTTCGTTTACGCACCAACGAGCCATCGATAGGTTCCGCCGACTTGTTATGTGAAACACAACGGACACGACACAGATACGAATTTTCGACGTAAACGAGATACTGTAATTTTCCAAAAAGCACTCCCTCCCCTTTTGTTACATCGGGCAAGGGTTGTCCAGAAAATAATTCATAGAGCAATCGCGGCAACAGCAGCAACAGCGGCACCAGTAACGCGCTACCGTACCACCAGCAACGCTACCAGGACGAGCACACTGTTGCCGAGTGTCTGCGGCGAAATGAACGTTTTAATTCCCCTCCATAAAAGCCAACGACAAATCAAACGACTTTGACATGATTAACTGGCGGGCATAAATATCGGTATCAATGCACGTGCACGTGCAATGACGCGTCGCGCCATGCCCCTCTTTCTTCCTCTTTTACCCACTACATATCTATCCACCTATCTATCTATCTATCTATTTATCTATCTATTCGTCCATCTTTTCATTATTCAACTGTTTATACATCCATTTATTTATTTGTTTTATCAAACTGTTTATTTTGTGAATAGGGGGGGGGGGAGAGGTCTATATATGCGTAAATAACCTTATTAAATTTTGATCTTTTTCTTAATTTTACCTAGATTTTCTTTTTTTTTCCTAATATCCTAATAGATACTAAATCAGTTATTATCAAGTGGTATCTATAATCTCCATTTGCGAAAAATAATTTCGAAAGTAATTCTCGAGAGATTTTTCGAAAGATTCGAATTTACGCGCAAAATATCAGTCAAAATATAATCTATCTTGCGGTGGAATAACGATTCGAGTGATATAAAATGGATATGAAAAAACGTATAAATCCGATATCAAATATAAGATAAAAAAAGTAAGTAAGAAAAGGTATTTCTTGAAGAAGAAAAAAGAGAGAAAACGATTTTTATAGTTTATTACAAATGCACGTGATCGATTGTTGTTCTCTATCTTTCTATATCGATAGCAATGATACTATAAATGCAACGCCTTCTAATTTGATTGTCTTTCCATACACACACACACACGCATACGCACACGCATACACACACATACCATAAAAGTCGAGAATTTCAGGAATCCTTGGAAAGTTGAAAAACTTCCCCGTCGGTATATGTAAGAAACTGGGTTACGGCAACAGGTGGGTACTAAAGTAAATATACGCACATTACGTCTACTCCTTAAGACCGGGAAAGGATCATTACGTATTTGAATTTTCCTACGATTAACTGTCAGATTTCCACGACATCGGTCACGTTTAAACTACTAAACGAAAACTATTTTCGTTTCATATATATTAAAATATTTTCGTCCAATTCTTAAAAAAAGAAAAAGAAAAATCAGCAATCACCGATGTAAACATGAATCAATCATTATTTGCATCGACAACTTTTAAATCAGTCTACGAGAGATGAGAGGAATCTTCGAATAAATCGTGGACACGTATTCATACATGCGTGACACATAGATAAGGATTATTTTATATAATAAAATCTGTCAAACGTTTATATCGTTCTATGTATAAACTTGAATGAAAAAAAAAAATCTTTAATATTACGTTTTAAAGCAATGTCGTTAACAAATCCCTAGAGTACACGTAGTGGTTCGAAGGTAAACAACACTGACGTCTCCGCACCTGCGTACACCATTAAAGTGCTCCATTAAATATTAACGTAAACACTTATCGCACGTAATAAATTAGATGGTTTGCAATAAATCGTATATCATCGAATCGTTGTTATCTGCTTAGTTTGATCAAATTAATGTTTTAAACGAATCGATCATTTCTTTCCTATTATTTCAACAAAACTCAAAAGAGATAAAACTGGTATAAATTATTATTTTCGACTATATATTGAAACATAATGAAATATTTCTATACAATAAATTTCTAAATAAATAAAAAATAAATATTAATCGTTTAATTACAATTTTAATCAACTGTATCAACTGTTGATCAAATATATAAAATCGTAAAAATATCTAATATCGATAACAGATACCATCATAAGATACAAGATGATTCGATTTAGAAGTTTACATCAACACCGATTGCCGGTATGATACCGACTGCTATTTATTTCTAAAACGTCAAATAAAATATCAAATCAAAAACATTAAATAAAAATAAAAAGAAAAAGACAAATGATTCATATTTTAAATGAATATACATAAAATGGTTAATTGTGATTTTATAACACTCTCACAATTTATAACATTATTTATACAGTTACCGATTCAATGAAGAATAAAATTACTTGTATCATAAAAGAGGTATAAACATAATATTTTATGGGATTTTGTTACATATCATTAAAATGTCAATATTAAAAAAGATTTTACATTAAAATTTTTTTATAATTTTTTTAATTTTATCATAAGTTTGTAAAATCTACTATATAAATGTAATATTTGATGTTACGAATGAAATATGATTATACAAATTTAAAATATATGTTACAAAAAATATTTTTTATATCATTTGAATTTAATTAAAATTTATTCTAATCTATTTTATTCTGAAATTCACTAAAAAATGAATTCTTTCTGGAATATACCTTTGTACAAAATTTTTTTAATAAAAAATAATATTTATATCACATTTACATTATATATTTGAAATTTTATGAAAATAATAATTTTATAATTCATATAATTCAATTGTAAAAATTGATATTACATGAATAAGTTGATTAATGAAAATTTATTCTCTATTATTAAATTTTAATTCATATTTTATAACTCCAATTTTTTATAAAGCAAATAAATATTTGCTTTATAAAGAATAAATATTTAAATACTTTTAAATTTTCATTTTTTTTATCGTGATCATTTATTTCTTTTTTTTTTTATGAAATCAAATTCGATTGAATTCGTATTTGCAACTTTAATAAAACTTTACAACTTTTTCAATAAAATTTGAAATATTTAATAAATAACTATATTTATTTAAAGAGTCAAGTTAAAACTGAAATATAATATTGAAATTAAAACAATTAAAAATTGAATAAAACAATTAAAAAAAAGTATTATGAAATAAATATCAAATAGACATAAATATCAAAATATTGAGATATTCATGATCATTATATTTATTATATATTTAAAAAAATTACAAATATTCAAAAGAAACTTACCATTTGTAGATAACATCACTTGATATTTCAAAAGCTTTCTATCTATTCACAAGTCTATTCTAATAATGAAACACAGAAACAGAATATTTCACGAATAAAACATATATATATATATATATATATATATACATTCACAAATAAAAAATATATTTTATATGCGAAAATTTATGCGTGATTTTAAATTATATACGAAATATGTTTGATCGTCTGTCGACACATCTAAACAGCACGACGGTTGAAATGGAAATATGCTCTTTCCACAATAGATAAACGTAACTTGACAGATTCACGCTTTGTTGTATTTGTGTCGATAATAGTACATTTCGAACGAATATTTTAATATAAACAATTTAATTCTTTCCAATATTCTATTTATAATTTATTAATTTTTTAATTTATTGATGTATAATATCATTAATATTATGTTATATTATTATATATAATTATTATTAGCATAATTATATTTTATATTATATTATATTTATTATATTTGTTTATATATATATGTTTTATATTTTTTTATATTAATATAATTATTAATTATAATAATAATATTATGATATTATATATTTAATATATGATATTATAATAAAGATAAATTTAATCTATTAAATTTACTAATTTTATAAAATATATATTTTTTATAATTTTTTTTCATAAAAAATAAAAAGTCAAATATAATAAATAAATAATAAATAAATAAATCAAATATAACCTCAAAGAAATTAAACTTATTCAACCGAAATATTTGTGTTACGATACATTATTAATAATATTTTATTCATTATGAAATTAAATTAAATTATTGTAATTATTTAAATTAAAATATACTTTTCAACACAATTCATGCACTATTATCATTTTCATAGAAATGAAAAAATGTAAATTAACAATTATGTTGGAAAAATTCAAACAAAATAATCAATGCACCATCTAACAGCGATAAAGGGAACTAATCATGAAGCAAAATAGTGGAGAAATATAAATATTTCTGGTTTTGAGAAAAATTTCTTAAATATTATTTAAATTAAATTAAATTATTAAAATTTATTTATATATTTTTTAAATATTTATATTTGTAATACAATTTATTATTTTTTCTATATGATTATTATTTGAAAACATAGTGCATAAAATCCCTATATAGTTATGTATCTATTTTATATTTTATCCGTGATTTTATTTTATGATTCTTATAGATGTCAGTATAATCGTTTAATGAAAGGAAGCTTCATATGTAAAAACGTAATTTCGTTTGTGTAAAGCGTTGCTCAAGTCTTTTTAAATTTAATTTCTTTTGTGTATAAGTATTTCTAATAGCAGATAAAAAAATGTTAAATTCTTCGATAAATGAACGTGAAGATCAGTATCAAAAATTAATAGATTTTACAAAGGAAATTGATCAAGAAATTATTAAAATTACCTCTGCTTTGAATTGGACAATAGAAAGTATAAAACTTGATGTAAGTATGTTGCTATCTTATAAATGAATGTTCTTATAAGTAAGTAAATACAAAGATTATATTATGATTTATATTTTTATAATTTATAGGATGATAATAAACTGATTTGTCCATATGATTCATCTCATCAAATTAGTAAAAAAAATCTACATCAACATTTGGAACGTTGTCAATGGAAACAAGAAGGTTATAATGAATTTGATATACCATTGCCTGAATCAAGTTTATCCTTAAATTCATATTCATCAATAAAATTAGGTATATGTTAATTTTTTTACTAAAAAATTTTTAATTTACTAAAAATTTTTACTAAAAATAATTTACTAATCATAAATTAAAAATCAATATTTAAAAAATATTAATATTAATATATATATTAATAATATATGTATTAATAATTAAAAATCAATTCTCAATAATTTAATATTTCTAAAATTTTCTTTTGTCATAGATTCACAGACACAAAACAAAATTTTACGGGAAGCAAAAGAAAAAGATCCAACTATGAAAATTGGTTAGTATAATGCATGTAAAATTTTAAAATATTAAAATTTTTACAAGATTTAAATTGCTCCCTTTTTTACAGCAAATTATGAATGTTCTACTTGGCACAAGCGCTATATATCCTTTTTTATATCTTTTTATATATATATATATATATTCACATTATATTTAAATAATATTTACTTTATGTTTTCTTATTTAATTTGTCTTTAAAGTCTATAGTTTCTTTCAAAATATGAATTCTTAACACTGATAATAGGTTTGGGTGAGCGATTAATTCCAAGAACGTCCAATAGAATCTTCACAGATTTTACTTGTGATGAAAGGAAAATTTTATATGACTACGTTGTGGCAAATACAATTAAGCCAGACATTGGTCATGATATTACAGACATTCAGAAACAGTAAGTTTGTATAACAAAGTTTATTTCTTCAAATTTTATGCATACATTTTATAAAACTTGAATATTATTTTAGAAAAAGTGAAGATAAAGAAGATGAAGAAGATAAGAAATTATCCTTTCTAGAAGTGCTTATACAAGAACGTAATTTAAAAAGACGAAGAGCTAAACATAGAGGTGTACATACAAATAAAAAATCTCATACAGAAATTTTGAGAGAAGTTATACATCAACAAATGCAGTTATATGTCGATTATATAACAGATGCACATACAAATAATCATACTACGGAAACCGTAACTAGTACTGAAATTCAAAGTTCTGATAACAATCATGTTAATATGCAAAATTCAGCATTAATTGATGAATTTTCTGAGAAATACCATGATGTTTTTACAAAAGATCTAAAAGATCATCATGGAAATTCTAACTCTCGAGATGATAAAAACGATAGATATTTCGAAAAATCACGTATTTCTCATACAAAAAATTCAAAAGAAACAGAAATGTATTCACGAACTAGTGAATTATATAAGACACAAAAATCTTATAAACGTAAGAGATCACATTCGAGAGAACGTGATTATGATAAAAAAAATAAATATGTATCTACACGAACACATTATAAGAAAAACAATATGAAATCTCATAAAAGTGAAAAATCGTTTGATATCAATGGCCATTCTAAACGGAATACCGATCGTCGAGGAAATCGAGAAAAATTAAATTATAATTATTAAATTTGTATAGTTATTAAAATTAAAGAATTTTATATAAGTAAGACTATCACTATATTTTCCCTTTCTATAAAATAAACACAAAAGAGAACTTTATTAAATTATGATTAATAACTATTAATTTAATAACTTGAATAATTATTAACGTTTAATGATGAAATTCTAATATGTATCTAATTTATTTTATTTATATCTTGTATATCTTGTATATATATATATATATATATATATATATATATATCTTATATATATCTTGAATTTAATATTTGAATTTTATAAATTTTAACTTCTATTTCTAACATAACGCTTCTGTAAGAATTTATATATATTTACATAGGATAACATATTACCATATATATAGATACAGTTGTTTTGTTACATGCAATGTTCTATCAGAAGACAGAATAAAGTAACAGAATAATATTCAATGTTTTTTGTTATAGACGCATTCTTAACTTTTTAGTGGTGATTGGAATTAAAATTAAGTTTCAATACAATATATATTGAAATTCAATTCAAATATAATATAATATAATATAATAAAATATTTCGTGATTCTAATATAATACATTATAAAATCAAGAATATAATATTTACATTTTTTTATATTAAAAATTAAATATTGTAGTTTTGTGAAAAAGAAACGACGAAGATATATTCAATTAAGATCTTTCATATACGATTATACGTTAAAAGTAAATAAGAAGAGCATATAATAAAACAAGACATAGAGAGAATAGAAATAGAATAAAATTATTGAAATCAACGCTATCTTTAAAGTATCGCAAATGAAATTCATAAAAAGCAAATAATTGTTAGAATTGACAATTAATGTCATCTCTTGAATATCAAATACATTTCTTTAAAGACAAGATAAAGTAGAAATAGAATTACAATTATTATCATCTCTCGAATATCAAAAATATTATTTCCAGAATTATATAAAAGATGATACATCAATGTTTTTACTCTCTTTTGCCTCTGAAAAATGTTTCTGGTTCTCAAAAGATGGCATTAATGGTCAATTTTTACTTTATGTCTAGCCTATTTACTTTTTTGTTTATATCTTTTTTTGCAAACCACGAATTTAATTAATTTTATGTTCTTTTTTATTATTGATCAATTTTATTGCTTTTTTTATCTAATATAATAATTGAAAATCTTAACGGAATTTATTCTATTCAGTGTTTATATATCTTAAATATATTCATATGTATTCATATGTATTCATATTTTTTCATATTTCTTTTTGTATATATAATTTTATATATTGTATATATAATTTTTTCTAAAAATAGAATATTTTTACTTTTTATCAAATTTTTATAAAATCATAAATATTTTCTTATGTATTGTATGTATTATGTATATATAGTAGTATATAAATATTTATATATTAACAATATATATAAAAAAATAAATAAATTCAACATTAACAATTTTATATTCAAATCCATTTGTATAAAAGAATGTCATAAATTGATATTATTTTCATTATAAATGAAAAACATAAGGGTAATTTTTAATTCATGAATAATTTTAATTCATATATAAGTTTATCTATTTTATATATAACAATCAAAAATCTAAGAATACAATACATATAAACGTATATTATTAAAAAATATATTAAAAAAATTATTTTTAAAATCTATAGTTTATCTTTAACTTATGTAATTAAATTGAATATAATTTTTGCATCATCGTAGAGGGCATACCAAACGCTTTGATTTTTTATGCGATTGGTATTTCAGAACATAGAAAGTCCCATTAAATTTTATTCTGTATCTCATCTGTGGATCTATCATATACATACAAGTACGTATCTAGGCATCATATTATACTATATTTTGTTTAAAAATATTATCTAGTTTTTTTTTTCACTTATAATTAGTATATCTATATATCTATATATCTATATATCTATCTATCTATATATATATATGTGTTCAAATTTGCGCGTGCGCAAGTATATTTGATGAAACAATGGAAAAATACGAAGTTTTAAAACAAGTGGGCGAGGGATCTTTTGGACAAGTATACAAAGCAAAAAAACGATCCGATGGTGAAATTGTAGCTTTCAAAGTAATCCGGAAGGTAAAATGATAAAAATTCGCAATTAAGCTTTTGATTTCTTAATTTTATAACTATATACATATATTTTCATGACTTGTCATTAGTAGTAAATGTTATAACAAACAAAATTATTTAGCGTGGTAGATCATTTAAGGAATTGAAAAGCTTGCGTCAAGAATGTGAAATTCAACGACGTCTTCATCATCCAAATATTGTTCAAATGCTTGATTCATTTGAAACAGAAAATGAGGTATTAAAATAGTTCTTGAGAATCATTTATATTTATGCATTTATGCATTTTCTTTCGGGTACTAATCTTTTCTGCAGATAGTTGTTGTGACTGAATATGCAGACAAGGAATTGTATGAGATATTAGGTAAAGCAGGTCGTTTATCTGAACAAAGGGCACAAGTAATAGCTTGTGATCTTGTATCTGCACTTTATTATTTGCATTCCAACAGAGTATTGCACAGGTTCGATATTTCATATATTACAATATTTCTTAATATTAACATTATTTTTGCTTTAGGGATCTTAAACCACAAAATGTACTTCTTGAAAGCAATGGAGTGGCAAAATTATGTGATTTTGGATTTGCTCGCAGTATGAGTACAGGCACACATGTATTAACTTCTATAAAAGGAACGCCATTATATATGGCTCCAGAACTTATAGAAGAACGCCCTTATGATTATAATGCAGATTTGTGGTGTGTTAATTTTTAAACAATTAAATTTAAAAATATTTAGTAAAGTAAAGTTTAATTAAAGTTTAGTATATATGCAAAGCACTTTGATTCCAGGTCTTTGGGTTGCATTGTATATGAATTAGTGGTAGGATCTCCACCTTTTCAAACAACTTCTATCCTTCATTTAATCAGGTTAATAAGATTTGAAGCAATTAAGTGGCCAGATTATATTTCACAAAATTGCAAACAATTTTTACAGGTTATAACATATTCATATATTTTGAAGTTTTCAAATAAAAAGATTTTTTTTTATTAAAAATTTTTATCAATGAAAATTTGATTAGTAGGGATTATTACAAAAGGATCCTTCGCAAAGGTTAACTTGGCCAGCTCTTTTAGATCATCCTTTTGTCAAAAATAGACTAGTAATAGTTGGTGAAATTGGACCCACACCGTTTACTACACCTCTATCTGCAAGTCAAGCTAGAGAAAAACAGTTGCAATTACAAAATTTGACGGTGCAACCTACTGATCATCAGTCAAAGTATACATATGTATATATTACAGTTAAAATTCAAATTCTATCAAAAAAATTCAATTTTTTCTATTCAATACTAAATTCTAAATTTCAAATTTCAAATTTTTTCTATTTTTAATATTTATTTTGATTATTAGTTAATTTAAAAATTGACTCCATGTCATTAAACTTTATTTTTATAATTAACTATACTATTACTAATAGAAAATCTTAAATAAAATCAATTTTTTCTCGTTAGATCCAGTATAAATAGATTTTAATTGTAACATAGTGTATATAATTTTATATCTTTTATATATAATTTAACATTAAAATTTTATTAAAAAAAAGACATATATAATAATTTAAAAATTTATATTTAAAAAATAATTAATAAATAAGAATTTCAATATAACATAGATTTTTAGAGAAGGCAATTAAAAAGTTACAAGAACATGAAAGAACAATCGAAGAACGCCGGCAAAAAACATTTACGTCATATCCGCGTTATCCAATACCACACGGATATTGCCAGTATGATACGAATCAATGTTACACTTTACGACATAGCGAACCAAGTGGAACGGATTCTAGCACCAGTGTCGATGTACTGTTAGGAAATCTTAGCTTAAGAGCATCCTTGAAAAGCGACTTACTCTCAGCAGATCATGCGTTATGTCAAAGTGATTGTCCAAACACTAATGACTCGACAAATAAACAAGACGGTTTAACATTTGAACAAATGTTAAATATTAAATTACCGGTTTATCTAAGCGAACGAAATCCGAATGAATATCTAGAAGAAGAAAAATTACAAAAGAAGATCGAAATGAAAAATATCGATGAAAGTAAATTTTGTCTTATGCAACAGATCATTTCTCGAGACATCGATCACAATGAGAAAGATCGTGAAAATAACGAATACGCATATAATCAAAAATTACGTTCCCGACGAGACGATACAGCCAATGCTGGGCTATCGTGTGGCAACAGAATACCAGATTGGAATCCAAAAGCTGTCGACAGACCGATCGAAAACGAAGAATGGATAGCATTTTTGCAACGATCCATGGAAGAAATCATGGATGGCGAAGTAGGATCGTTGCTTCAGCAAAATTGCGTGTCAGTATTCGTATCGCCACTGAGAAATCCTGCAGCCGGTTGTCGAGTCATCGAATACGTTGCTTGCCTTTTGTCTCTACCATACGTTGTGTCTGTGACAAAAGATTCTCTCGAGAAGATCACCCAAGTATATTTGGACGTTCGAGTAGTGCCGAATCTCGTTTACTCTTTGAAACTTTTAATGTCGAAACGTTCCGAGTCCGAAGGAGACAAAAAATCTGAGCCGACAAATGCAATCACGCGATCAGCATCTGCTCTATCCGCCGACGAACTACAAACCTTAGAATACATGATGCTTGTACTTTGCAGATTGGTTTACAATAGACAACAATTTCTTACCCAATTCTGTGATGCCGTTTATATCGTAAACGGAGTGACGTTGCTACAACAATTATTGAGTTTAGAAAAAAGAAAGGCACGTGTAGTCGTAGATCTCGTTGCAATTTTAAGTAATATATTGCGTTCTCAACCGGAAAATGCTCATCTCGTTGAAAAAGTTGTATTGCATTCACATTTATCGGGTAAGTTTGCCGACAGGAAATTGTATTTTTTTTTTTTTTCTTTTTGTTTCTTTTTGTTGTTTTGTTTTTCTTTTATCAGTAACACGAATGTCGGTCAATTATTATATTGAGAAAATATTTTTTTCATAAAAAGGAAACTCGGTAGAACAGCTTGGTAAACTGCTCACGCATCGACAAGCAATACTCAGAATGAGAACTTGTCACCTGATTAGACTATTGGGTAGATTTTCTTGTAGAGCTTTACAACAAATCTGGTGTAAATCTCTAAAGAATTTAGTAGAAAATTTAATCATGGACAACGATCAAGCTGTAAGGCTTGTAAGTAATTAAAAAAAAAAAAAAAAACTTAGGTCAGTGATTTAACTAAACTGATTGAAATATTACATACAGGATATATATATATACTTTCAGGCCGCAGAAGACGCAGTCAACGAATTAAAGGAATTGATATACTACAATCAAGAAAATCCTGTTACTTGATGCATTTTCGTTTTTTCTTCAAACATTTTAACATTTCATTTTTTGTATCTGACAACAAAACATATGAATATTAACTTTTTTTTTTACCAAACTAAACAATATTTTGTTGTTATTTTTATTATTTAACAAAGAAATCGAATTTTTTTTTTTTTAAATTCTAGTAAAATTCAATTACAATTTCTTACTAAGTATCCACTCAATAGATATATCATCCATCGAATTGTTATCCGCAGTTCCATTCATCTCTCGTTTGCCACATTCTTCCTTGTACATTTCTCGTAATTTCAACGTGTCTTTCTCACTGAGTTCTTTTCGTTGGCCAAGTTTCACGTTTTTCTTCTATACAATTTATATGAACGAATAAAAAACATTATAACGAGACGAAAGAAACGCAAACAATTTACGTCGATTTACTTACTTTCGGTGTGATGGTCGGTTCGCCATTTTTTGAGAACGCGTAAGAGCTGTAGTGCATTATGCTATCGTAATCGTAACCGATTCCATAATCTGTTACGGTGCGATTGTCATATTTGTTAAAATTGTGTTCTCTTCCTGAATAATCATCGGCGACAACGATATCAATCAATATCGAATCATTCCAATCGTAATCCAAATATAATCGAGTGTTTACCTGGCTTTATATTTTCCCAATTGATCGTCACCCATTCGTCACGATCCGCGGCACTTTGTTGATGATAAAAACCCAATGCGTGCATCAGCTCGTGTATAATTACACCATGTTGCACGCATCCCGGATTCTGCAAATTCACCACTTGACCGTGATCGTGTCTACCTACCAGGGACCAACATCCCGACGATTTCGCTTCTATAGTGATATAATCATTGTCAGATTTTTTGTAAGGACGAAAACGTATGCACGTGTTCTGGTGGTAATCTTCTATAGCATCTTTGATCACCTCTATGTCTTCTTCGTCTAATCAAATGCGATTTCGTATTATTCCTTTATTAATTTTATTGAAGATATCTTATTAATACAAGATAAATTACCAAAATCTTCTTCCTTTATGTAATAGGGTACAACACCGCCTGGCCAACGGAACGCGGTTTTTATCAGACCATTCTTTATTTCATCTTCCTCCGTGATCATTATGTCTCCTTCGTACAAACCGCTTAGCTCCCAAACATTCTGCTTGTCCGTTTTTTTCCACGATTTTATGCGATTAGCTGTCAAAAATTAATGGACGAATATCGGTGATCATAGTTCGATTGATTTCCTCTTGGGCTCACGAAAGTTATTTGAAAGTATTTTTACAGCAAAAAATTCATTTGTATCAAAAATTTGTACGGAATAATAAAATTAACACGGAGAAATTTTTTCGAGAGGATGAAATTAATCCTCCGGATACTTTCATATTTTGGATACAAGTTTTGAATGCAATTTTATTCTTGTTTCTTTAAAATGATATTTTGATAAAAATATTTAAAAAAAAAAAAAAATTTACTTTCATGAGCCATTGTACGTATCTGCCCTACCGATAGTTTCGTGCTCGTGAGTTTCTGCGAATGTCCCTTGAAATTTCGGTGTTGGTGGAATGATTTTTTGCCCAAAATCGATTTCGATTAGACTGATCGAATTGATACCGAGACTCGTGGTTACGACAATTAATATAATTACTATTTTATTATATTTAAGGCAATACATCTTTCCACGATAAACGACAAGCTTGATTATTTAATCCTTACTAGATGCAACCAAAACAGGTACTATGATATAAAACGCACAAGTGCACATATTTATATACATCATAACATAACTATAGTTATACGTATAGATAAGCAAATAGAAAATATTCCATCCTCGTTTCGTTTATTTCATTATCAAGCCTGTTAAAAAGCTCGTTACGTATTTGTTAAAACTTGGTCGTAACCGATATGTATAATCATTTCCGTTGTTTAATCACGATTCAATCGAATATCTTTTCATCATTCGAATTTGATATCTCTGAGGAATCTGTTATATTAAAATTTCCTCTTAAATATTATATTTTTCGAACGAATATAGAAGGAAGTTATAAGGAAGGAAGAACGTTGTAGAAGGAGCGAAGAAATTTGTCAAGAAATATTTTATTATTTATATTTTAATATCTAGTCATCTTTGAGATAAGTAACAAAGATATGCATGTGTGATGAGAATCAATTTCAAGATAACGATTGCAAAGTAAATCTTTTGAAAATAACAATTCGAAATTAGTTAAATTTATTATTATCGGGTTTATGAAAGTTTATCATATACCAGGAATAATAAAAATTCATAGCGAAACACAATATACTTCCGTTCTCTTTAAGGCTTTTACATTCTCTTCTAAAATAATATATATATCAATGCAAATTAAATGATAACGAGACCGCAAAGAGAATACTAATTTATTATCTAAATGGTTATTTTGTCTACTGATTGGCCAATAATAACTCGTTGAGTTAAAACCGAAACGAAAGTCTTTGCAAAGAAAAATGTAATCTAAAATTAGCTCAAGAGTCTCCAGTTGAATGTCCCCACATTTTTGGGATACCCTATACAATTAGTTCGTTAAAGGGAGTAAAGAGAACGATACGCATAATTGCAACGTCAACGTCTATAAATACGTTCACATTGATTTCTCCACTGTTCAAACAAGATTTGACTCTTTCTTGAAAAAGAAAGTAAAGAGTGAAATTTGTGCCTTTGCGAATTTTGTTACATTGCACGTGTTTTTTAATTTTTTAAAAAGTAGGAAAGAAAAATAATACGAAGAATTATTAAAAATCCAATTATCAATCCGATTATTATTTTGATATTATTATACATATAAAATAGTTATATGTAGGTCAAAATGATTCGGTAGTCATCTGTGTGTAATTCGGAATCACTTTAGATCTTTATCTTCTTTCCTGCTGTCCAATTGTACCTTTCTTAATTTTCGACCAACATAACCTCAAATTTTATTTAGGTTTTTCATATCGATCAAAAGCATGGAAACAGTTCGGGATTTGAATTTCTAATCATTCTGTTTAATCATTTTGCAATAGTTCAATCACTTTTTTAATTTTTTGAAACGGAAATTGCTCGAAGAAACGGAATATCTGATGCTTTTTTTTCAAAGATAATCATGGGTAAACTCGTAATCGCGCTTGAAAATCTTTTCAAAGAGCGATCGAAGCAAGGTCAATGACCAGCCTGTTCCAGATTCGAGTAGGAGCTCCACATAGCCTAAATTCTAACCGGATTTCTTGGAACCGCAAGCAAGCAGAATGCTTCTTTCGCGTCTGTTACGAAAAATATACGCCTTTTTCAAGCACCAATGGCCAATGATCAAATTTTTCAAATATTCGCATGTCTATCTTATTTAAAATCCAACACTTTTATCATAATTACTCATCCATTAAATCCATTTAATATCTTACTTATAAATTCTTCGTATCTATCTATACATTGTACGTGTATAACATCTACGATTAAAAAATAATCGTAACATCGAGATTTCGTAACAAGAGGATCATAAGATCCTCTCTGCGTTAAAAGAAAAATTATCATCGAAAAGTGGATAATTATTTGATTTAAATTAGATATTAGAAAAAAACGTTAGAAATAAATATTTAATAATAATAATATATTGCAAAAGTATACGTCTCTTTTGCACGTATTCTCGTGGACTACACTATGTCGATTCTTCGTGAACCAGTGACCCACTGGAACCCACTAGGATCCACTGGGAAGTATCGGCGGGAATGTCCTGTCGCGTCAGAAACGTATTTCGGTAGTAGCGTACACTCACCACAAAAAACCATACTTTTTCGTGAAGTTCACTGACCTCGTCCAGCCTCTTCGAATTCCATCTCCTTTTCTCTCCCTCTTTTATCCCTCTCTTTCCATTTACGTATCGCTTGCACGATACTTGCACGATTTATCTTCACCTCTTTCTCGCATTTCTTTTTTTTTTTTCTTTTTCTTTTTTTGATATCGGTAACGAATTTACGCGATATGAAATGGAAATAAGGAAAGAAAAAAAAAAAAAAAAAAGAAATGGCGATGCACGTTGATCGATACGTGTAAGCACGTGGACATTGGGCCGTTATCTAGCGGACCACGCACAACAATGTCCTCCTGTTTCCCGAGCCATAAATTCCTATCTGCTTACCACGTTTTCCTTTCTATTCCTCTTTGCATTTTTTTTCCTTCTCTACCTCTTTAAACTGGATTTCCTCTCTTTTCTCATTCCCTCCCCCCTTCTTTTCTTTTCTCTCCTCGAGATGCATCCTTTTTTCGTTTTTTTTTTTTTTTTTTTTTTCCTTCCTTTTTTCCTTTTCCTTTTCCTTTTCCTCCACTCGGCGAAGGGAATTTTCCAAACGTTCGCCTCTTTTCGCATTATCCTTTCCTATCTTTTCCTTGGACCGTCGCCTCTTGATCCCCTCCATTTTCCACGCTCCTTCTCCCCACCCTTCGACACCCGTTCAGGTAATACAAGTATTTCCGAGCTCTCGACTCGGTCATACACCTGTGAGAGTGAAAGTGTCCTCCATCCCCACTAAGAAGCTTTGTACCGTATAGCCATGCTTACGAAGCAGCAGCTTCGACACTAGAAGAGACACCAGAGGTGACACCGCTACCACCATTATCACCACCACTGCCAATTGCTACCGCTATCGTCATCGTTCAGAATATATAGGTATATTTTCTTATCGTGAATTCGAAAACCATTTTTGAATCTTTTAATTTTCATTCATTCCATTTCTCATTATTATTTATTATTTATTACACATCCATGTTAAATCGACACGATTTTTTTTTTTTCAACTTAAGTCTCTGTAATTTAATTACTCGTACAAAGAAATTGTCGAATGGTGCAAAATATTTCTTTAAAACGATTATTTTGCCAAGTAAGAAACTTTCAAACTTTTTAAATATATAAGAATAATATTAATCTTTTTATAACGTGTTGCGAAGTATGAACGTACTTGTTGAGAATAATATCGAAACGGTACGCGTATTATACCATTATATCTCATGGTGCTTACTTTTTTCTTTTTCTTTTTATATATATATATATATATATATATGTATATATATACACATTGAATATTTTCGATGTGAAAGTATAAAAGAGAAAGAATGAAACAAAGGAAGGAAATTTACGCGCCAAGTATAGAAACTGGAGGGTCTAAAGGGAATTAAAGAGAAAGTAAGACGGCAAAGGCAGCGGGTACGTTCTGCCTGTTAGAAATATTCTTATAACGTATAACGTGTAAAGCCACGATGAGGTTAAAAGACATTAAAATGCTTTCATCGATGTATTACCTCCTCGTATCCGATGTATTACATCTCGAGGAGAAATTTCGAAAGGCGTGTTCCATAATTTTTTTTTTCTTTCTTTCTTTCTTTCTTTCTTTCTTTCTTTCTTTCCTTCTTTTTTTTCTTTTTTTTTTTTTTTTTCACCGTACTTCTCTACTCGCCAGTTCGGTTGCCAGTCAAAATAATACAGACAGTTTTACAAGGTATAGACGGTGCGGTAGTTTGCGATCGAACTGAAGTAATAAACCCAGAAACGGCATTCGGGGCCAATACACCTACCTTCTTTTATAGGGCAACGAACTCGGTACTCTTGTATAGTATCACGACCGTAGAGTGTCGCTCGCACCAAGGTTTATTCGCATACATTACGCTCCGAGAGAGAGACGACGGTATACGTATGTATATATGCGTATATCGATGAATTAATTGGTAATTCAAATGGGAGGACCGTTTTAGAGAGATTGTTCAATAGAATTATATATATATCGTACGTGAGGCGTAGATACGACGCAAATAATATACGTATAAAATATCTCTAAATTATTCTTCGATCATGGTCCAAGAGTTTTTTTTAATCGATGAATAATAATATATGCGAGCTCACGTACGTACCATCCTCTCGTAATCATCATCAAATTCATTAAACTTTCTGAAATGCTTCGATATGTTTTTACGTAATAGCACGAGCAATAAACTGTTTCTCGATTATCTCCTTTCGCCGGGAATATTTCGTTTTCGGTTCATCGGCCTGCCCTGCATCGGGACAGTACAGTACAGATGTAAAATGGCATGTCTGCGAAGTACGAAAGTCGTGAAAATAGCGTATTAACGAAATTAGCATAAAAGGAGAAAGTCGCGGTCGTCGGCCGCACTTGGCCACGTTTGGTGGTTCGACCGTCGAATCTGCGAATTCCCGTGTGAGAACGGCTCTCACAACGGAAAGATCGAGATACTAAAGTGACCAATAGGGCAATTCAAGTGAACAGATATTGTATCCTTATATCCGTGTACAAACGAGAGAAAGAGAGAATAAATAAAATATTATATTATATATATATATGTATTTGTTCAAACATACAAGCGTGTATAAGATACAAGCAATAATAGAGAGCGTGAAAAAATTGTCGAAATGCGATAATTTATGAGAGATTCTTGATTTTTCACGCAATCTTATCGCGATTCGAATCGGTGATCGACTTCTTTGAAATCTATAACATTTGTCCTAATCATATTTTATCGGGGAATTTTAAGGCTTTAAATTTAATATCTCCCGTCGAATCCGATGGTATATAAATTAACTAAAAATGAAAGGTAAAAGTTGTTGGCAAGTCTCGATACTTGGTGCTACGATGTGACTCGCACACTCGGGTGAACAAACTTGAGAAATTTATCGAGGAGAAACGATGATCTCTCGCGAGCAAAGAAAAGGACCCTAACCTTGATAACTGGATCCAGCCAATGACCCCAGTCGATCGTTGCCCTGGTTCTACCTGCTTACCACAAGAATTAGAGGAAAGAGATAAATAGTCTAGTATCTATCCGCGCCAATCTTGCGTCATTAACCTTTCTTTCAAAATTTCACCATTTCCAATTACGATATCCGTATAAAAAAATTGTAATCTTATCGTTTATCGAGAAGAGATAGGCAAAAACTGTTGAAGATAGAATACGAAGTAAAAACGCGTGGAAAAATGGTGAAAAGAGAAAGAGACGAAAGGATGGAAAGGAAAGAAGATAGGCGATCAAATCGACGAATTAAAGAAAGCAGTAAGAATGAAAATACGGGATACATCGAATGGGTGAACGAATGGGCGATGACGAGAGGAAGAAAATCGCGAAGAAAAATTGTACTGCTTGTCCATGAGAAGTCGACGACGATCGGTATATAAAGTTCATTGCATCTTGTAAGAAAAAAATCTAATGTCATCGGCCGGTGAACGGTTCGGTGTTTTACAAACCGATAGTCCTTGAGGAAAAATTCATTTTATCGAACTCGGAGTAGTCGACCTTAGGTTGAACGAAAAAAAATCTATCGCAATGGCGAATTCGATTCGAGCAACTCGCTTACTACCGGCTCACTTTTTAGAAAAAGACAAACGAATCGTCTTTCTCTTCTTATCGGAAGAAAGATTTTGTCCACTTTTCTCGAAAATAAAAAAAAAAGAGATACGAATATAACGAGTTAAGCTGTAAGTAAGAATCAAGGACGCATGGATCGAATCCATCACAAATGACCTTCTCAGTCATTGACCGTCCTAGGGGATACAACAGAAATTAAATTCCATCCAATAGTGACTTTTACTCACTTAGCGTACTTAATAACAACTCGACGAAGCAGTATCCCTACGCAGAGGTGAACATCCTGAACGATACGTATTATATATTATATTATATTATTACAAATGTACAATTTTTTGGAAAAATATTTTTTCAAAAATATTTCAAATATTTATGTTCTTTTTTTAATCTTCCTTCTAATCTTCCTATTGTTTTCTTTTATTCTTCTCTTCCTCCTTCTTTAAATTCTTTTTTGATTTCTTCTTCTTCTCTTTATACTTGCTTCTTTGATATTCTTCTTCTTCTTCTTCTTTAACTTCTTTTTGAGTCTTTAACTTCTCTTAATTTCTTTTTCTTTTCCTTATACTTTCTTCTTTCATCTTCTTTGACTTATTCTTTTTTTTCCTCTCTTTCTATCTTCTTCTTTCATTTCTTCTTCTCCTACTTTTATTCTTTTTGACTTTTTTTTCTTTTTCTATCGTTCTTCGACTTTTTCCTTCTTCCGTCTTCTTTGACATTCTCTTTCCTTCTTCTTGTTCACTTTCTATCATTTTCTTTGATTTCTTTATCTTCTTTTATTGTTTTCTTTAACTTCTTCTTCTTTATCTTTTATCTTCTTCTTCTTCTTCTCTTTGTATCTCCTTCTTTTTTTCTCTTTCTATCTTTTTCTGTTTATCTTTTATCTTCTGTTATTCTTTTATCTTTTCCTTCTCATTCTATCTTCACGTCCGCTTTCGCCTTCCCCTTCTCTTTTTTTCTGCTCAATCTATATTCTACATTCGCCTTCGCCTTCCCCTTCTACCTTCTTCTTCTCATTCTATATTCTACATTCACCTTTCCCTTCTACCTTCTTCTTCTTATTCTATATTCGCCTTCGCCTTCTTTCTTTTTTTTCTCATTCTATATTCTACATTCGCTTTTGCCTTCCCCTTCTACCTTCTTCTTCTCACTCTATATTCTACATTCGTCTTTGCCTTCCTCCTTTTTCTTTTCATTCTATATTCTACATTCGCCTTCACCTCACCTTTTTACCTTCTTCTTTTCATTCTATATTGTACATTTATCTTCCCCTTCTATCTTTTTCTCATTCTATATTCTATATTCGCCTTCGTCTCATCCTTTTACCTTTTTCTTTTCTATATTCTACATTCGCCTTCACCTTCCCCTTCTACTTTCTTCTTTTCATTCTATATTCTACATTTGCCTTCACCTTCCCCTTCTATTTTCTTCTTTTCATTCTATATTCTACATTTGCCTTCACCCCTTCTATTTTCTTCTTTTCATTCCATATTCTACATTTGCCTTCACCTTCTCCTTCCATTTTCTTCTTTTCATTCTATATTCTACATTTGCCTTCATCTCCCCCTTCTATTTTCTTCTTTTCATTCTATATTCTACATTCGCCTTCGCCTCACCTTTTTATCTTCTTCTTTTCATTCTATATTCTACATTTGCCTTCACCTCCCCCTTCTATTTTCTTCTTTTCATTCCATATTCTACATTTGCCTTCACCTTCCCCTTCCATTTTCTTCTTTTCATTCTATATTCTACATTTGCCTTCATCTCCCCCTTCTATTTTCTTCTTTTCATTCTATATTCTACATTTGCTTTCGCCTTCGCCTTCGCCTTCGCCTTCGCCTTCGCCTTCGCCTTCGCCTTCGCCTTCGCCTTCGCTTTTTATCTTTCATCTTTTATTCCTTATTTTTTCGAAAAGAAAAAGAAAAATTGGAAAAGAAAAAGTTAAAATATTCAAGACAATTATTCATTTTTTTATATTCAAATCCCTTTTCATATTCGTTCTGGTCTTCAAGCTTTCCGAGTATTACATTTATTTAATAGCCTTTTCATCAGTTATCCTATATAGACAAATTTATCTCGTTTCGTCAACATTTTCTCTGATGGAATGATTTATCATCTTGCAGCAACTGATTACCGTAAAAACGAGTTGAATGTAAGCTTTCATTAGATCGAGAAGTAATATTGCACCTATGCAGTTCTTGCTGATTACGAGGAAAAAGGAGATGCTATGTTAGCAATTGTCATAATACGTCATAATTATCATCATTTTCTAGAAATAAAGAAGCAAAAGCTTCCTTTTTATTCATTGTTATTCAAATTCACGTAGACTATACTAGCATCTCTTAAGGATATAGAAAAATTATACTTATATTACATTCTGTATATAATTAAAGTTGTATTTTTTTTTTTTTTTTTTTTTGGATATTTCTCCTTTTACTTGTCTATTTTTGTCACTAAGATTTGAGCAAGATAAAAATATTTACTACTGGAAGTTCCATAAATATTGCCATCATTTGTGTGTGTGTGTGTGTATTAATAGCATAGTTTAAAAGTGTAACGACTTGTGTCGAAACTATTTGTGGTCATTTGATGCAAAACGAAACATTTAGAATCCGAACGGACAATAGTGGTTGTTTCACAATTGTAAAATAGTCGATCAACGATTTGATAGTCAAAATTTACCAGACCTGACTCGAATATATAATGAGAAGGCAAGGAATCGTATATCATTTGCATCACGTTAAAGAAACTATATTATTCTTCAGACTCGATAGTCACTCGATCGTTGTTGTCCCGATTGAACTTTTTTTTCCCCTCTATCGTTTAATATCCATCGATTTTTCATAGATAATCGTGTATTTCTCGGTAAGTAAACGTTTAATACTCAAAAATTGAAGAAATTGAGAAACTGGATAAAACTATTGCTTACAATTCATTGTTAAATATACGACGAAAATATTTATTATTTATTTATATATATATTTATTATTATATATTATTTATTTTTTATTTATTATTCAAATCACTTAACAGTATTATAATTACGTATACTTGTATATCCTTTCCTTATTTATTTAATTAAAAAATATTTTTTTCATTCCTTGTTACAGGTAAGATAGAGATTATCGTCCTAGAAGATATATCTAAAATATTTATTATTTATTTATATATATATTTATTATTATATATTATTTATTTTTTATTTATTATTCAAATCACTTAACAGTATTATAATTACGTATACTTGTATATCCTTTCCTTATTTATTTAATCAAAA
>NW_025223656.1:338267-340517 GCF_014066325.1 Apis laboriosa
ATTGTTCGAGATTTATCTACAGATTTCTACCGCAATACGGCCGAGTGATACGGTCGATCGTCGATGGAAAGGATAAAACGCACAAAATATATCGGCAAATACTCGACGAGCATCGCGCACGAATCGAGTCAGAGAATGGATACAAGATCGATAGCTTTTTGGCGGCATTCGACGAGCAAATGAGGAAGAAAAATACCGCGGAATTCGGATATTTCACGGAGCCACAGCTTTATCATTTGCTTGCCGATCTGTTCGGCGCCGGGACCGACACTACGTTGACCACCCTTCGTTGGTTTCTCTTGTTCATGGCTGCTTACCCTACGGAACAGGTAGTATCTATCTACCTCTTGCATCTTGTACATATATATATATATAATAATAAACAATTTTTCCATAGGAAAAAATACAATCGGAAATGGATCTGTGCTTGAAGGAAGGAGAGCAGCCTACGTTGAATGACAGAATCGCCATGCCTCGTCTCGAAGCAGCCATAGCCGAGGTGCAAAGGATAAGGAGCGTAACCCCTTTAGGTATACCTCACGGAACATCAGAGGTATTTATCCAAATAAATTATTCAAGCTGTATTAATAAAACTTGTCTAATTTTGATGGATATATAATTTGTTTGTCGTCCAAGGATGTGCAAATAGGTGGTTACGACATACCGTGCGGCGCCATGATCGTGCCCATGCAGTGGGCCGTCCACACAGATCCCGCTTATTGGCACGACCCCCTCGAATTTCGACCCGACAGATTCCTGTCCGACGATGGAAGTTTCTTCAAACCGGAATCGTTTCTTCCGTTTCAAAACGGTAAAATCGAACTTTCTTTATTTTTCTAATATTTCCTTTTTTCTTTTTTTTCATTTATTTTTCATTTCGTATTTCAAAGGGAAACGCGTTTGCGTTGGAGAGGAATTGGCTAGAATGATACTGTTCCTGTTTGCCGGGCGAATCCTGCGTGCGTTCGTGGTGTCCGTACCACAGGACGAGACGGCCGACCTCGAAGGCGAGTGCGGTATCACGCTCGTGCCGAAGCCTCATCGGTTGGCGTTTATCGAGCGGGATCGATAAAAATTTTCGCTTCTCCCTTTTTTCTATTTTTTTTTTTTTTTTTTTTTTTTTTGTAAATTTCACGGAAATAAATATCTTTTGAAGATTTATTCGGCGGGACGATCGTCCGTTTAGAAAGTTTTTACGTCCAGTGTCGACGGATGGCTTTCGTTTCTCCTCTTCTCGATCAACTCGATCCCCTCCTCATATTTTCCCTCTTTGTTGCTGGTCACTTTTTTCTTTTTCTTTTTTTTTTTTTTTTACGTCTCTTCAGGCACCTACCTGCTGCTCCTTTCATCCCAAGCTCGTGTAAACGTATCGCCTATCATCCCAAAGCCCAATTTCCGCCCACGTTCTCATCCTTTCTTCCATCTTTTTCTTTAATCGTCCCTTCCACGCAAGCGTGTGCCGATTGGCGCGGAGGAAGACAGATCTTTTTTAGATCAGATTTCGATCGATTTCGAGTATTATAATAATAATAATAATAATAATAATAATAATAATAATAATATAATATAATATAATCTGGTGGAGAGGGGGAAGTACGAGGAAGAAGTCGTTGGACGGATATATGTGAATGGATGTACAAAAATAAAAAGAGAAAAAGAAAAATGAAAAGATTGTAATCTTCAATTCAAAGAGAGAACTATGAATATAATGGTAACGTTAGTTTCCATCGCGAATACGATTGTCGAGTAAATCGACTGTGACACGCGCGCACAACAAAAAACACATACACGTACACAAACACACGCACACGCACGTATATATATATATATATATATATATATATATATATATATACTGCAATTGATTTTTCGGTTACAATACAAAAAGAAAAAAGAAGGATTTATTTCGCGCGACAAGGAGATATGCGAAAGTACATACAAAATTGCGACCAATTATTCGAAAAATGGCGAATGGCGTCGAATAAGGTTCTTTTTCTTCTTCTTCTTCTTCTTCTTCTTCTTCTTCTTTCTCGTCTTTAATAAGAAGGGAAATAACATTAAGTTAACACAGATTCGGCGGTCGGCGGGTGAACACAATGCGGTGCTCCGAATGATCCATGAGCATGCCACATTAAAAATTTCTTTCTACGTAATATAAGAAAATAGAAGAAAACGGGGGAAGTATCGACGCGCCAATTTTCTTCACGTCACGTGGAATTTACAAAAAGAAAAAAAAAAAAAAAAAAAAAA